>NC_092129.1:174223003-174823003 GCF_043159975.1 Macaca nemestrina | reverse complement strand
AGTCTCTAATCCATCTTGAATTAATTTTTGTATAAGGTGTAAGGAAAGGATCCAGTTTCAGCTTTCTACTTATGGCTAGCCAGTTTTCCCAGCACCATTTATTACATAGAGAATCCTTTCCCCATTTCTTGTTTTTGTCAGGTTTGTCAAAGATCAGATGGTTGTAGACGTGAGGTATTATTTCTGAGGGCTCTGTTCTGTTCCATTGGTCTATATCTCTGTTTTGGTACCAGTAGGACGGAAAGTCAGTTTAGCTCTCCTAATTACAAAGTCTCTGCAATTGCTTCTTCACATAAAATAATATGTGAGTTTGAGGTTTTAGTAGTCCCTTGGTTCCATATATCATGTCTTTTTTAATTATTGTGTTTCTAGCATTTAAGACAATATTCTTAGCACATATTAAGCATTCAATATGATTAAAGTGTTGACCCCAAAATGTATGGCTTCTCCATTTCAACCTTTTGAGAAGGAAATTCAGCTAATCATGTATATATCCAGCATTAAAAGAGAAACACTCTATAACTATAGATTTAGTTTTCTTAGCTATAAATGAAGACCAGCACCTAGTTCTTATTATTTTAGGATAGAAGTCCTGTAATAATTTAATAATTTAGGTATACAGAAAATTGAGGTGCACTCAGAAATTTTGATTCTTGATAAGTCTTGAATTGAAAGGGGAAAACCCTACATTTTAAGCAAACAATTAATATGATTATGATGTAGATATTTTGGGTTGCATTCTTTAACAATGTCACCTTGGAGGAATCTTATGTGGATTGATTTAAAAATGTACAAAAGTGCTTTGGAAACTCAGGACACAGAAAATTCCCATATATGCTGGTATTTCTATTCGAAAATAGAAATTTCTGGCCGGGCGCGGTGGCTCAAGCCTGTAATCCCAGCACTTTGGGAGGCCGAGACGGGTGGATCACGAGGTCAGGAGATCAAGACCATCCTGGCTAACACGGTGAAACCCCATCTCTACTAAAAAAAATACAAAAAACTAGCCGGGCGAGGTGGTGGGCGCCTGTAGTCCCAGCTACTCAGGAGGCTGAGGCAGGAGAATGGCGTAAACCCGGGAGGTGGAGCTTGCAGTGAGCTGAGATCCGGCCACTGTACCCCAGCCTGGGCGACAGAGCAAGACTCCATCTCAAAAAAAAAAAAAAAAAAAAAAGAAAATAGAAATTTCTTTCTAGTAATACTCTTAAAGATAAATATATTTTAGTGATAAATTGATAAAATAGGTGTTGTTGATATGTATTATATAAATTTTTAAAATATAAATTGTACACTATTTGAGCAACTGCATTCTTTATTATCTGTGAAAGTATTATTGAGTTGCACTTACTTTGAATTGAACAGTCAATGTTATAGAAATTCCATTGCTTCAAATACATACTATTTGTTGACATTTCCTACTTTCAAGAAAAGATCCTTATTCCTTTCATCTCTGGTTGGAAGACATTGGGAGCCTCTTTATATTAAATGTTGCTGAACGCTAGAATCATCTAAGTAACTTTTACAAATTTTGATGCCCGGGTGGCACCCCATAGAAGTTAAATCAGAATATCTTGGAGCTATCCATCAGTATTTCTGCAAGACCTTCTGGTGATTTTAACATGCAGTCTATTTGGGAAACAGTCTTCCAAGGAACCTGTGAATAAAGGAGCTTTGCATCTTAGAAGGAGGCCTCAGCATGTGAGTGATATCAGGAAGGGCCAACCAAGTTTTTATTTGATGAAATATGCTTTCTCCAGCTTCCCCTAAGACAGATCATCATTCACCATTGTATCTGACACAGAGGCCAGAAGGTAAAAAAAATTGTCATGTTCATTAGTGAGCACAAATATAGTCTAAATCCATCTCTGATTATTTTCAAGTTATTTACAAATTTGTATTTCTCGTCATACATCTTGCAGAAAATCAAGAACCAATTTTTTTAACTCTAAAGAGATGTCTACATCTTTATCAAAGCTATAGCTTAACTTAAACTATAGCTTAAGTTAGGTTATAGTTTTGATATATTGATATATTTGATAATATATTAAAATTATTCTAGATCCTGTTAGAAAGGGTATTTTCTATAGTTACTAATATTAGGTTAGTAATAAAATATTCTATTAAACATTAATTATTGGAGGAGAATAAAGATAAGTTTAGTTATTGTCTATATAGCCTGTGTAACTTCCAGCAAGTCTCAACATTCAGACCGATCGTTTATATAATGGGATAATGCCTAACTAAAGGGATACTCTAAAGTTTTACCTATGAAAACCTTGGCGATGATGCTTAGTGGTTATGTTTTAAAATGAGTATTTCCTTTTCCTTCCAACTATTAAATATAGATATTGTCCCAAGGATTTGTCCTTAACCATCTTTTCTCCAGCTATTCTCTCTGCTTTAACAATCTGATTTAACATTATGGCTTCACGGAACCTTGAAACAGATGACAACTCCAGGCTCACCACTTCCCGGGTACCAATCCTACCCTTTTCCCTGTGTGTGCAAATCTCAGCATGTGAAGGTCTTTCATGGGTAGCATTTCCCACATGAACTCTTTCTTTATCCCACCTAGTCCTGCTTCTGTGATTTTTTAATTCTGATAACAACCTTCCTACCTTTCTAGTGACTCAATTTTAAAATATTGGCCTTTCTTGGGGCTCCTCTCTTCCTTTGCTTACTTCTAAAATGTACCAGCTCCTTTCTAGCCCTCTCCTCTGCAGCTTCACTTATTTCCCTGGAATTTGCCCAACTGGGCCATATGTGGGACTCACATTCAACGGGGATACATGAGAAAGAGTTGCCACTGACAAGGAAAGCATCTAACAAAATTATTAGGATAGGCAGAGAATGTGTATTAATGAATGCAATACTAATTCAAGTTCTTCTAGGTTGGCAGATAAAGGTGACTAAGACATTCCTCTGTCTTTGGGGAGAAAGGAAGAAAAAACAGAGGGACATAAATAAAGATAAAAATAGTAATAAAATTAACAAAAGGAAGAAGAACAAACAGGCTAGTACGTGCATTATCTCCTTTAATCTTTGTGATAACCCTATGAGGTAGGAATGGTGAAATCAGGCTCAGGGAATTTGAGTAATCTGCTGGAGATCACAAGGCCAAGTGTCAAAGTGAGTATTTAAATAACAGGTTATATTTCTTAGTAGAGAAACTGCAAGTTAACGTCTATGTTATAGGCAAATCTGTGTACATATTTATTGAGCACACTTTCTATGAAAACTCTGTGCGGTGTTTGATATAGCCTCTATAACAAATAATTTAAAATAACGGTGTAAGAATGAAATGAGAGAATGAAGGTGTTACTAATGATTCTTCACAGATTATGGTTGCAAGGGTCAAATCCTATTCTTAGTGCTTCTTGACAAATAACTTCTCTTAAATAAAAACATACCTACTTCAGAACACTGACTGATTAGAAAGAAAGGGGTCTTAGTTTCTTTTCTCTAATCTATCACTAATCTGGTGCATGACTTCCAGTGAGTCAGAAATTAAATGGTCTTTTATTCCATTACCTTTAAAAATGAACAAGCAAAACTGGCTGACCTATTCTATTGCATGGATGTCTCAGCTCATTTATGAGGACAACTTCAACAAAAATTCATGCAGGAGTTATAATAATGTTATAGAATATGACATGCTATAGAACATGGCATGTTATAGAATATGACTTGACATATAGAATATGATGTACTAAAATATTTAATTTTAATATGAAATTAAGATATAATTTGCCCTACAATAGAATAGTAATCTTACAATTGACTTTAAAAATTGAATCTACTCCTATCCCTTTATTTGAAGAATGAGAAATCAGGTCCACAGAAATGAAGTGACCAGCCCAGGCTCACAAAGCTAGTCAATGTCACAAAAACTGGACTTGCTGAGGCTCAAGTCAGCATTTTTTTTTTTTTTGCCAGCTTATTTCTCTCCTGCTAGATTCATAATCAACCCCATGGAACCTCATAAAATGAGCACTGGGAGATTTTCAAAATAGGCAGGATTCTAGGATCCACACTGGGATCATGCCTAGAAAAATGAACTATTTCCTGAAAAACAAGTAAGGTGCAAAACATGAAAGGGAGTCTGTCCAGAAGATCACATTTGGGGTCCTAAACTCCTACTCAGATCATTATCAAACCCCTTAGGATTCTTCTGCCTGCACATGGCAGTCACAAGCTTAATTCATGTAAAAAATTAGTAAATACATTAGAGAAAGTCTCATCCAAGTATCAAGAATGCACAGTTCTATTTGATTAAAGCAGAAATTCTGTTTCTACAAAAAGTGTAATTATGACATCAAATGTCTTCATGAACACCATATATTTTCATGTCAATTTTCTACTCTATGCAATAAAAGATAAAACCCGAGTGAATATGAGCTATGAGGCATCTTGAGACTTTACTTATGCAACAAGTCTTCATCTCCATTGTTGTTTTCCACCTCTATTCCACTTTTTAAAAGAATTCTTTCTGGTAGTTTCATATAGTTAGGTACTGATAAGCTAGTATGACATTAAAATCTAAAAATGTAAGACAAATACAACATTTTTCCAACCTTCCAGTTAGGAATAGTATATGTTTTTTCTTCCTTTCCCTTGATTTCAATAAACAGGGTGTCATGTTAAGAATGCAAAAAAGAACTCAATCTCTAAACCACTTTATTATCTATAGTTAAATATACAAAATATGATGTTGGAAAAAGTAAAGAAGAAATATTCTGCTAGTTCATCATGTATATACGTATATAAGAATTCATGTATAAGCAAATACCAACATATGAGTATTGTTTCCCTTTGAATTATTAACCTTCCAACAATAGTTACGTTTTGTTTTTACATGTGTCAAAGTGCTTTTATGTGCATTATCCTATAATTTGGAGTCTGTCAGCTTTTCAGAGATATTTTTTTCAGCCTCTAATCTCTTTTAACTAATCTGCTCTTTCTGTGACTCATCTACTTCCTAAAATTTTTCATGTGCTCTCATCATATATTAGGAAATGTTATGGTATATATGTTATGCCCTGTTTACCAACATTTTTATGTAAGCAGCTTAATTAAAATTCTGGGCTATTGTGAAAAGGATGATCATGTCATTTTTTGTTTTTGTTGTTGTTGTTTTGGCTTTCTGTATTTAAAAATACATGGAAAATAGTGTATAATAAAAGTAAATCAATTAGTCCTTGATACTGCTTTTGGAACTTTGTAAAAAGTTTCTCGGGCAAAAGTGTGGTAATATTTTGTTTGAAATATGACCAAGTCTTATGCAAAATTCGGCCCTTCGGTTTTGTTTCAGAATTAAAAATGGCAGTTTTAGAATTTCTAATGGAAATATGCTGACTTTTCTGTATTTTTGAAATTGCATTATTCTTTGATTTCTGTCATTCCCACTACTCCCATAATTATCATCCTTTGAAAACTGTGGGTGGGAGGAGGGGCAGCTGATTTGCATTTTAGAAAACTTTGTGTTTTCTTAGCTCTGCTTTAGGCCTATGGGCTTTGAAGTTACTTCCAATGGTCTCTTACTAGTGTAAAAGTTTGGTCTGCTGTTAAATTGCCACCTGTGCTGAGGAAAGCTAATCCATTAGGGTCCAACAGCTCTAAGAAGGTGCCATGGTGCCTGGGGCAACCTCTTGAGTTTCAGCTCTGGCAGCTGCTGGGAGATGTGTTTGGGATGGTCCTTGTTACAGAAATTAGATGGATCAGGAAGTAAACAGAGGTGTCTTTCATCTGGCCCAGCTCTAAGACAAGAGGGTGGGGCCTGGGGGAATTCCTCCTCTAATTATTTTATGGGTCAGTTCTCTGAGACTTATGTCAATGTCTCACACTCCTAATTCTTAGGGGAAAATTTTGAGAAAAAAAAAATCATAAGCCATTGAAGCTGTTGAATTTTTCCTTCTGAAAATATCCTATCCCCTGCATTTGCAGGATTGCGGACCACTGGGTGACTCTTGCCCTTCTTCCAATGGGAGTTATTGGAAAAGGGAAATTAAAGGTGCGGCTTTCCTCACCAGGAAACTTTCTCCTAAATTTTAAGGATGTTCCCTCATTTATAGTCCCTTATTTATTTTAGGTTTTTATATTGAACTTCATTTCTTTTGATGACTTGGGGCAAGTTCCAACTGCTGTGTTCCTGTTGGTTTCATCATCTTTTTGAGTTAATCTCTCAAACAACATTTCAGCCAGTTGAGCAGCTGCCCAAGTCTTTCCTGAGCAAAACGGGTGGCATGCAATCCAGTATCTGTTGCTAATTTGTGACTGCAAGGTTTGAGAAGGGGTAACTAGAGAAATGGAAAGATAGGTGGACTTGCTTGAGCTAAAAGAAAAATTTAAGAACCATTTCAGGCAGAGAATTCCCAACTTCCAGTTTCTCATTTGCTATAATATCAAATATATGTTTACTTCTATGTGATAGGTTGCCCTTTACTTTTCTTTTTTCCGCAGGAAAACGTTAACTATTTTTAACAACACAACAATTGTCTTTTTTCTATTTAAGTCAAAACTTTCTCCTTCTTTATAGCACATAGTTTCCTTAAAGAAATTGTTAAAAAATTAAGCCAATAAAAGACACACTTTAATATTCTAAAATACAGTTTTACAGTCTTTTTTTTTTCAGAAAGACACAAATACATTTCCAAAACAAGAACATAGGTACATATTATATCAAAACTACATTTTTATTAGCAATAATATAAATATTTTAATGGTCAATAATATTTCGTTTTATAGATGACTGTTCCATAATATTCTGATCACTGTTTTCTGTGTACTTTCCTCCAGGACAAAATAAGTTATTTTTATGCTTTGGTTTAAAATAACTGAAAAAAAATAAATTGACATGATGGTGATGATTAAATAATCTTTTGCTTGGTTGTTTACTTTCTAAACTTTATATTTAATTGAGTGTTTTATTTTTTTATACATCACTTTTAGGTCAAAGATGTAAAAATTTCTTTGAAATTTGATATTAATGAGATTAAGAAAGGGAAAACACTCTAAACTAAAATAAATGTCTACTTCCAATAGCAAAATGACCTCAGATATTTTCTGAATCAACATTATAGAAGATCCCCCACTGGAGGCTACGGGACTGGTTGCAAATTTTGTTTTCTGTTACAGCAAAATCTTATTTTCTAGCCGTGTTAGCTTTTGCAAATTAAAATATAAATTTTTAAATGATGCAAAATATTTGTTTTAAAAGACAACTAGACAATTTCAGAAACTACAGAAATTTTTTAGTCCAAAATTTCTTGAAAGGCCACAGGCGCCCTTCAAGTAATTGATTTCTGGGACTTTTAAAGCTCACATCTTACCAACCTCTATCTAAGTGACTTAAAATTGTCAAATAAATGAAACTCCATTTCTTTCAGTTTGGAGTAAATATTCAGTTGATTTCAGGGCCCAACTCTACAGGCAGTCTCTTCCCCTGGGTCCCTCCCTGGGTCTTCTTGAAATTCAGGCATATTCATAGCTTCCACCAAGGAGCCCTGCTCCCTGGTCTGTCCTCTGGGTAATGATGCCCTTATTGCACTAGGTCATGGTCACCCCATTCTATGTTTAATAAGGCGTGGCTGGCCCACTTGGAATTCTTTGGTCTTATACTGGCACCTCATGATGCCAATCATGATTCCTTCCATGATGTTTTATTCAAGGAATCTTCTCTGCTCAATTTCAGGCATCTTCTCTGTCTCTCAGCAACTCCATGTCCAATGACCAAATCACATGGAATTCCTAGATTTCCCTTCATGTGTCTAAATGGTCATTTGGGGTCCAGATGTTAGAGGACTCTCTTCTCTCTGATGCTCTACAGCTTCCATTTGATGCTGAGTGTAGGATTTCTCTGAGGCCTGGAGATAGCCCAGATACACTTCAGAAATGGGTAACTAGAACTTGTGTGCTTGTGTTTCTCCATATCCGTCATCTTGCCTCTCCACGTCTCAGGGGAAGGTTGTGGCTCCATTTGAGATCAGAATATGATTAGATTAGAGCTCTGCCCCTACACTTTTCCCCTCCAAACCTCTCTCCAAGATTCTCCTAGTACCAGGAGTTACTTTCCCTTTTGTATTTAGAAGGGACTTCCTGTATTTTGTGCTCTTCTTCCTCAATACCATGACTTGGAGGAAAGCCCTATGTTCAGATTATCAAGATTTTCTTTTTACATAGAAAGGAAGCAGACCTGAGAAAACAGCCTTTTTTCTTTCAAGAATTCCAGGTTTTAAAAACTAAAATTCGGGTGGGCGGAGCAAGATGGCCGAATAGGAACAGCTCCAGTCTCCAACTCCCAGCGCGAGCGACACAGAAGACCGGTGATTTCTGCATTTTCAACTGAGGTACTGGGTTCATCTCACTGGGGAGTGCCAGACGATCGGTGCTGGTCAGCTGCTGCAGCCCGACCAGCGAGAGCTGAAGCAGGGCGAGGCATTGCCTCACCTGGGAAGCACAAGGGGGAAGGGAATCCCTTTTCCTAGCCAGGGGAACTGAGACACACAACACCTGGAAAATCGGGTAACTCCCACACCAATACTGCGCTTTAAGCAAACAGGCACACCAGGAGATCATATCCCACACCTGGCCGAGAGGGTCCCACACCCACGGAGCCTCCCTCATTGCTAGCACAGCAGTCTGTGATCTACCGGCAAGGCAGCAGCCAGGCTGGGGGAGGGGCGCCCGCCATTGCTGAGGCTTAAGTAGGTAAACAAAGCTGCTGGGAAGCTCGAACTGGGTGGAGCTCACAGCAGCTCAAGGAAACCTGCCTGTCTCTGTAGACTCCACCTCTGGGGACAGGGCAATAACAAACGAAGCCGAAACCTCTGCAGACCAAACGACTCTGTCTGACAGCTTTGAAGAGGGCAGTGGATCTCCCAACACAGAGGTTGAGATCTGAGAAGGGACAGTCTCCCTGCTCAAGTGGGTCCCTGACCCCTGAGTAGCCTAACTGGGAGACATCCCCCACTAGGGGCAGTCTGACACCCCACACCTCACAGGGTGGAGTACACCCCTGAGAGGAAGCTTCCAAAGCAAGAATCAGACAGGTACACTCGCTGTTCAGAAATATTCTATCTTCTGCAGCCTCTGCTGCTGATACCCAGGCAAACAGGGTCTGGAGTGGACCTCAAGCAATCTCCAACAGACCTACAGCTGAGGGTCCTGTTAGAAGGAAAACTATCAAACAGGAAGGACACCTACACCAAAACCCCAAAAGTACATCACCATCATCAAAGACCACAGGCAGATAAAACCACAAAGATGGGGGAAAAGCAGGGCAGAAAAGCTGGAAATTCAAAAAATAAGATGCATCTCCCCCGGCAAAGGAGTGCAGCTCATCGCCAGCAACGGATCAAAGCTGGACGGAGAATGACTTTGACGAGATGAGAGAAGAAGGCTTCAGTCCATCAAATTTCTCAGAGCTAAAGGAGGAATTACGTACCCAGCGCAAAGAAACTAAAAATCTTGAAAAAAAAGTGGAAGAATTGATGGCTAGAGTAATTAGTGCAGAGAAGGTCATAAACGAAATGAAAGAGATGAAAACCATGACACAAGAAATACGTGACAAATGCACAAGCTTCAGTAACCGGCTCGATCAACTGGAAGAAAGAGTATCAGCGATTGAGGATCAAATGAATGAAATGAAGCGAGAAGAGAAACCAAAAGAAAAAAGAAGAAAAAGAAATGAACAAAGCCTGCAAGAAGTATGGGATTATGTAAAAAGACCAAATCTACGTCTGATTGGGGTGCCTGAAAGTGAGGGGGAAAATGGAACCAAGTTGGAAAACACTCTTCAGGATATCATCCAGGAGAACTTCCCCAACCTAGTAGGGCAGGCCAACATTCAAATCCAGGAAATACAGAGAACGCCACAAAGATACTCCTCGAGAAGAGCAACTCCAAGACACATAATTGCCAGATTCACCAAAGTTGAAATGAAGGAAAAAATCTTAAGGGCAGCCAGAGAGAAAGGTCGGGTTACCCACAAAGGGAAGCCCATCAGACTAACAGCAGATCTCTCGGCAGAAACTCTCCAAGCCAGAAGAGAGTGGGGGCCAATATTCAACATTCTTAAAGAAAAGAATTTTCAACCCAGAATTTCATATCCAGCCAAACTAAGTTTCATAAGTGAAGGAGAAATAAAATCCTTTACAGATAAGCAAATGCTTAGAGATTATGTCACCACTAGGCCTGCCTTACAAGAGACCCTGAAGGAAGCACTAAACATGGAAAGGAACAACCGGTATCAGCCATTGCAAAAACATGCCAAAATGTAAAGACCATCGAGGCTAGGAAGAAACTGCATCAACTAACGAGCAAAATAACCAGTTAATATCATAATGGCAGGATCAAGTTCACACATAACAATCTTAACCTTAAATGTAAATGGACTAAATGCTCCAATTAAAAGACACAGACTGGCAAACTGGATAAAGAGTCAAGACCCATCAGTCTGCTGTATTCAGGAGACCCATCTCACACGCAGAGACATACATAGGCTCAAAATAAAGGGATGGAGGAAGATTTACCAAGCAAATGGAGAACAAAAAGAAAGCGGGGGCTGCAATACTAGTCTCTGATAAAACAGACTTTAAACCATCAAAGATCAAAAGAGACAAAGAAGGCCATTACATAATGGTAAAGGGATCAATTCAACAGGAAGAGCTAACTATCCTAAATATATATGCACCCAATACAGGAGCACCCAGATTCATCAAGCAAGTCCTTAGAGACTTACAAAGAGACTTAGACTCCCATACAATAATAATGGGAGACATCAACACTCCACTGTCAACATTAGACAGATCAACGAGACAGAAAGTTAACAAGGATATCCAGGAATTGAACTCATCTCTGCAGCAAGCAGACCTAATAGACATCTATAGAACTCTCCACCCCAAATCAACAGAATATACATTCTTCTCAGCACCACATCGTACTTACTCCAAAATCGACCACGTAATTGGAAGTAAAGCACTCCTCAGCAAATGTACAAGAACAGAAATTATAACAAACTGTCTCTCAGACCACAGTGCAATCAAATTAGAACTCAGGACTAAGAAACTCAATCAAAACCGCTCAACTACATGGAAACTGAACAACCTGCTCCTGAATGACTACTGGGTACATAACGAAATGAAGGCAGAAATAAAGATGTTCTTTGAAACCAATGAGAACAAAGATACAACATACCAGAATCTCTGGGACACATTTAAAGCAGTGTGTAGAGGGAAATTTATAGCACTAAATGCCCACAAGAGAAAGCAGGAAAGATCTAAAATTGACACTCTAACATCGCAATTAAAAGGACTAGAGAAGCAAGAGCAAACACATTCGAAAGCTAGCAGAAGGCAAGAAATAACTAAGATCAGAGCAGAACTGAAGGAGATAGAGACACAAAAAACTCTCCAAAAAATCAATGAATCCAGGAGTTGGTTTTTTGAAAAGATCAACAAAATTGACAGACCACCAGCAAGACTAATAAAGAAGAAAAGAGAGAAGAATCAAATTGACACAATTAAAAATGATAAAGGGGATATCACCACCGACCCCACAGAAATACAAACTACCATCAGAGAATACTATAAACACCTCTATGCAAATAAACTGGAAAATCTAGAAGAAATGGATAATTTCCTGGACACTTACACTCTTCCAAGACTAAACCAGGAAGAAGTTGAATCCCTGAATAGACCAATAGCAGGCTCCGAAATTGAGGCAATAATTAATAGCCTACCAACCAAAAAAAGTCCAGGACCAGATGGATTCACAGCTGAATTCTACCAGAGGTACAAGGAGGAGTTGGTACCATTCCTTCTGAAACTATTCCAATCAATAGAAAAAGAGGGAATCCTCCCTAACTCATTTTATGAGGCCAACATCATCCTGATACCAAAGCCTGGCAGAGACACAACAAAAAAAGAGAATTTTAGACCAATATCCCTGATGAACATCGATGCAGAAATCCTCAATAAAATACTGGCAAACCGGATTCAGCAACACATCAAAAAGCTTATCCACCATGATCAAGTGGGCTTCATCCCTGGGATGCAAGGCTGGTTCAACATTCGCAAATCAATAAACATAATCCAGCATATAAACAGAACCAAAGACAAGAACCACATGATTATCTCAATAGATGCAGAAAAGGCTTTTGACAAAATTCAACAGCCCTTCATGCTAAAAACGCTCAATAAATTCGGTATTGATGGAACGTACCTCAAAATAATAAGAGCTATTTATGACAAACTCACAGCCAATATCATACTGAATGGGCAAAAACTGACAGGGATGCCCTCTCTCACCACTCCTATTCAACATAGTGTTGGAAGTTCTGGCTAGGGCAATTAGGCAAGAGAAAGAAATCAAGGGTATTCAGTTAGGAAAAGAAGAAGTCAAATTGTCCCTCTTTGCAGATGACATGATTGTATATTTAGAAAACCCCATCGTCTCAGCCCAAAATCTCCTTAAGCTGATAAGCAACTTCAGCAAAGTCTCAGGATACAAAATTAATGTGCAAAAATCACAAGCATTCTTATACACCAGTAACAGACAAACAGAGAGCCAAATCAGGAATGAACTTCCATTCACAATTGCTTCAAAGAGAATAAAATACCTAGGAATCCAACTTACAAGGGATGTAAAGGACCTCTTCAAGGAGAACTACAAACCACTGCTCAGTGAAATAAAAGAGGACACAAACAAATGGAAGAACATACCATGCTCATGGATAGGAAGAATCAATATCGTGAAAATGGCCATACTGCCCAAGGTAATTTATAGATTCAATGCCATCCCCATCAAGCTACCAATGAGTTTCTTCACAGAATTGGAAAAAACTGCTTTAAAGTTCATATGGAACCAAAAAAGAGCCCGCATCTCCAAGACAATCCTAAGTCAAAAGAACAAAGCTGGAGGCATCACGCTACCTGACTTCAAACTATACTACAAGGCTACAGTAACCAAAACAGCATGGTACTGGTACCAAAACAGAGATATAGACCAATGCAACAGAACAGAGTCCTCAGAAATAATACCACACATCTACAGTCATCTGATCTTTGACAAACCTGAGAGAAACAAGAAATGGGGAAAGGATTCCCTATTTAATAAATGGTGCTGGGAAAATTGGCTAGCCATAAGTAGAAAGCTGAAACTGGATCCTTTCCTTACTCCTTATACGAAAATTAATTCAAGATGGATTAGAGACTTAAATGTTAGACCTAATACCATAAAAATCCTAGAGGAAAACCTAGGTAGTACCATTCAGGACATAGGCATGGGCAAAGACTTCATGTCTAAAACACCAAAAGCAACGGCAGCAAAAGCCAAAATTGACAAATGGGATCTCATTAAACTAAACAGCTTCTGCACAGCAAAAGAAACTACCATCAGAGTGAACAGGCAACCTACAGAATGGGAGAAATTTTTGCAATCTACTCATCTGACAAAGGGCTAATATCCAGAACCTACAAAGAACTCCAACAAATTTACAAGAAAAAAACAAACAACCCCATCAAAAAGTGGGCAAAGGATATGAACAGACATTTCTCAAAAGAAGACATTCATACAGCCAACAGACACATGAAAAAATGCTCATCATCACTGGCCATCAGAGAAATGCAAATCAAAACCACAATGAGATACCATCTCACACCAGTTAGAATGGCGATCATTAAAAAGTCAGGAAACAACAGGTGCTGGAGAGGATGTGCAGAAATAGGAACACTTTTACACTGTTGGTGGGTTTGTAAACTAGTTCAACCATTATGGAAAACAGTATGGCGATTCCTCAAAGATCTAGAACTAGATGTACCATATGACCCAGCCATCCCATTACTGGGTATATACCCAAAGGATTATAAATTATGCTGCTATAAAGACACATGCACACGTATGTTTATTGCAGCACTATTCACAATAGCAAAGACTTGGAATCAACCCAAATGTCCATCAGTGACAGATTGGATTAAGAAAATGTGGCACATATACACCATGGAATACTATGCAGCCATCAAAAAGGATGAGTTTGTGTCCTTTGTAGGGACATGGATGCAGCTGGAAACCATCATTCTTAGCAAACTATCACAAGAACAGAAAACCAAACACCGCATGTTCTCACTCATAGGTGGGAACTGAACAATGAGATCACTTGGACTCAGGAAGGGGAACATCACACACCGGGGCCTATCATGGGGAGGGGGGAGGGGGGAGGGATTGCATTGGGAGTTATAACTGATGTAAATGACGAGTTGATGGGTGCAGCACACCAACACGGCACAAGTATATATATATAACAAACCTGCACGTTATGCACATGTACCCTACAACTTAAAGTATAATAATAATAAATAAATAAATAAATATATAAAAAATTTAAAAAAAAAACTAAAATTCTATTAATGATTTTATATCTTTAGTTCTGAGCTCAAAGCTGAGTAGTAATGTCTTGTTTTAGGTGGTGCACTGAAGGTGCCTCCCACTGAAACAATAAATGTTATTAATTCAGTGAAGGGGAGAGATGATGGCCCAAGACATTGGACAGTGAGTCCTAGCACAGTGCCCCAAGCAAGCGGACATCAACCTGATGACAGAATCAGGGACTCCTTCCACCACCACCCTGAGTCTCCAGAAACTTGCTTTTAGCCCAAAATGTGATCATCTAAGAAGAACAACAACCATGAAGGTCTGGAGGGAAGTGGGACTAATGAAGAATTTGAAATTTAATTTACCTTAATATTACCTTAATATAAAAGACTCATTAAAGCCAGAGACCACATAAGAGGAAATGGCAAGAGTAAGTGTCCTCCCTCTCAAATGGTCATCTCCTCCTTCCTAAGATGACATTCGAGGGTCAAGTAAATAAAGGAGACATTTCTACTTTTGCATAATACAATCTGTGTGTAATAAAGTTGGAATTAGGAACACACTTAATATGGTTTAAAAGCTTAATAGATTTCTAGGCACAGGATATGTGTTCAAAACTTATCACACTTGTTATCATTTGGGTATGAACACTTTTAAATGCATATCTTTAAACGATGATCACAATCTGTTACGCCTTGATGCATCTGCATCTCGATCTCTCAGAAGGTTGCAAAACTGTGTATTATGATTACTTTTAAAAATATATTTTCATTTATGATATCATGGGCATTTTTGTCTTTCAATAATTACTTAATAATATAAATATTTGTAATGGCTAGATCATAGATTCTTGAAGGAATATGCTTTAATCTAGCCTTAGTGTTGCAGAAATTGCTAACTGTCCCTTAAAACTTGTAACAGAAACCTACAAGTTTTAGCTGACTTATAGAAGTGCCCAGCTACAGACCAAACATACACACACACAAAAATGCACACACACCGATACACACATACACACATAGATTCACAGAGATATACGCATAGACACACACAGAGATACACACACAATCATAGAAAACAGGACTAGAAAAACCTAAACTAATAATTTTGCAGTGGTTTTCTCTTTGGGGAAGCATTGAAGCTTTTTTATTTGTTCCTTTCTTCTGTTTTACTTAGTTACATTTGGTATTTATTTGGAAGTTTAATTTTGGTGTGTGATTAAAAAGCATTATATCTTAAAGACATCACTAATGCACATTTTAAAGTATCTAATGGCAAATTATCACTATTCTCTATTGTAATTTTCATCAGTGGAATGGAAATAACTGATGGGATCAGATAAAGAAAATAGGCAATTCCTTAATGGAGTGTATTGTACTTCTTACACCATATTTGTGTAGGGCTGGGTTGAGAGGGTATAGGGGATACTAAAGAAAACATGGCAATTCTCTAATAAAACCTGGTGACTCAAGAAAAATTTTGTCATAAGATGTCCTTAACTTCTGCTATAAGTTATGCATGAAGAGCCTTTGACATTTGCACAATCTGTTTTTAGAAGGTAACAGAATATTCTGATATAAATGGATTCTGAAAATATTCACCCAACTGGGAGAGACCAAAGACTACATTTTCGGCAGTCTTTTCAGGGACTTTATGTATGTATACATAGATTAAAAACACCAAGTCCAACAGTTTTCTTCTATATTGCTAATTTTCTTCACTGGTTGAAATGAGATTTGGTGTCAGCATTATCGGAATTTAATAATTAATGAATATTGTTATTTTATTCCTGGAAAGATTACGCATTCACTTTAACAGAGAAACATTTATTCTCTTTGATTATGACGGTGCTCATCAATTTTTCATTTCTCTCATAAGTGCTCATGATAAGGATAATGAAGTTGAGATGGGCAATTCATCAGCTCCTGATGAAGATTTGTTGAGGACTTCTATTATTCCAGAACTTCACCCTCATTTATTCAGTGCAACACTGATATTAATCCCTTTCCTTGCCTTAAATTTTTCTTCCTCTTTTAGAGGTTGATAAATGAGATAATGTACATAAAAGTGCTTCGTAAACTCTGAAGTGCTACACAAATGTAAGGTATTATTATTTAAAATTATGATGTATGCTTGCTGTTTAAAATGGTGCTTTTTGTTTAATAATGATGTCTAGTTCTTCTCAATTGCTTGGAGGATCAACCAAAATGGCTCATTGATTGGTAAATTAATGCTACAGTCTTCCTTTTGTGTGGGCTTCTGAGATGATCATTATTTCTGTCTTGAGGATTTCTCGCATTTTAGAAAGGAGAGAAACATGGCTTTTTAACATTTCATGACTCTACTCTGCCAGATAAACAGCACTCCTCTTAGATGCGCTCTGCATCCCATTCTATTCTTTTTCCTTTTTAATCTTGTTGACACTAGTGAACGTTGAAATGCTCTTCACAATCTCATCACTGAAGGAAACTTTATCTTATGGACTCCTGATCCCTAACAGTGTCTTGAATTTCACTTTATCTTTTTGTTGTTGTTGTTGTTAAAACAAATTATGTTTTAGTGTTAGCAGTAAATCGAATCTTATATTTAACTTGATTTTCTCCATGCTCCAAAATTTCCTTCTCTTTGATGCCTGTAAATATTATGAATGAATTTGCCTTCTGAACATCTTGAGTTGGATCCTGTGGAATCACCACTAAACAAACTCATTTACACTCTCATTTTAGGAAGTTTGAATTACCTGTTCTAATTTCCCTGCAGCATTTATTCTCAACCAACCTATTATGATTCATACATGTGTGCTGAGCCCTTGACAAATGGGCCAGTAATAGGAAACGTTTTGGGGGAAATACTTAAACTTAAGTATTTATTTTGTTAGGATACTGTTTGTGAGATAGATAACCTAATGGACTGATTTCTGCGAAGAAAAGAACAACAGAATTTAACTGTTGTTTTTTTGTAAGCAAGCGGTAAGAGGCTTAGTTTCAGTCTAAAGGAAAGCTAGTAGCAAAGAAAGATTCTGATGTTTACCAAAAAGTTGTTGGAATGTTCCTTGTGAGTATAACAAAACAAGTCAAGGCAGAAATTACTCTATGCATAACCAACATGGCTCTAAAATAGAGAATAATTGAATGACTATAGATCCTTCTGGAACAGTTATACCAGAGTACAATTGTGCTCTAGCTTTTGTTTATTACATGTTGTTCTGAGGCTTTACATCACTTCAAGTATGCTAAAATTCTGAATTTGAAAGTAAGCCATAAGTCCTAACAGATTGAGAGCTACTGCTCTACAAGATTAGCAAAACTTAATCCCATCCAAGAAGATAGTTACTGAAGGAAAACAATCTTATGTGATTGCCTTCATAACTGAAGAAAAATATTCTAATGAAATGTCCATTATAACTGATTTTTGCCAGTAGCTTGTGACTTACATTTTCTATAAGTAGCTTGTTTCTAAACTTGAAAGTCAAAACCAATACCCACCAGTGCTTGAAAGAGTTTATTTTCCTTATGTGTTTAAACACTTGCTGAAGAACATTTGATTCATTCTGAGTCACTATAAAATTGGGCATATTTTATGTTTTCTTGGCACCTGTATTTCAGAGATGGGGAAGGAATTTCACTTTTTGTGAAAAGAAAGCAAGTTTATCTTCAGAATGATTGGAATTGTGAAAGAGTAAATAGGCAAGGATATGGGGAGAGAAGTGATGTGAACAGTTGCTGAAAGGAATTGAAGAAGACTTACAGGAACCTGGCTCAGTATTGCAGAACCATATAATAGGCTACAATGAAATAGCAGACTACAGATCTTACAACACTAATAAATATTAATTAAGTTATGCAGCACACATTACTGAAGATGTCTACCTCAAAATTTCAGTGGCCTAACACAATAACCAAATGTCATGTGTGTTTGTTTGTGTATGTGTGTGTGTGTGTGTATAAAACCAGTGGCTTAACACAATACCCAAATTTCTTATGTGTATATATATATTACATATACACACACACATATACATACACATATGTGTATATATGTGTGTATATATACAAGACTATATATGTGTATATGTGTGTATATAGAAACAAGACTATATAGTCTTATGTATATATATGTGTGTATATATACACATGTGTATATATGTATACATACATATATATGCATATGTGTATATATGTATGTATATGTGTATATGTGTGTACACATATACACACATATATACACATATGTGCATATATACAAATCATATATATACACATATGTGTACATGTGTGTATATATACACATATGTGTACATATATTTGTAAATATATAAAAAATATATGTATATATGTATATATACACACACATGTGTATATATATGTACATATACAAATTACAAATAAATGTGTAATTTATACAAATGTGTATATATAATACAAATTTAAAATTTAAATATATTTATATACACATATATATAAAGTCCCATGGAATCAATGTTTAAATTTGTGTGTGTGTGTGTGTATATATATATATATTTTAAAAGATACATATGTGTGTGTATATGCATATATGTGTGTGTGTGTGTGTACATATACATATATATATTTTTTAATTAAAGATAGGTCTTTGTTATGTTGCTCAGGCTGGTCTTGAACTCCTGGTCTCTAGGAATCCTCCTACCTCTGCCTTCCCAGTAGCTGGGACTATAGGCATGTGACACCATGCCCTGCCCTCTTCCTGTTGATTCCAACATAGCTGTTCCTGGTTGTTAGGTATCATTCCTCAAGTTCCTTCAGCCACCCAGACTCTTTCCTTTTTGTGGCACTATCGTCTGTGGGAACTCAGGGTCTTATGCTGGATACTCTGTAGCCAGTCGGCAAGGAGAGAAAAAGAAAGGACTGGAGAATTACAGAAGGCATTCTTAGTGTCCGGTCTGGAAGTGGCATGGTTCCATTTCAGTGGACACCTTCAGTGATATGGCCTAATATAGGTGCAAAGGAATTGCTGGAAAATGTAGAACTTGGCCAGAAAGCTGATTCACAGCAATACATTGACACCATGAAAAGGCACCGCAAATCTTTGGCAGATGGCTAGCCACCTCAGCCTCAGCCAAGCTCTATGTTTCTTCTCCAGCAGCACCAAATGACCCAGGTATCAGTGTGGAAAATGTAGTTACTTGATTTCATTTGCATTTAAAGTTTGTCCAAGGGACTATGGGGGAAGAGCAATTCTGACAAGGAAAAGATTCAGTTAATGAGGACTGAGTTCTCCTGTGTTGAGGAAAGAAATGAATCCATGGGCAGTCAATACACTTGGAGACCAGGGAAGAAAGGATCAGAGTAGGCTTTGAGCAGAAGCATACTGAAGCTGGAAAAGTGGAGTCAGGGAAGCAGAGAACTGGACAGATAGAATAATTTATTCATAAAGTGTGTTTGGAATTTCGGTTGAGAGTTGGACCCCTGACAGCCAAGGGAGAGGCCATAGGAGTTGGTAGGAAAAGGAGAGGGCAAAGGAATAATAGTAGTTGAGGTGGAAAAGGGACTGCAAGTCTTAGGTGCTAAGAAGTTAATGCATACGATTTTAGCCTCCAGGATAGTAGCATGTGACAGATTGACTTTAAAAATATCTTCGATTTTTCCTACCCTAAATCTCCCTTTTCCTCTGTAATTTTGACATGCTTTCCCTCGTTGTTGGGGGGGTATTCAGAACCACAACTTGGCTCTGGCCTCAACTACATGACTTGCTTTGACCAATGGAATGTTTGAAAATTAGACACAAAGCAGAGGTTGAAAAATAACCTGTTCTTTAGGCTTTTTCTTTCTTGCTCCTCTGCCTTTGTCCCCTCCAAAACACATAGGCTAGCTTGCTGGTGGATGAGACATTCAGAGCAGACAGGGCTGAGTTGCTCCACTTGAACCAGTGAAGGTCACTGGAGACCAGTCAATAGCATGAAGAACTCAATAAAGATCGATAGAGCAGTCTAGCCTACCCTCACGGGCTCCAGATGAGTGAGGAATCAATGCTTATTTTTGTATGGCAGTGAAGTTTTGCAGCTGCTGTGCAACCTCACTGTGGCAATATATAACTGATGCAAGGGCTGGAAAGGAGTTCCACAGAGAACGTGGGGGAGCGACATGAAAGCTAAACAGCCTACAACACCTTTTGCAAGTGCTTGCTACAAAAAAATATCCATTTACCTTATTGGCCATATGAATTAAGACCTGTACACTATGGCTTCCACCAGCTCAATTCTATGTTTGCCTCAATTTTTTTGTTTCCATATCTTTTTATATCAGTGGCTTTTGTTTAACAGCTATAAACTTTAATTAAGTAGCATGTAAATAGAAAAAAAAACAAAATATGAGCACAAAAGAGAGATAGACCATGTGCTAAGAAGATATTTCTTTAAAAACACAATTGATTGTTTTTTGAAAAGTCTAGAAAATAATGTTTCTAATTTTTGCTGTCACATATAAGGAAAATTAATAAAAATCTAGAAAGATTAATTTTTAAAATTAATGCACAGTTCATGTTCTACCTTAATAAAACCAAAGCAAGAACTTGCAAAAATTTCATTTTGTCTGTGGCTATTCCAGGAAAATAATAGGAACCTCAATAAGTAGACCTGAACGTCAATAGCCAATGTAACACTGAAATGATTGTGGCATAGTTATTGCAGAATTATTTTTTGTTTAAGTGCTTTAAATTAAAACAAAAATATTTAAAGAATATGTGATTCAATTTTTGTGCCCAGTTCAGAAAATCTCTTCCAAGTTGCCGGTTATTGGTGTTAAATTTATTAGCCTCTACCTACCCATGTGCATAGGAACACACAAAAGGTAGTAACCTATTCTGAATGCTTGAAATGCTACAGTTATACTGTGTTTTTCTCTAGAAAGAATGGGATTTTTAAATTTAGGACATTTTAGTCTACGACTTTGTTTTAAATGTAAAGATTTATAGGGATTTTTTTTTCTTGGAAATAAGTAAAAGTATGCCAAATTATTATAAAGCAAATTTTCCAGATTTTAACCATGTTATAAACTTACTCAATACATTTGTTTGCGTATTTAACAGTTCTATTGAGGTACAATTCACACACCATCAAATAGACCTATTGTAAATGTACAACTGAATAATTCTTAGTGAGTTTACAGAGTTGCACAGCTCTCACCACGTCTAGTTTTGAAATATTTCCATCACCCCAAAAAGTTTCCTCATGCCTTTTTGTAGTCAATCTCTGTACCTACCCACCATGTTCCCCTCCCACCCCAGCCCCCGGCACTACTAATCTGAATACTGTCTCTCTAAATTTGAGTTTTCCAGATACTTCATTTAAACGGAATCAGGTAATATGCCATTTGTTTTCCATCTGGCTTCTTTAACTTAGTATAATGTTTTTGAGGTTCATCCATGTTGCAGCATGTAATACAGATTTTGATGTATTGACTTTGTTTTCATTTAGGTCAAAATACTTTCCAATTCTCTGTCACTTCTTTGGTATTATTTAGAATTGCATTGTCTAATTTGTAAGTATTTAGGGATTTCCCAATATTCTTTTTCTTGTTCAGTTCCAATTTTATTGTAGTTAGGAAAGATACTTGGACTATTTCAATTCTTTTAATGATTTTTAAGAGTTTTTGTTTGTTTGTTTTGTTTTGTTCTGTTTTTTGTCGTTACTGTTTTAAGATGGAGCAGTGGCGTGATTTTGGCTCTCTTGCTGGAACCTCTGCCTCCCGGGTTCAAGTGATTCTCCTGCCTCAGCCTCCCGAGTGGCTGATATTACAGGCGCTCACCACCACTCCTGGCTAATTTTGTACTTTTAGTAGAGACGGGGTCTCACCATGTTGGCCTCAATCTCATGACCTCAAGTGAACCATCTGCCTTGGCCTCCCAAAGTGCTGGTATCACAGGCATGAGCCCGCATGCCCGGCCTATTGAGTTGTTTTAAATCTATAGTTGGTCTCCTTTAGAGACTTCTATGTGTGTTATAAAAAGAAAGTGTATTTTGCTGTTGCTGAGTGAAATCAATCTACAGTTAAGTCAAGGTGTTGTTCTAGTGTACTATTTTCTATCTAGTTCTATTATATATTAAGAGTGAAATACTGAAACTCTAATTCTAATTGTTGAGTTGTCTTTCTTACCTTTAGTTTTAGTGAGCTTTTGCTTCATTTATTTTAGATGTTTTCCTTTTAAGTGAGTACACATTTACAACTATTATGTGTTCCAGTTGTTTTGACCCTTTTATCACTATGAAATGTCTCACTTTGTTTCTAGTAATATTTTTGTTTCAGTGACTATTTTTTTTCTGATATTAATATAGATACTTCTGCTTTCTTATACCTACTATTTGCTCGGTATATATTTGTCTAAGCTTTTACATCCTACCTATTCGTGCCCATGATTCTATTGTGTTTCTCTGGGAGACAGCTGGAGCCTGGTTTTTTAAATCCAGTCTTACAATCTGTGTTTTTTAAACTACAGTGACTTGTTCTTTCACATTTAATGTGATTATTGTCATGGTTGGATTATGACTGCTCATTTCCATTGGATTTTTATATGCCTAATTTCTGTTCCTCCTTTATTGCCTTCTTTTATGTAAAAGATGCAAATTTTTGCTCTAGAGATTATTATATGACTCTTAACTTTTCACAATTTTAAAATGTCTCATTGCAGTATATCTGCTAATCTAGTAGCTGACCTAGGGATTAAAGTATGTCTCTTGCTTTCTCATAGTCTGTCTCAGGTTAGCACTGGCTTCGTTCCAGAAAAATAGAGCAACTTTGTTCCCGTGTAGCTCCTTTTCCTCCCATTTTTTATTCTAATTGTCATGTATATTATATGTATATATGTTATAAAGCCATAAATATAATGTCATAATAATACTTGCCCATGACTATTAAAGAAATTTTTAAAATTCTTTTTAAAAAGATAGCTATGTATTCTTTTATACTTTCTCACATATTTTTCATTTTCAATGTTCTTCATTTCTTCGTCTAGATTTGAATTACCATTTAGTGTGATTCTTTTTCAGGCTGTAGAACTCTCTTTTACATCTCTTGCAAAGCAATTCTACCAGCAATCCATTTTCTTGGGCAAGGTTTATCTAATAATGCCTTTATTTTTCTTTTTTGAATGATAGTTTTGTTGAATTCTTGGTGGACAAGTTTGTTTTTGCTTTTTTTAAGAAAGAAGTTTAATTTTGCCACTCCACTACCTTCAGATCACTATCATTTTTAACAAAAAGGCAACTTTTAATTACATTGCTGTTCTTCTGTACATAGTGAGTCCATTTTCTTTTGCTGCTTTTAAGATTTTCTCTTTGCCCTTGACTTTTAACAGTTTAACCATAATGTGGTGAGTGTAGATATCTTTGTATTTATCCTACTTGGACTCATTGAGCTTCCCTGTAGTGACATTTGTCATTCAATTTGGAAAATTGTGAGAATTTATTCTTTAAACATTTTTTCTGCCTCTTTCCTCTCTCCTTTTTTTCCAGGACTCCCATTACACCTACATGTTGACAGGCTTTTACTTGTCCTACGAGTCTCTGATTATTCATTTTTCTTTAATGAATAATTTCTAGGGTTCTATTTTCAAGTTCATAGATTCTTGCTTCTGTCATCTTAAGTCTGCTTGTTGAGTCCATGTAATAAATTATTCATGTTAGTTCCTGTACTTTTCAACTTAAAACTTTCCATTTGGTTTTAGAGTTTCACTTCTTAAAACTTTCTACTTAGTTTCTATTTCTAAAACTTATTTTAGAGTTTCTACTGTGGGATTCCTATTTGTTGATTCGTCATCATATTTTTCTTTAATTTTTAAAACATGCATATATAATAGCTGCTTTGAAGACTTTATTAAAACCAGCATCTTTGCCCATTCACCCTTTTTACTGACTACTTTTTTCCCTATGTATGTTGCACTTCCCTATCGTTTGTATATTCTATATTTTTTTACTAAAAACGCAGCAATTTTAGACAATTTATTGTAGCAACTCAGGATTTTGAGAGTTGTTATTTTTTCCATTTTGTTTTCCTTTTTAGTAATTTATCTGGATGATACGTGTTTACTCTCCCCTCACGGTGTGTGCCCATGGTGTCTCTGTTCGAGTTCTTTTTATTCTTATTCTTGTTTTTATTTCTTATCCTGGTGTCCTAAAGATCACATGTGCACCTGCGTGGCTTCATCATTAACCAATCATTTGGCCAGAGACTTTGCTCATATACCTCATGCCTGTAAAACTTTGTCCTCTCCTGACAGGTCTGAGTATGGTTTGGGGCCTGCCTTTAAATGTCATGCGGATTTCACGTTCGTGCAAGTGTTTACTTCTGCTGGGACATCCTGGAACTGTCTCCACAGACTCCTGAGTCAGCCAGGCATGTGTAGAAAGCTTACTTAGTCCCTTTATTGCCCTCTCATTTCCAGGACCCCCTGGTTAAATTTCTGGCTAGTATACCATTCAACTTCTTACCCAACCAGGACCCCACCTTCATGTTTTCCCTTTTTATTTTCTTTTGAATTTGCTACTTTCATTGACAATGCCACTGAGTGTAAGATTTTGCCCTGTGCCAAATCAAATTAATCCCCTCCAGCAACAAAGTTACTCATTTTTACAACCAGCCCTGTCCTAGTAGCACTACCATCTCAACTGACTTGGGGAAGAAGAAGAATGGGACATCCCCAGGCAAGAATGCAACAGACTCCACTGTTTTTACCTGGAGCCCAAGAATTTTTCATGAATCGATGCTTCTGTATTTGCTGTTTACCTACGGCATTTCACAGAGCTGTGAAGTGGTAGTTTTTGACAATTTTATCCAGTTTTGGGTTTATTTTGGGTGGAGGGGAACTGCTGACATTTCTTCACACTGGATGTGCCCAGTGTTGTTCACATTTTAAGAATGGAAATTTCTATTGCCTCTCATATTTGCTTGATACAACATTCAGTATGCCCACCCCACATCTGACTCTATACCGTCTCTCTGCTTGCAACCAAATGGTAGAGCAATCATGCCACGTATTTTGTCTGACCAATAAATAAGTGCTAATTTAAGTGAAAGCTTTCACTGCAAATGAAGTGCTGCAAATAATATATAATGAATTTCCTACCTACCACAATGGTTGGTGTCACAGTGCTTTGGACTCCATATAGATAAGTAAGTCAGCTCATCATAATTTAAAAATAAATTTTTAGCTTTTTTGTTGTTGTTATTTTTGTGCTCTCTGGATGGAAGATATTGGGCCATCACTATCTGTTCAGCAATGACCAGAAAAGGGTGCTATGTCACAGTGCCCTGGTAGGTGACTGCTAAAGACCCTTCCCATGATTGGAACCCGTCTTTGCAGACTCTTGTAGTGTTCCTGCTGTAAAAAGTTTTCTTCTGATTAAAAGCAGTGGATCTCCTCTTAGGTAGTGGCAGATGATTAAGACTATTATTTCAGAACCTTTAAGGTATGAAGGAGGAAACTACCTCAAGCACTAAGTTCTGGACCAAAGATCTTAACAGTCTTGTCAGAATGAGAAGAGGCTTGTGTTTCTCAAAGAGGCTGTGTATAGATAGAGGAAAATGGACTGATTCTGGTGAAATCACTGTAGTGCAGAAGCCTTTAAGAGAAGAGGCTGTCAGGCAAGGGTTTAGCCAACATGACATATTGTCCATATGGTAAGTAGGTGTTGGGCTTGGAGAACCAGAAACCTCTCAGTAAAAGGGATGACCACAAGGGAACTGGTTGGTGTCTTCTGAATTCCTTTAAGACAGAAGAGGCGGGAGTATTACTTGCAGAAACAGGATAGAGGTGCTTGCTGACAGATGGAGGCTCCAGAGGACATTGTCTGACATGGTAGAGCAGGGGGTAAATTGGCAGAAAAATTGGAGGAGGGCTGAGAATTCCGCAAACAAAAATATAACCTGAGGGCTTGACATTTGGGAGTGACGGTATTCCTGTCTGAACAGGGACACACAATCACAAGGAAACAAGAACAAGAACAACAACAACAACAGCATTTTCTTCAATACTCTGTGTACCTTAAGGGGAAGCAGCAGATAACTGCAAACTAATAATTAATCTTGCCATCATTATTGATATCATCATAACCTTATTACATTAAGTGAATCACTGGAAATATTAAAATACTCAATGTGACTAATAAAGTTTCCTTTCCCATTTGAATGTATATTGTTAATGTGGAAACTCAAATGTATAGCTGGAGAGGTTCTCTTCTCAGGTGATGCCTCTCTACCACCTGTCTAACAATTCCTTGTAGCCCCAGGGCATTTTTGGGAGTCAGCTATTTGTACTAAAAGGGAACTAATGAATAGTGCAAATGCCACTAAAAAAAAAAATAGAGTGGCTTTATCAGAAGGCACAGATGTTAACTTGTCAGATGCAAGGAAAGGAAACTCCTGCTAATTGGATCCTATTCTCCCTCTGTCAGTTTCATTTAAGGAGACATTTAAACAGTACACAGCTGGAATTTGGAAGTTTTCTTTAAACAAGACTACATAAAACCAAGCTGGTTTAGAGTACTTCTGTGTCTACTTCCTGGGTTGTTTTTTTTTTTTTTTTTTTTTCCCCTAGCTTGGCTCGCCTGTTGACATAAAGCTGTTAGTATTACAATTAGTATTGGAATACATTATTAAGCAAACAGAAAACTTTTCCAAAAGATAGGAAGGCTTAGGGAATTGACAGCATGAATGAGAGTGGTGAGGTCATATTTTCAGTTCAATTTCACTTTGCAACTGATTTTAAAAGAACCATAACACTGTAGAATTCAAAGTGACTTTAGATATTCATTAGTCCAGTTCATTCATTTTCAAAGCTAGACAGTTGGTGTTCAGAGAGGTGAAATGGCCTGTTGAAAAACCACAAAGTGATATTCATAAAATGCCCTCACGAGCAGCAAACTTTCTCTAACTGAGATTAGTGGGGCTTTCAACATGTTATCTTGCCTCCCTCTCAAATCACAAGAGATTAAGATGTATTCATCTTTTTCTTGTTTGTTTGTTTCAATCTTTTACATCACCTCCATTTCTTCACAAGTTCCAGGGAAAGAGAACTTGAGATTTCTCTTTTATCCGTATTTTTGATAGTGCCTAAAATAATAACAAAACCCCAGCAGCCCTAAGAAGATTTTTAAATAAAAGAACTATAAAATTTCGCCTGTGGTTCAAGTGCAATGTTTAGATATCTCTATCCTTGTATTAGTGTAGTCATTTGAATGAGAGAAGCTTTTCTAGGTGAAAATAAAGAAATTGTTAGAATGCTCTCTCCATTGAACCACAGGCAGATCATCTTAAGTGACTTTGCTGTACTATTTCCCCAAATCAGATAACATATGGTTACCCAGGCCTGTTAACTCATTGCATAGTCAATAGATCGTGTTGGTCTATTCAGTGATTCAGCTAAATGTAAACAGTTTTCAAAAGTGTGCGGTGCTTCTGCAATTGGTTTCACATTTTCACTGGCAAGCTCTAATTTCTCTGACCTGACCACACCTATAGAATATTAAATTTCATTAGAGACTTAACCTCAGTGCCTAGCAGAATATCTGACACTTGTAAGTTGCTGCCCCTTCCTTGGTTTCCAGCTTTCATGTTTATTTTCTAGGTTTAAAAATATTGTATTCACTATGGATGTTGTTCATATGTTAATATATTAGGCAATAATCCTAATTCCTTTATTTTTTATTTTAATTTTTTAAAATTTTATTTTTTATCTAAACCCAAGCCTTTATCAAAAAAGTGTATGCTGAGAAGAATTCTAAAATAAAAACTGCCACTTCTAGTTTGGAAAATATTTACTTCACCAATCATGAACATTGACAACTCTACTCCCACCACTTTTAAGAGCTAGGGAGTAAATAAATACTAAAAAGCTATAACTCTAACAGAATCTACAGAAGTGACAGTCGTTTTTTATCATCTCAGTGATGGGCCACAGACCAGTAAGAGAAATAACAACAATCCACTTTTCCAGATTACCTAAATGTGTACTTGGCCCAGCAGGTGGACAAATTAATCTTGGGAAGTAGAAACATGAGTTCTCAGGGCCTGTTATGGTTCCAAGAACAGTCGCCACTGGGGCTGATGGCTTCCGCATCATTGTGGAGAAAGTGGCTTTCTTGGCCAGTTTTTAGGCTAGGAGTTTAAACCACTTGTGAGTAGTAGTATACCCCTGTGATCCGAGAGAAGCTGGAAAATGTGCGTTAGCTGGAAACCTCCCTGAACCGCACTGTTTACAGCTGTTAAGCAGTTTTGGGTTGGGGTGTAGGGTATGAAATTGACAGTTTCCTTGGATGGACTGTGTAAGTAAACAACTCAGCTTTTATCTTTTCAATGTTGTTAGATAGACCAACTAATATTTGCAGAGTGCCATTTCTGAATAATAGCATCTCTAAATAATACAAGTATTTTCTTTTATATTTCTCTCTTTTATTTTAATTTCCAGGATACATGTGCAAGATGTGCAGGTTTGTTACATAGGCAATCATGTACCAAGGTCATTTGCTGAGCAGATCAACCTATCACCGACGTATTAAGCCCAGCATCCATTAGCTATTCTTCCTAATGCTCTCCCTTCACCTACCCTCCAACCAGACACCAGTGTGTGTCGTTCCCCACTATGTGTCCATGTGTTCTCATCATTCACCTCCCACTTATAAGTGAGAACATGAGGTGTTTGGTTTTCTGTTCCTGTGTTAGTTTGCTGAGGATAATGGTTTCCAGCTCCATTTATGTTTCTGCAAAGGACATGATCTCTTTCCTAACAAAAGAATTTTCTAAATACTATTTTTATCTAAATTGTATTCTCTATATAATAATATTTCAGAAGTTTTAAATATTTTGTTTACCTTATAGATATTCTCAAAATAGATGGTTCCCCTCAAACCAGAAAACCCACAGGGAATTCTGAACTTCATTTCCAAAACCATTCTGTTAATAGCTCTCCTGGCAGGAGACCCAGGTTGCACCACAGCCGGAACAATCTCTCTGACACAAAGTCAGCCCTCCTTCAGTATTAACGAGGGTGAAAGTAGACTGAATGGACACATTCCAGAGCTAGTTTCCATTAAAACAACACCAGTAAGCATGCATTTCGTATAAATACCACAGTTTCATATGCAATAAAAACAATAAAGCTGAGTGCTGAGAAGAGTATTTACATTAAGCAATAATCAATAGAGGCCTCCAAGTTGGCCTGTCAAGGGGGTCATTTGTGGGGAGCTTTGAAAGGGTGGGCTTTGGGCCAGCTTTGTATTTCTCAAATGAGGTCTCTGCATAAGGTAGCTTAGGAAGAGTTGAGATGAGATCACTGAAGCGGATGATCTATCTTATAAATTAGACTTCAACTAGTGTAAAAGCTGCTGGAGTGAGGGACCTATTGTTTTGGTAGCCTGTCAGAAATAATTCCAAACCTGACAGGACACTGAGCCGTGTGGTGTGATCTCCCAGCCTTCAGTCCCCACACTGGGAGAGAAGCAAAACAGGACAGGGTCAAACCCTCCACCGCGGAAGTACGGCTGCCAGATCCCAGCACCCGGCCTTGCCATTTGCTGCACCCCCAGCTCCCTCCCTCCTCCTCTCAACCCCTCCTGCTTCCCTCCCTACCCTCCCTCAGTGGGTATAGAATTCAGTCTTTTATGGAATCACAATGAGTTGATACAAGCAAGAGCAACAAACACAACATCAAAAGAAATTACACCATCATCAAACTATCTCATAATATCATTAGTGACCTAAATTAAAGCAAGATAATTGCCCCAGAAGACAACAAACCGTCATGGAGAATACTAATAACACGGAGAGCCCATTCCAGCACTCTGCCAGGAGCCCGGCTTCGCAGCACAATTTTTGCACACATCCACTGACAAATCAGCTTTTTCTCAAGTTCAGAAAAAGAAAACAAAACCAATGCAACTCACCTGTATCTGTTATTTTCTTCCTTCAGGGTCCTTCTTGTTAAAGTAATAACAGCAGGAATGGGACCCTTACAGCCTGCTGATTTTCGACTAAGTCATTGTCAAATGTAATCTGGGGCATGTTAAATAAGCCATGGATTTTGTGAAAGACGAACATGATGTGATAGCGAAAGAATGCTGTACAGGTAAATGGCATATCGGCTTTGATTCGCTTAATTTACTGTAATAAATTGGACCCAAAAAAGTCATTTCACTTCCATTTTTAAAAAAAATTTTCGTAAAATACCAATTCTAACAATTATGTCTCACATCAATGTGTGAGTGACGTTAAAAGTAAAGGAACTCTAGGCCGGGCACAGTGGCTCACGCCTGTAATCCCAGCACTTTGGGAGGCCAAGGCGGGTGGATCACGAGGTCAGGAGATGGAGACCATCCTGGCTAACACGGTGAAACCCTGTCTCTACTAAAAATACAAAAATTAGCCGGGCATGGGGGTGGGCGCCTGTAGTTCCAGCTACTTGGGAGGCAGAGGCAGGAGAATGGCGTGAACCCGGGGAGAACCCGGGAGGTGGAGCTTGCAGTGAGTCGAGATGGGGTCATTGCACTCCAGCCTGGGCGACAGAGCAAGACTCCGTCTAAAAAAAAATAAAAATAAAAAAAATAAAGAACTCAACCAAGGGTTCTACTTTTCTTCGCTTCTATCCTTCCTAGGGTCAAGTTTTACATGAATAAACATGAATAAAATAATTAGCTATGACGACATGGATCGGGATAAACTTGTTCTCTCAGCAACATTTGAGAAAAGTAGCTGAGTTAGAACCCGCTAGACAACCTCTTCTCGAGTTCTCATAAGCTATACCTCAGGGAGTTGAAAGTCGGAAGCTCAGCCTCCTAATCAAACCCAGCAAGGATCGCTGGGCCGCTATTCGAGTGTTACGGGGCTGTATGATTAAGTTCTACCTCTGGAAGCAAAGATGATAGGGTGTGAGTAAAAGTGTATTAGAAAACTTAAGAATTTTTATTCTTTGTTTTCATTTGAAAGGGGTTAAGGAATGCAAGGGAGCCTAATACAGCAGTCTTCCTGATGGTCTTCACTGTCTGCAATTTCATTTTCCATCAGGTGCCTACGGAGTGCAAAAAAAAAAAACAAACAAACAAACAAACAAAAAAAAAAATGAAAAACAAAAACAAACCCAGGGCCTGTCCAGCAGGCCACTGACTGTGTTCTCACCGGTGCTTAGTGGAAAACCAGCCCGAGTTCTCTTCCAGGAAGCGTGCACTGTGCAGACTCCTGAACTCCTTGAGGGCGGTCAAGATCTAGAAGCTTCCACGTCCTGGAGCACTAGCGTAATGCTTGACAAATTAAAAGTGCTCCATAAACACTTTGTGGCGTGAAAACTAGCAATTGCTCCATACCACACCTGTGTTCTGTTGTCTTTGTTTGGATTAATTCTACGAACAATAAAATCTCGTGTTATTTTGCGGTAGCTTGTGCTGATATTTTTTCTCCTCCCATACCATTTTAGGATAATCATTTTGCATCCTCCCAGAGATCAGCTTTGATACAAAAAGACTGACATGCGTAGTGGGAAGAGCCCTGGCCCTTCCCAGGATGTCTCAACACTGCTGTATGGATTTGGGAAGTTATAGACGCAACATGACTGGGTCTCAGTATCTCTACCTTGAAATTTTTGAAAATGATTTTCAAAATTTCAAAACCAAGCGGAGTGATAGCTCCACTTGGAATTGAAAGGAAGATTAAAGACGTAATATATGTGCTTAGTGTGGTTCTTAATAACTATTAGCTAAATATTAGTTATACTTGAGTATGACTGAGATTTATTACTGGTAAAGTATAAAAAGCTGAGGTCATCATAGAAATCATACAGCCCATCAGGGGCAGTTTACATATTCAAAAATTAGATCCAGGCCGGGCGCAGTAGCTCACGCCTGTAAATGCCAGCACTTTGGGAGGCTGAGGTGAGCGGATCACCTGAGGTCAGGAGTTCGAGACCAGCCTGGCCAACATGGTGAAACCCCGTCTCTACTAAAGATACAAAAAATTAGCTGGGTGTGATGGCATGTGCCTGTAATCCCAGCTACTTGGGAGGCTGAGGCAGGAGAATCACTTGAACCCGGGAGGCGGAGGTTGCAGTGAGCCAAGATAGTGCCATTGTACTCCAGCCTGGCCAACAGGGCAAGACTCTGTCTCAAAGAAAAAAAAATAGATCCAAAAGATTTTGTGAATTTCCTAAGACTGTGCAACAAATTAGTAATAGAGATAAAACAATAAGCCATGCCACGTAAGTGCTAATCACTGCTTTTTCCAAGACACCCCAGTGCCTCATTATCTCTCTTTCTTAGGGTCAAATTTGACACAAATCGACTCAAATAAAATTATTAGCTGTAATTTCATGGACTACAGCAAACACTGATTCCCTCAGGAACATTTGAGGAATATAGCTGAGTAAGGCCCCAATACAACTTGCTCTCAAGTTTAGAACTAATTCTGATGTACCAAAATTTTTTTTTTTTTTTTGAGACGGAGTCTCACTCTGTTGCCCAGGCTGGAGTGCAGTGGTGCGATCTTGGCTCACTGCAACCTCCACCTCCCAGCTTCAAGAGATTCTCCTGCCTCAGCCTCCCGAGTAGCTGGGAATACAGGCACTCGCCACAACGCCTGGCTAATTATTATTTTTTTTTTTTTTTGTATTTTTAGTAGAGACGGGGTTTCACCATGCTGGCCAGGCTGGTCTCAAACTGCCGACCTCATGATCTGCCTGCCTCGACCTCCCAAAGTGCTGGGATTGCAGGAGTGAGCCACGACACCGGCTCTGATGTACTAAAATTTCCATGCCAATATGGAATATGTATCTTTAATACAATGCACAGTGCTTTGCTAACAGTAGTTGCATGTTGTTCCTTGTAATAGATGTTGTTTCTTTTAAAGTTGACTAACAAAAAAAGTCTATCAAAATAATCAACTAGATAAGTGGTTCTCAACATTAGGGCAATTTGACTTCTAGGAGACAGAAAAATTCAAGTTTTTACAACAGTAGGAAGAGGATACTTCTGGCATCTGGTGGGTAAACACCAGGGATGGTGTTAACATCCTGTAATGCTCAGGACCAGCCTCCATAACAAAGAATGTCCCTGTCCATATAACCAGTACTGTCAATGTAGAGAAGTTCTAAAATAGATCCACCTTCAGGATTCCCAAGGTATTCATCTTTTGATTACAAAAACAATTTTTTCTTATTAATTTTATCTTCATTATTTTGAAATCATTTGATATAATGAAACCAGTTAACTATTTTAAGTAATAAAAAAATGAATAACAACAGTTGGATGGATTTACTTCTTCCTGACTACTTGAAATTACTTGGTTCAAATTTAGGAAAATTAATCCCTAACAAGAACCTGTTCACCTGAAATGTGTGAGATACTTTTAAATCCAGTGTGGTTCTCTAACTTCTTCTTTTTATTATTATTATTATTTTTTTTTTGACAGAGTCTTGCTCTGTTGCCCAGGCTGGAGTGCCGTGGCCCCATCTTGGTTCACTGTAAGCTCCGCCCCCCGGGGTTCAAGCCATTCTCCTGCCCCAGCCTCCTGAGTAGCTGGTACCATAGGCACCCGCCACCACGCTGGCTAATTTTTTTTTGTTTTATGTATTTTTTAGTAGAGACGGGATTTTACCACGTTAGCCAGGATGGTCTCGATCTCCTGACCTCATGATCCACCTGCTTCAGACTCCCAAAGTGCTGGGATTACAAACATGAGCCACCGTGCCTGGCCAATTCTCTAACTTCTGTGTGCATCAGAAATACCTAGAAAGCTTGTTACCAGAATTTCTGATTTGGAGGTCTAGTATAGGGTTTGAATTTGCATTTCTAGCAATTTTCCAGATGATGCTGCTGGTCTGGGACCACAGTATGAGAATCACCTGTTAACATCCTAACTTTACCACTAGGTAGGGTGTAGTTTTTTTAAAATTCAACCTGCTGTTTTTCCTGTTTTTGTTTTTTGAGACAGTTTCGCTCTTGCTGCACAGGTTGGAGTGCAATGGTGGAATTTGGTTCACTGCAACCTCCGCCTCCCGGTTTCAAGCTGTTCTCCTGCTTTAGCCTCCCAGGTAGCTGGGATTACAGGTGCCTGCCACCATGCCCAGCTAATTTTTGTATTTTTAGTAGAGACGGGGTTTCTCCATATTGGTCAGGCTGGTCTCAAACTCCTGACCTCAAAGTGTTAGGATTACAGGCATGAGCCTCCACGCCAAGCCTCACCCTGCTTTTTTTTTTTTTTTTTTTTTTTTGCAAATGAGCAAGCCAATAGCCACTTAATTTTGATGGAAACATTTAATGGATGAAATTGGAGTCTACACTGGTCCAAGAAATACCTTATTCTTTAGCCTGTATTGTTTAGGATGCCACTTTTCAATGCAGCATATATTAATACAGTCTTCTGAGCACGCCATAGGAATCTGGAAATGGCATTCTCCCATAACTCTTTCCATGCACTCTCTTACCCTTTCTTCTGCCTAAAATATGTTACTATTGATTCAACGAGAGATTAGACATTTAGACAACTTCCAGTCCGACATTAACAGGGTTAACTGCGAGAGAAACATCCATGTTGTTTCTGTTTATTACTTTTGCAATTAGATTTGCATATCATTGACGCCTGCTCCCAGGAGTACATTTGTGATATAGAGAAGGTGAGACAAAAAGGAGGCCAGATCTCTGGCAAGTTCCTATTTAGCCTACTTTGCCCTCTCTTGCTTACATTTGTTTTCCTACCCTATAAATCAGATGAAAACCAGGGAAAACAAGAGTAGGCAACAATGGAGCTTATTCTGGTTGGAAAATTCTAGTCCGAAACAGCAGGCCTGGTTTTGATTACATCTAGTAATCAAGCTGTGTACAGTATAACTTGACTTAATGTCTCAGGCAAAGTTAATCTGCACATTGGAAAGCTTGATTTTAAAGATTGTACGATCCATTGAGTTGAACAAGAAGTCACAGTTCATCACTTTTTTCTTTTCAATATTACATTACTGTTTCTGAGATGGGAAAGATTCCTCAGGATAATTGGGTAGTTGGTTAATCATTGGGTGGTATTCAGTTCCTAGACATAGTGGGGGAGTATTAAAAAACAGAAGTCGGGAGGCTGAGGCAGGAGAATTGCTTGAACCTGGGAGGCACAGGTTGCAGTGAGCCAAAAAACGCCACTGCCCTTCAGCCTGGGTGACAGAGTGAGACTCTGTCTCAAAACAAAAGAAAACAAAACAAACAAACAAAAGACAACATTGTAATGCTGCTGAATTGAGCTAGGTCCCAGAAGAGTTTTGTTATATATCCATTTAAAAAGTCTGGTAGCAATTAACCTTGCATTTCAACAGACAGTAAGTTAAATGCCCTTGGACTTTGCTCAGTTTATACCTTTTTAGGTATACGTATATCCCTATGGTGCAGAGATATTGTAGTCTGTGAGAAAAAAGGTCATAGAGTTCATCACTTCGCTGTTACTTTTGGGGCCAGAAAAATAGTTGTTTTGTAGTAAACATTTTCAGATTTATATTAGCAGAACTCCTAATTGCTATGCCCTGGAGAAATCACACAGTAACTGCTTAAGAAGACAGAGAACAGTTCATTGGTATTAAGCCACTACACACACACACACACACACACACACACACCATTATCTGGAAGACTACATAACCAGGAATATAAACAGTCACTTATTTCAAACACTTCATTCTGAAGTTGTTAATTCAGTTTTAGTAAAGTTGTAATCTGGGGCATTTGTTGGATTCATTCATTCATGCACGCATGTATTCATTTCCTTTTTACTGGTGCAGCATACAATTGTTGAATGACATATGACGGATGCCAGCTTTTTTTTTTTTTCAATATTATGTTTCAGTTGTGACTACAGATTCTTACTAGCAAATTTGTCCTGAAACAGTAACATATCAACTGGAATTCAGTATTGCAAACAACTTTTTATAAGAGGTGTGCGAAATAACACAAGATATTACAAAACAATGACAGCGACTTTTAAAGTAGCATATTAGAAGCCAGTGCCAATGAATCAATGACAATAGGACGTCATAGGAATCTGGAAATGGCATTCTCCCATAACTCTTTCCCTGCACTCTCTTACCCTTTCTTCTGCCTAAAATATGTTGCTGCTGATTCAACGAGAGATTAGACATTTAGACAACTTCCAGTCCGACATTAACAGGGTTAACTGCAAGAGAAACATCCATGTTGTCAACAAGTTAAAATGGTAGAAATTTTAATTAATCTGATTTAAGAATGATAATAATGCGTCAGTGAGTTAACAATTGGTGACAATGGAAGATCATGTATATATGTGGCAGGATTACTATCAGGAACCATTTATAAGAATTCTTATTTCACATATCATAATCTGCTAGAATATATGGCCTATGAAAATTTTTATTGTTTTTAAATTTTGTATGAATCTCTCAAATAGTCAAACAAAAATCTCAGAGCATTTAGAAAATTTCAGCAGTATTCTTCCAATCTAAAGAGATCATGTAAAAATCAGTTTTTAACTTTACAAGTGAATTAAAAATAGTATTTTTATGATAAAATTTTGAGATTATGGTATCCCTTGAGGTAATTGGAAAGCTCCTGAGGTTTATAAAACGCAGTTTGGGAACACTGCACTAGCATAATACTTTGACATAAGTTTCAAAACAGAAATAAAACTAAAACTGCACTTTAGGAATAGTTCTGTGCCAAACTTGCAATAGGTTCTGCAGGGAATGGAAACAAGAGTAAGAATTCCTGCGCGCAATCATTTAGAGATTAATGGATAGACTCTCTTAGCTGGCTTTTATCACACTTATTTAGACATCCAGCTCCTGAAAGGAGAATGCCATATTGGTGTGAATGTCTCACTTGCAGAAAAAAGAAACAGTAAGGCCAGAAAGAATATACCTTATCGAACGCCTTTTTAAGAAAAATAAAGTAGAAATAACTTGTCTTTGATCATCATTGCCTTCTTGACTTCTAGCATTCAACTTCTTACTAAGCAAGAACAATGTTTAAATATGCTTAGGAATAAATAGCACAGTGAAAATAAACTCTCGTTTTTGTATAACAATTCTGAAAAACATGAGCAAATGAGAGAGTGAACCTGGGGCCAACAAGGAGGTGTCCCTTTCTGACAGCACAAACTTGTGTGAGATTAGAAGACAAGGTGTGGTGAGGCAGGCTGCTCCTGGTCCTGCCTATTCAGATGATGTGTAGGGATGTGATTCAATAACTTTGACACCTCTGACTGAACATATAATTGACGTGTGTAAGAGCGGCTGCCACCATCCCATTTTAATTAATCTGATTTAGGAATTATAATAAAGTTGCAAGAATGGAAAGATGATTGGTGGATAGTTTGCTTCCTCATAAATGGATGGTCTTCACCTAGAGACATAATCTTAGCAGATATAGACAAGATGCAAAGCAGCTTCAATGTTAGCTCTCCTTCCCCCAGAGTCCAGTGGCCATGTAAGAGGAGGGTTCTAGACAAAGACAGAAAAAAAGGGTTACAGATCCTACTTCCTCCATGTGGCTTCTATTCTTGCAGAAAAGGGTAGTGAGGTGTTGAGAGTTACTGGGTACGCACTGGGACAAAAGGATTTCTGCCAGCAGGTCCCAGAGGGCGCATGTTCTATATCCTGGCGACCATCAGCAGTGCTTACTCTTCGTGGACAGCTGAGTGTAGTCCTGTCTCTTGCATATGGTGGCCAGGAATTTAGGGATGGTGCTGCTTAGTCACAATTAATCTGCCACTATATATATATATATATATATATATATATATATATATACACACACACACATACATACACACACACACACACACACACACAGCTAAAAGTCAAACCCACTCTTGTTCAAAAGCAGCACTGCCACATCTGTGTAAACCTCTGTTATGTAATTAGGTTTCATTGGCTGGTTTATAGCTAAGCCTTTGGACTACAAAGGGCACTGAAAAATAGAAAGGCTTTTTTTGCAGTCTCTAGGCACATTGAACCCAAGGGGATCTCACTTCAATCTGTGCTGAATGTGCCACAGACTGTAGGTGACAAACAGTCCTCAGAATGATCGAGAACAGGAACATCCGTGGTGCAATGCTTACTGAGAGAGCACAAAGACAGCACCCAGCTTTACCTTGTCTTGGGCTAGAAGCTGGTTTTCTCTAAAATTCCTGAGGTTGGTGTTTCAGAAATTTTTGTGTGACCTATGACCGTAGGTTTCTGGAACTGAGACTACTCCCCTTGTGACTATTTTCTTTGCCCATCCCTTAGCCTCGTCAATTTCTGCACTAAGATATTCTGGATTGATACAGAAAACTATTTCCCAGAATGCAATTTAAAGGACATTGTCTCTCAGTGAAGAGGAACCACAATGAAACATTCTGAATCTGTATCATGTTGTGCATGTGTGTGCATGTGTGCATATACATACATGCCCTTTTCCTTACAGTCCTCCTCTTGAACCAAAGAGAAGATACAAGAATGTTTATCTTATTCTTTGTTTTTAATTCACTCTCTACAAAAGAATTAAGAGAGATGCAACACCACTTAAGGGATACACAATACCATCTTAACTGGCTTTTATTACATTTATTTAAACATCCATCTCCTAAAAGGACAATGTTTTACTGGTGTTAATGTTTCATCTGCAGAAAAAGAAAAAGTCAGACCAGAAAGAATATAGCTTACAGAATGCATTTAAACAAAGAGAAATAACTAGTCTCTGATCGTTGTCTTTGTTGCTTATAGGAAGTGAGCCTCTATGCAGCACCATTCACAGTGGACCAGATGGTCTGGGAAACGCGATCTCATTGAGATGAGGGCTATCCAGTTATTTTAATAGCAAGCGTGACAAGTCAGTTGAAGTCATATTTATCTACAAGCTTTTGTGAAGTTAGAAGCTGAACTCTTGATACTCTCTTTGGTACAAATAGTTATTTTCTTCTACATACACATTCTGCTTTTTCCACTCTCAGAAATTCCTTTGAGATGAACAAATGATCCATATGCTGAAAAGGTAAATGGATTGTGCACATGAATGATACTACGGTTGTTAATTTACCGTAGGATAGCAACATAAAATGAGATTTCTATTTGCTTGGGAAACATTGCAGTTTTTTCTTTTAATGTGAGGGGAATTTTCCTCATCTTCGAAAAAGAATTCTTTATTCAGAATGTAATGGTCAAAAGTGTAAAACCAAATGTGTCCAACCTTCTCCCTCACTTCAGACCCTACACTCATGCATATTTTGTTTTAGGTTTAAAGTAGGGTATTTAGTACTGTACCCCCTTTTCCTGCGTATTTTAGCTGAATTTAAGCACATCTGTCTCTAACATGTATACAAGCCAAGCTCAGTGGAAACCTGAAACATCTCAGTAGCCTTTTATTCAAGTCAACTTTGCTACTGAAAAGATGGTGAAACGCCAATTATTGCGCTTAGAAAATTACACGCATTGTGTTCAATTGTGTATAAATGAACCTGGAGGGAGCATAATTCTGTAATTTTCAAGTCAGGAATGGAGGTGAACAGGTTTCTAGGCATTTGACTAATACAATACTTAGGCGAGTGGCACACATTATCCCCACAATTACGGAGCCAGAATGCAGCCCTGATTCCACTGAGCATTTCATTAGTTGCTATATTGGGAACCTCTTTTATCTAAGAACATTCCTAAATGCAGACTACGGTTAATCTTTCAATACAAGTCAAACAAGCCATAAGCAGATAAGAAAGAAGAAACCACTATTTTATATTGCAGGTTAAAACAGGGTGAAATTCTGTCTGCAGCTTTCTTGTCAAGTCTCTGAACGAAACGCAGATTTTTTTTTCAGCTGAAGACTTTTTTTCCTCAGAGACATTGCACCAAATTTGGTTGAGCTCCGTAAAACTGTGTAGAGCGTATAACAATTATCTCCACATAGTAGGAGTTTGAAAAATGGTTGATTGAAACAGGAAATTATATCTGTTAGAAAAATGTTATTTTTCTATTCAACTTCATAAATTTTTCATTCTAAATGGTTTAACCCAATCAATGAGGCCAAAGAATAATCTATAAAATAGCCTCTTTATTTTAACTGAAAAGAAAGAATTCCACTCTTGCATGTGGATTGGCTAACATCTTATGTAGAAGCTGCCTCTAAATAGCTTCAGATTACACAGAAATACTATCCTGAGCAACTGATGTGTTCAAGTTGCCTATGGTTTGTAAGACGAAAAGAAGAAATTGAAAATCTGCATTTTCAGCACTGAATATAATATCAACTTTTCCCATTGTTTCTAAAGCCTCTAAAGTAGATTCCAGAATTGGTAGCAGAATTGTCAGTGCCCTAGCCATCCATTACAGCGGGTGTCGAGCAGCACAGCAGAAGACTTCTAGAGAAGAGTACACGCAGAGCCCAAACATGGTGCAGCGCAGAGAATGTGGATAATCCTACACTCTGTATCACACTAGAAATGACGAAATGTTAGCAGCTGTAGTATTGAATGTGAAATTTCTGCAAAATCAGACATGGATTTGCTGGACTGTAAAATTGATGGATTTGATTATGGTGGTCTATTTGATCATACATACTTATTTATCTATACTATGTGCATCTTTTTTTTTTTTTTTTTTTTTGGATGGAGTTTCTCTCTTTTGTCCAGGCTGGAGTGAAGTGGTGTGATCTCGGCTCGCTGCAACCTCCGTCCCCCGGGTTCAAGTGATTCTCCTGCCTCAGCCTCTGGAGTAGCTGGGATTTATAGGCGTCTGCCATCACACCTGGCTAACTTTTTGTATTTTTGGTAGAGATGGGGTTTCTCCATGTTGTCCAGGCTGGTCTCGAACTCCTGACCTCAGGTGATCAACCTGCCTCGGCCTCCCGAAGTGCTGGGATTACAGGTGTAAGCCACCAGGCCCAGCTGTATGTGCATCTATGTATACAATGAACTAATAGTAGATAAGGTTCTGCTTTTTCATTATTTCTTATCAACTGTTCTCTATTATTTCATCTCAACGACCTTGATTACCTGCCTTCCATGTACCAGCACCTATTTTAAAAGAAGGGCTCTATTACTAATCAGGTATGATAAAGTCAACAGATGACACCACTGAAAAGATAGTTTGTTATTCACAAAGATCTGGAGAGCAGGGGACACACCACACCATGGGAGGGGGGCCTGGGGTGGCACACAGAGAAGCAGCAGGGTTGGTCAGGAAGCAGGGTGGAAGGGAATGTGGTCAAGAGTCTCTATTGTGGTTCCTGCAGGAAGAAAACAGCAGGGCAGAGTAAACAGGTTTAGCATTGGCTAGTTGGAATCATTTCAATGGGCTCTGGGGTGTAGGAACTGTCCCTAGGAAACAGTGGCCAAGAGTATGAGTCTGACAAAGGATGTGGCTGGGGTTATGGGTTCTGGATTGGTTGGTTTGCATTTGAAAGGCATGCTCACAGGCGAGTCTCTTTATTATCTTTAAGAGTTAGGTAGTCCTAGGAAGGGCACTCCCTTTAGGGTCATCAAGGCCCCAAGATGTCAAAGCATCACCAGAAAACAGAATAGAGACATGATTAATAATAGCACCATTTTAGGCACTCGAGCTATAAGAGTTCATAAGGATATAGAAGAAAGAGCAGCATCCAGGGAGTCTAAATCTCAGTCTAAATTTAACATGTGAATTTATACAACTTTTAATCTCTTTGAACCTATTTTTTTCTCATTTGTAAAATGAGGAACGTATCTACTTCCAGGGTTGTTGCAGAGATTAAACGACACATATTTGTAGACATATATTTTAGGTATGTAAGAATGCTTAGCACAGTGCTTCACAGATAGTAGATGTTTAATAGACGTACATTTGAGGCTTGGAAATCCAGAGATTCAACATAATGGGGTGCTAAATGGATAGTGACAGGTGACAGCGATGACATTGTGTTTCCTGTGCTAGAGACCACAAACAAGCAAGGGGTTGATCCACCAGGCATATTGGTCTCATCATGAGTGAGAAAAAGTGGAATTACAAAAATACTTTGTCCCTTGGAAACATTATGGAGTCATTGAAATTTTGTATAATCAGCTAAATTCATTATTAAAAATAAGTTGCAATTTCATATGTTCTACAAACATTTTAAAATTATAAAATTTCCATTATGATGGGGAGTTTAAAAAAATATACGAGGTGGCCGCATGCAGTGGTTCACACTTGTTATCCCAGCATTTTGGGAGGCTAAAGTGGGCAGATTGCTTGAGGCCACTAGCCTGTCAACATGATGAAACCCCATCTCTACTAAAAATACAAAAATTTCGCCGGTTGTGGTGGTGTGTGGCTGTAGCCCCAGCTACGTAGGAGATTGGAGTGCATCTTTTGAGCCTGGGAAGTCAATGCTGAAGTGAACTATGATGGCTCCACTTCATTCCAACCTGGGCAATGGGAGTGAAACCCCGCTGAGTGTTCTAATGAGCTGTTGCTGTAACAAATAAAATTGGTTACAAGCGTGCCTTCTCATCTACCCTCATCAGTCTACACCCAAGAATATGTACAGGTCCATACTTTAACAGTGCTGCCTACATTTCCATACAAATTTCTAATAAGTATTCATAGTCTTAGGCAGAGTGATAAGTGTCTATGTTAGGACACATTTGCACATGCCTTCAAATCTTCTCAGCCCATCTCTTATTACAACCAGTTCTACAGGAACGCATCCTGCCCAGGGGCTTCTCTAACCCTCTCTAACCTTGCAGCATGTCACAGCCCTGTTACCTCACTCTGCACTCACACATGCACAGTGTCAACGAGTGACACCTGCACCACCAAATTGACCAGTGGGTCTTGAGAACTGATGCACAAATGCTCAGCTCAGAGTGGACAGGTCTGAGACACATTCCAGAGGGCATCTCAGAGCGACAGAAAGGAGAACTGATGATCCTTAGGAGAACTCATGCTGAGTACTTGCCTGGGAAATTCAAGAACTTACCCTTGTATTACTTGCCCTTTCTTCCCTGCATCACATCCCTGTTTTTTTGTTCCTCCTTGGAGTCTCTTCTCAAAAAAACATCTGAAACCAAGCCTTTGTCTTAAGCTCTGCTTTTGGAGGAAACAGGTTAAGACGATTGTACTGGGTATGTCCTTAAAAAATAGACCCTCATGATGAAATGCTGGTGCTGAATTTGTATGCAATAGGGGCCCCAAGGTAGGTGGGTGGTGGGAGATGATCCCCTGTGACAGGCAGTACCAGAAAAATCACTAAGACTCACATCTGAGGTGGATTGGGAGGAGGTACACTGGGAAGGTGAAGCTTTGAGCCAGGCCACAGCTTTGGCAACCAACAGTAATTTTGCCTTTACTTCTTCTGTTGTTTGCCTGTTTTCTATTTTACTTTTTTCCTTTCATATGTTGTGTTTATCCTTGTTTTGATTTGTGTTTAGTTTGTTATTTTTCTAGCTTTTTCAAAATGGAACATTATTTTAGACCTTCCTTCCTTGCTAATAAATTCCTAAAGCTATAAATTTTCTCCTAGGCACTGTTTTAGTTACATTTCCAAACTTTTAATAGGTACTTTCATTTTCATTCCGTTTGAAATCATTTCTAATTTTCCTTTTGATTTCTTCTTGGACCTATGGAGTATGCAGACATGCAGTATTTATTTAATTTCTGGTATTTGTGGTCTTTTTAGATATTTTAGAGTTATACATTTCTAATTCAATTCCAGTGGTCAAAGGGCCTACTCTGTGTGACCTCAATCATTTTAAGAGTATTGAGACTTACTTTATGGCCCAGTACATGGTCAACCTTGGTGAGTATATTATGCACATTTGAAAACAATATATTTTCTGTACTTGCTGTTTGAAGGGTTATGTAAGCATCAGTTTACATACAGGTCTGTATTTCCGTATCAATCAAGCTACTGAGATCAACCTAATGCTTATGGAAGGTGAATAAACTCTAGAATGTGTAATAAAAGAGGGAAATTATGAATATTAATTATGTCCACAAGACCAGCTCAACAAGTACTACAACTTACTCTATTAACTCATTAAAAATTTTTTTCTTACAGAGGTTGCATTTTGCCACCACTGTGAATGGCATTTGGTAGTAAATGGATTAGATAGCATGGAGGACCAGAAAGACATGAGCAGTTCATCCTGGAAACTATATTGAACCCTTCTTGTGTGTCACTCTCCATCCTTCTCTCCTGCTCTTGGAAGTCACTTCTCAATAAGGATCCTGCACACATGCATTGATCTCAGGCTCCATTTCTTCTTTTATTTTTTTCCAGGGTGAAGGCTCAGGAACAGAAGTGGGATGGGATGGACATAGAACAGAGACCATGTCAGTGGTTCATAAACATTATTTCATTCATTTCCCCATAATGTGAGTTAGATACTATGTATTTATACATGAGGAACTGAAGCTTAGTATGTGTCTCAAAATTACTGCCTTAACTGGAGCAAAGCTTTGTTCCAAAGACAACACTCTTCCCTTCATTCTCCTGGAGTGTGGCTGCATGTTCATTAATGTGGTGCTCCATTCATTCTTCATTCATAAGTATGTAATGAGTGGCTAACAAGTGTCAGACACTGTTCTGGGTATATGGACACAAAAGTGAACCAAACTAAAACCATCTTTGGCTTCTTGGAGCTTATGTCCCATTAGTGGAAGATAGACAATAATAAGTCAGAAATTAACACAATGCCAGATATTGATGAGGGCAGAGTCAGATTCTGTGGATTGGCTCATTCAATATATGTTCCAATGACTTTCCAGTGTGGCTTCCTATACTGCAAAAGCTGAAAAGATAAAAATCCTTTTCCTGGACTCACTTTGAGTAATGTTGCTGGTGTGTTGTAAGTTTATAAGAAGTGAAATCAGAATGGAGTAAGTGGAAGAAAGGGCATGGAGCATCCATGTTGCTAGTAAAAATCACAGCAGACCAGCATAGTCATTGGTCCTCAGTTCTCAGTCTTCTGCTGGCAGGGTTAATGCACTTTCTGTATCCATCAGGTTGCTGGCAGCTTCCCCATCATGACAGGAGCAGCAGATCATTTGGGAGCCTATTATTACGACTAGGATTATGCTCTCATGTAACCCATCAAAACAAGAACTATTGTGACTTGATTTAAATTGAATATCAGTCACTACACATGCTGAGCCCCTATTCAAGGTGACGGTTTTGAGGGAAGAACTGAATGTCAGAAAGGCAGGTGGTCAAGATGAAGCATTCACAACCCCTGCCTTTGTAGAGGTTATAGACTAACTCTAGTAATTCAAGATTACGTATGTGATAAACAGAAGCTCAAGAGCTCTGCCCAGTGAAATACCCAGGGAAGAATGACTGGTTTGCTTCCTAAACTCTCTATCACTCCTCCTGAAGCATCCTTCACTCTGGTCTTCCTATTCAAAACAACAAAAACAGAAGTTGTGACACATGATTGGTACATTGGAGCATCATCCTTTCTCTTACATATGTCAAGACTAATCATGTTTGCCAATCATCAGAACACCATCCCCAGTAAGCCTGGGAAAGATCAGGCATTGCCTGGTCTCAAGTCTTAAGGATATATTGTTTGGCCTTCATGCTTTCATATATGTCATATATTCCTCCCTGCCAATCAGTGCTCCCAGACATCTTATCTGGCTCAAACCGGGGCAAATTCAGATGAGACTTCTCTTCCTCCTGATTGTCCTGTGCTGCCAGACAGCCCCCTCACAATTGGATCCTAGTGTTGTGAGCTCTCCATAGCCTTGGGATCTGACAGGCTGTAGCTCCTCCTACAGCTAGCGTCAAAGGGTGTAGAAGTTTCTACCCACTCTCACAATGGGGATAATTTGCTTTCCTGACCTGTCAGTCTCTGGAGATCATCTAATGCCATCTTAGCTGTGACATGGACCCACAAATGACAACTCCTCTGGGGCAGCCACTGAATGGGCTCTGTCTGCTCCTAAGGGACTTTGAGAAATGGCTCCTGTTGTTATTGTGGTCTTTTATGTCCAGAAAGATCAATCACATATTACTTAAGATAAAGAAGCAATTGTTAAAATCATGTCTTCTTCACATTGTTTTGGTGACAACTCAGTGACTTGAAATTTTGTCTTAAGTAACAAGATGTACTTATGTGATTTTTTTTTTTATAATAGAGAGGGAAACATGTTGTGAAAGAAATGGAGAAGAAGATGAAAACTATTTTTCTTAGAACACTTACAGTGATGGTCTGTGTAATAATAACTGACAGTGAATATTGACCACATCCTTTTCCATGCATTTGTCGATTAATTACCTCTAAATCAACAACTTAGTTATTATCTTGATTTTTTTTTAAGTGAATAGAAGTTTCATGTGATGTGGGTCTGTGTTCCTACCCAAATCACATGTCAAATTGAAATCCCCAATGTTGGAGGGTAGGGCTTGGTGGAAGGTAAATTGGATCATGAGGGTAAATTTCCCATTTGGTGCTGTTCTCCTGATTGTGAGTTACCATGAGATTTGGTTGCTTAAAAGAGTGTAATACCTCCCCTCCTCTTTCTCCTACTCTGGCCGTGTGCAGATGTCCCTGCTTCCCTATTGCCTTCTGCCATGATTGTATGTTTCCTGAGGCTTTTCCAGTGATGCTTCCTGTACAGCCTGCAGAACCATAAGCCAATTAAACCTCTTTTCTTTATAATTACCTGGTATCAGGGATTTCTTCATAGAAGTATGTGAATGGACTCATAGAAAGTTCTAATAAGTTGAATGGCTTGCCTAAGACGATACAAGAGATGATGAAGCTGGAAAGAGTATCTTTGAGATTTTAAGGCTCCATTTCTTCTTTTAGCTTTAGATGATTTCAGGTCCTTGTTCTTAGTGGAAATACCTTGGACAATACCTCTAAGTACAAAATGAGAAGGTTCTGTGGTTCACCTTGATAGATTCTCAGGTTCTGTTGGTCTGTTGGGGTAATCAAAATAAACAAGTTCAGAACTATGTGGCAGTTCTCATGATCTATGACAGGAAATTGAGCTTCAGATGATTGGTTCCTTTAAAAAATATTACTGTAAATTCAGGAGATTTGTATTAAAATAATGCTAAATTTGAATATTAATTTTAGAATGCTATTCATACAAATATTTTTGCTTGCTAAAATGAAGTCTTTGATAAGGTTTTCTATAAAATTATATTCTTTTAATTACAGTTTTTAAAACTCTACTGTCTTTGAACCTTCTTCACTCAGGCTGGTAGAGTTGTGAGAGGAATACTCCAGTGGTCTTATGGAGAGGAGGAAACAATCTTTCATCCAGTTCTTTGAGGCTTGATGTGGTAGATGCTTTATTAATCTCTGTTGATTGAGTCAAAACATGGATGAATGAATGGGTGAATGTGTAAATCTCTAATTTCTTTCATTTTTGTGTGTGTTGTGGAAACATTTTAAAACTTTTCTTAAAAACATCTTTTATTATTTTTCTGCAGATTTATTGAGATTTAATTGACAAAGCATTGTATATATTTAAGATGTATAACACAATGATTTGATATACATATACAATGTGAAAAGATTTCCACAAATTAATTAATACACCTGTCATCACACTTTATCATTTTGTGTGTGTGTGCGTGTGTGTGTGTGAGAGAGAGAGAGAGAAATGGACACTTAGGATCTATTCTCTTTGCAAGTTTCAAGTAAACAATACTGTATTGTTAATTACAATCAGCATTCTATACATTAGATAACATAACTTCTTCATCTGATAACTGAAATTGGTACCCTTTGACTTACATGTCTCTCTTTCCTTTGCTCCCTACTCCTATAAGCTCTCTGCTTCTATGACTTTGACACTGTTTTCAGATTCCACATATAAGTGAGACCAATATGTAAAGTCAGTTTAACTCATTATACCTGTGTGGTTTTAGACAAGAGGCCTGAGGACTTACTGAAGTATCTTTGGAAATAGTACAATATATGTCAACTCTGGTCCTATATTCTGGGAGAATATCTGAGCAAGAGAATAGTAATCCTTGAAAGTAATTGAAGACCCTAAAGGTTTTTAGAGGGAAATTTTAAAAAATATTTATGTTATAAATGCTACTGTTATCTAAAATTGATTCAGATTTGTACTTAAAAATAAATAATGATAGGGATGTCTAGTTTCAAAATGTAAGCTTGGAAGCAAGTTGTCTTTCCTTTCCCTCCATACAGAAAATGAAAAACAAATATACACCATCAAGATTAGCACCATTAATATCCTAGAACTAAAATATGACTATGAGACAGATCCTGGGGCCACAGAGAAGTGAAAAACTGAGAGATGGTAAGAGAATTAGACTTCCACATCCACAACATGCCTTCCCCCATTCTGCCTGGCACAAAGCATCTGGAAAATTTCCCTTAGCTTACGGTTTCTACACTGAAAAAAGTGAGTTCAAAGTGGACAACCAGCTTCCCCACCATCTTGGATTCCCTGGCACGAGACCTGTTCCAGCCATAATCCATGAGAAGCATTGTGAGGGCTGGAAGGGAAAGATATCCTCAAGGACAGACAAAGACAAAGGAGGAAGCCAGGACTACTCTTCCTGGCCCTGGAAACTCTGCTCTGTAACTTAGCCAAAGGAGATGCCAAATCAGAGTGGCTTTTCAGCAGCATCACACCATACGAGGTGCATTCCACAGGTCTCCTGGGCATGAATCCCTAGCCAGGCTTCCCACAGTAACAAGATATCTCCTTTGAGACCTCCTCCATTCAAGACAGGCAGCATTCTCATCATTTAAGTTGAACCCGGGCTTAAGGCACCATCTAGAGCCAAAAAGAGGTCAGCGACCTAGTGGTAAAGAATCTCTAAGCAATTATATCCAATTACTACCAAAAGAAGTCAGAGAGAGAAGGCTGGAGCAATTAACTAATCCTTCAATGCAAAGACATAGACATATATCCACAAGAAACAACAGGAAACCATGACCTCTGCAAACAGAAAAAAACAAGGAAGCAGTGACCGACTTAGCAAGAGTGTGATATGTGGGATCTCTGACCAAAATTTCAAAATAGCAGTTTTAAGGAAACGCAGCGTTCTCCAAGATAACACAGAAAAGCAATTCAGACATTTATCAGAAATATGTAACAAGCAGATTGAAATTTTAAAAATCAAGCAGACATTTTGGAACTGATAAACATTTGCTGAACTAGAAAATTCATTAGAGGCTCTCAACAGCAGAATGAGTCAAGCAGAGGAATAAATTAGTAAACTCAAAGACAGGTGCTTAAAAATACACAGTCAGAAGATAAAAGAAAAGAATGAAAAGGAAGAAAGACCATCTAAAAGATATAGAAAATTACTGCAAAAGACCAAGTGTCATCATTATTGATGTTCAAAAGAGAGTTGAGAAAGAGCAAAAGATAGAAAGTTTATTTAAAGAACAATAGACAAATTTTCAAAACTTGAGAAAGATAAAAATATCTAGGTACAAGAAGATCAGAGAACCCCAAACAGATTTGACACAAATAAGAATATCCCAAGTTGTATAAAGATCAAACTCCCAAAAGTCAAGGACAAAAAAGAATCTTAGAAGCATCAAGAAAAAAGAAGCAAATAGCATATAAAGAAGCTCTAATTCATCTGGCAACAAACTTCTCAGTGGAAATCATACAAGTTAGTAGGGAGTGTAACATTTTCAAACTGCTGAAAGAAAAAAAATACTTGCCATACAAGAATGCTGTATCCAGCAAAGTTATCCTTCAAATCTGAAGGAAAGATCATCTTTCCCAGACAAATCAACACTGAGAAAATTCATCACCACCAGACCTTTCTTAACAAGAGTTTGAAGGTATAAAACTCATGAGTAAAGTTAAATATACAGACAAATCCAGAACACTCTAATACTGTAGTTGTGGTTTGTAATTGACTTATAACTCTAATGCAGAGACAAAAAGACAAATCTATCAAAAATAATAACAGCGGCCAGGCGCGGTGGCTCAAGCCTGTAATCCCAGCACTTTGGGAGGCCGAGACGGGCGGATCACGAGGTCAGGAGATCGAGACCATCCTGGCTAACATGGTGAAACCCCGTCTCTACTAAAAAATACAAAAAACTAGCCGGGCGAGGTGGCGGGCGCCTGTAGTCCCAGCTACTCGGGAGGCTGAGGCAGGAGAATGGCGTGAACCCGGAAGGCGGAGCTTGCAGTGAGCTGAGATCCGGCCACTGCACTCCAGCCCGGGCGACACAGCCAGACTCCGTCTCAAAAAAAAAAAAATAAAATAATAATAATAATAATAATAACAGCTACAACAACCTGTTAAGTGTTAGTAATACAAAAATATGTAATTGAGACAACTGAAAGTCAAAAGATAAGGGAAATATAATTAATGTGTTGAATTCAAAGATTTTTTTCTTTGCTTTTATTAATTTCTTTGTGATCCAAGGTGAATTGTCATTTCTTTAAAATAAATTTTTATATGGTATTTTTGTAAGCCTCATGGTAACCACAGGGCAAAAACCTATAATAGATTCACTAAAAATAAAAAGCAATGAATTAAAACATACTACCAGAGAAAATCACTTAACTGCAATTAAAGACAGTAAAAAAAAAAAAAAAAAGGAATAGTTACAGAATTACTAGAAAACAACAGAATGGCAGTAGGTAAGTCATAACTTATCAATAACAACACTGAATGTAAATGGACTTAGTTTTCCAATAGAAAGACATAGAATGGCTGAATGGATAGGGAAATAAAACCCCACTACATGTTGGCTGCATGAAACCCACTTCACCTATAAAGACACATGTAGACTGAAAGTGAAAAGGTGGGAAAAGATATTCCATGCAACTAGAAATCAAAATAGAGCAGAAGTAACTACATTTGTATCAGAGGAAATAGACTATAAGTCAAATACTGTAAAAAAAGATAAAACGGTCACTCTATAATAATAAAGGGGTCAATTCAGCAAGCTATTATGTTATAAATATTTATATACCCAACACCAATGCTTCCAAATATATAAAACAAACATTTAATAGATCTAATGGGAAAGATAGACTGTAATGTAATGATAGGAAGGAACTCTAACATCCCATTCTCGGTAATAAACAGATCATATAGACAGAAAATCAACAAAGGAATATCAAACTACACACTAGACCTAATATACACTGAAGTTAAACTACACACTAGCCTCAATTGACATTTACGAAACATTTTACCCACATTCCTTTCATCGGCACATGGAACATTCTTAAGTTCAGACCATGTCTTATGCCATAAAAAATGTCTGAACAACTTCAAAAAAGTAAAAATCACATCAATTATCTTTTCTGACCACAATGGAATACTACCGGAAATCAACAAAGAAAGAATCCTCAGAAACAACACAAAAACATGGAAATTGAACAATATGTTTCTGAATAACCAATGGATCAATGAAGAAACTATGAATAACTATGAAAATAAAATTAAACAATTTATTGAAACAAATGAAAATAGAAATAGAACATACCAAAATCTATGGTATATAGCAAGGGAAGTTATATGGTATATAAGAGGGAAGTTTATAGCAATAAATGCTTATATCAAAAAAGTAGAAAGACTTCAAATGCACCTGAAAGAACTAGAAAAGCAAGAACCAAATTCAGAATTAGTAAAAGGAGAGAAATAATAAAGATTAGAGCAGGAATAAGTAAAATTGATACCAAAAAGAAGATATAGACTTCTTTTTGATCAATGAAATGAAAATTTTGTTTTTTAGAAAAGATAAATAAAATTGGCAAACGTTTAAGCCGGACTAACTTAGAAAAAAAAAGATCAAGTAAATAATATCAAAAATGAAAAAGGAAACCACTGAGACCACAGGAAAATAAAGAATCATTAGAGACTATTATGAACACCTATGTGTCAACAAATTTTAAACTTAGAAGAAATGGGTAAATTCCTGGAAACACGCAACCTACCAAGATTGAACAGTAAAGAAATAGAAAACTTCAGCAAACAATAAGGAGTAACAATATCAAAGCTACAGTAAAAATAAATCTTCCATTCTAAAGAAAAGTCTGAGACCTGATGACTTCGCAGCTAAATTTTACAAAATATATTAAAATGAACTAATGCCAGTTCTACTCAAATTCTTGCAAAATACTGAAGAAGAGGGAATACTTCCAAATTCATTCTATGAGGCCAGCATTACCCTGACACCAAAATCAGATAAGGACACACACACACATATAATAAAACTACAGGCCAATATCACTGATGAACATAGATGCAAAAATTCTCAACAAAATACTAGCAAACTAAATTTTACAACATATTAAAATGATAATTCACTATGATCAAGAGGGATTCATCCTAGATATGCAAAGATGGTTCAACATACACAAACAAATGAACATAGTACACCATATTAACAGAACCAAGAGCGAAAACAATATGATTATTTCAATTGATGCCAAAAAAGCATTTGATAAAATTCACCAACCATTTATGATAAAAATCTTCATCAAACTGAGTATGGAAGAAACATATCTCAAAATAATAAAGGGAATATATGACAAACCCACAGCTAATATTATACTAAATGGGGAAAAATTGGAAAGCCTTCCCTCTAAAGACTGGAACAAGACAAAGATGCCCACTTTCACCAATTTTATTCAACATAATACTGGAAGTCTTGACCAGAGTAATTAGGCAAGAGAAAGAAACAAAGGGCATCCATATTGGAAAGAAATATGTCAACTTAGCCTTGTTTGCAAACCACATGATCTTATGCTTAAAAAAACCTAAAGATTTCACAAAAAACTACTAAAACTGTTAAACAAACTTAGTAAAGTTGCAGTATACAAAATCAACATGCAAAAACCAGTAGGATTTACATATGCCAATAGTGAAAAACCTGCAAAAGATATCAAGAAAGCAAACCATTGCAATAGCTACGAAGAATATAAATACCTAGAAATCCATTGAATCAAAGAAGTCAAAGATCTATACAAGGAAAACTAATTATAAAACACTGGTGAAATAAATTGAAGAGGACATAAAAATTGAAAAGATTTTCTATGTTCATGGGTTAAAAGAATTAATATTGTTAAAATGAAAATACTACGCAAAGCAATTTCCAGATTCAATGAAATCTCTATTATAATAACCATTACATTCTTCACAGAAATGGACAAAAAGATGTAATATTTACATGGAACAATAAAAGACTCTGAATAGCCAAAGGAATAAGAAGCAAAAAGAACAAAGCTGGAGGCATCACCATACCTGGCTTCAAAATATAATACAAACCTGTAATAACCAAATAAGCATGGCATTGGCATAAAAACTGACACATAAAACAATCAAACAGAAAAAAGAACCTAGATATCAATCTATACATTTATAACCAACTCATCTTTGACAAAGGCAATGAGAACATACAATAGGGAAAGGACAGTTTCCTTATATTTATAACCAACTCATCTTTGGCAAAGGCAACAAGAACATACAATAGGGAAAGGACAGTTTATTTCAATAAATTGTGCCAGGAAAACTGCATAACCATGTTGCAGAAGAATAAAACTAGATGCCTATCTCTCACCCATATACAAAAATCCAATCAAAATGTATTGAAAGATTTAAATCTAAGACTGGAAACTATGGATGTACTAGAGAAAAATAATTGGGGAAATGTTCTAAGACATTGGTCCGGGCAAAGATCTTTGTGTAAGACATCAAAAGCAGAGATTAACAAGTAAAAATAGAGAAATCGGACTGTATTAAGCTAAAAAGCTTCTGCCCAGCAAAGGAAACAATCAACAAAGTGAATCCACAGAATGGTAAAAAAAATTCGCAAACTATCCATCTGTCAAGAGATTAATAACCAAAATATCCAAGGAGTTCAAACAACTCAATAGCAAAAAATAAATAACTCAATTAAAAAATGGGCAAACGCTCTGAGTAGACATTTATCAAAAGAAGATACACAAATGATCAACAGGTATATGAAAAAATGTTTATCAGAGAAATGCAAACCAAAATCACAGTGAGATATCAGCTCACTCCATCTAAAAAGATAGAAAACAATGAATGCTGGAGAAGATAGAAAGATAAATTCTTGTACACTGTTACTGGGAATGTATATTAGTACAACCACCCTGGAGAACAGCATGGAGGTTCCTCATGAAACTAAAACTAGAACTACCATATGATCCAGCAGTTCTGCTAGTGGGTACATATCCAAAAGAAAGGAAATCAATGTATAAAAGAGGTATCTGTACTCCCATGTTTATTGCAACACTACTCACAATGGCCAAAATATGAAATCAACGTAAATGGCTATCAATTAATAAATGTATAAAGAAAACGTGGTATACATACACAATGAAATATAATTCAATCATAATGAAAAATGAAATATTTTCATTTGAAGCAACATGGATGGAGCTGCAGGTTGTTATGCTTACTGAAATAAACCAAGCACAGAAAGACAAATATTGCATGTTTTCACTCATATGTGGTAGCAAAAAAACATTTGATTTCATGAAGATAGAAAGTTGGTTTGGTGGTTACCAAAGGCCGACAAGGATAGGGTACAGGGGCAGATGAAGAGAGACTTAGTAATGGGAATCAATATAAGGTTTGAAAGAGGAAATAAGATCTAATGTGTGTGAAATCACTGGGGTGACTATAGTTTACAGCCATCTATTGTACATTTTGAAGTAGCTACAAGAATATAATTTGCATGTTTCTAGCATAAGGAAAAGACAAATATTTAAGGTAATGGATGTCCCAAGTACACTGATTTGATCTTTACAAATTATATGAGTGGATTAAATTATCACATGTACCCTGGAACTACATATATCTATTATGCATCAATAAAAATTGTTTTAAAATAATAAATTACAAAAAGAATATGGATTCTACGTTAATAAGACCATTCTGTAGTTGGTTTGAAGTGTCCATATATATTCAGTACAACTGAATTATCTTGGAGAATAAATTTGGTTTCTTCAGTTTTTGTCTTTGTTGTTAGTGGAATGGTTTCTGCGACAAGAACCAGATATCCGGCGCTAAACAAAATCAATTTGCTTGTAGAGAATTTGATTTTAAATATTTCAGCTTCTTGTCTAAATAATTTTGTTCTTTGTAAATTCATTATGCAGAAGATTTTTTGTTTTACAGATGTTTGACATTTCACTTATGTATTTTCTAATTGTTAATTAACTATCAGATTATGATTATTCACGTGATTACATTACTGCTAATATAATAATGATAATATTAAAGTACCTACCTAATACCTATTAATTGAACATTATGAATAGGTATTAGATTGTTAATTACAACCAGGTCCAGTGTGGCTGATACCTGTAATCCAGCCTTTTTGGGAAGCCCTGGCAGAAGGATTTGTTGATACCAGGAGTTTGAGACCAGGCTGAGCAACACAGCGAGACTCCATCTCTGCAGAAAATTTAAAAATTAGGCAGGTATGGTGGCACTTGCCTGTAGTCCCAGCTACCTAGGAGGCTGAGAAAGGAGGATTACCTGAGCCCAGGATTTCAAGGCTGCACTGAACCATAATTGTGCCACTGCATTCCAGCCTGGGCAGTAGCGCAAGATCTTGCCTCTAAACAAGCAAACAAATGAACAGACACCTAGATATTGTTATCCAGGCTCAAAGAGATTAAGAATTTGTCCAATGACACATCACTAAGAAATGACAGAGCTGGATTCTGACATTATACCATGCTCCCACCCCAAAACAGTTATCAGAAACCTGTGTAATAAAATACATGCTAACAAAAAATGAACATAAAAATAACTAAAATTAATTTAACATTTTCATATTTAAAGTAATGTTTATAACATATAGTTTAATATATATTTTCATCTTTTAATGTGACTGGATCATGTATTCTTGGATGAATCACCTAATTTATGGGAAATCTCTTGGTGTCAGTAGCACATAGAATTACATCACACTTATGAAAGATAAAAATGGTACAGTTTAAGATGTATTTTTCATGTTAAAAGTAAAGTTACATGTCAAAATGAAATCATTCACTAATTATAGGTCCAAAAAGTACCTATAACTTTCCTGATGTCACCCTGTAACTTTTATTGAATTATAATGACAAGTACAGTAGGAGATACCTTTTATCAGATTTCCATCATTTTATTGGAATTTTCCTTGTTAAAGCAATTTGGGGTTTTTGCTACATCTTGGGTTTATATATGACATCAATGGTCATGAAATTACATCAGTCATGTGAATAGTAAAGAAATTAAAACTTTCCACTACCTTGTAGAAGGTGACAATGAAACTTTGGACCTGCACCAAGGAAACATAAAAAGTTGACTTTGGAAATGAGGAGAGCATAAATAAACAGTGTGAGGATGATGAACCAATAGTGGAATGAGAAAAAGGGGAACTGGATGATCTACTTCAGTATTAATCTCCCAAAGGAATCTTCTTTTATATCCAAAATGGTAAGCTTACACCTGATGTTTTTCAAGGTCTCTTATAGCTCTGAGACTGTAGTCGTAAAAATAGCAGCAGTGGCTGTTTGACCTGGTGTGATCCCTGCAATCTGGAAGCCATGGAAAAATGGAGATGAGGAAGGGAATCACTGCAGTCACTCTTATCTTTTTAAAAATAGAAAATGCCATGTCCTTGAAGATTTTTACACACAGATACATTAGAAAATGAATTTAGACTTTTATTTATACTAACAATTGTCTTCTACATGAAAATGTTATTTTCCTATGAACATGAATACTGTTTACATATGTAAATTTTTGATTGAAAAACAAAGTTTGTCAAACATGTTTTGAATATTTATTTGGCTTCAACTATTGCTGCTTCAACAAGTACTTGTTTTAGTATTAAAGAGATAGGAATGTCTTTGGGAATAGGTCTGCACACTGCTACTAAAAAGAAAATATTTTAAACATATAGTACTTAATATTATCAATTAGATTATGATATTAATATATTCAAAGACATAGAATAATTCTTTCTATTAATATGTTCATAGACATACATAAGTAGAATAATTCTTTTTGGCAAAATAACTTTCAGTTTTTATATGGACGCTTAGAATTTTATACGATGTTGGCCAGGTGCAGTGGCTCACGCCTGTGATCCCAGCACTTTGGGAGGCTGAGGCGGACAGATCACAAGGTCAAGAGATCGAGACCATCCTAGCCAACATGGTGAACTCTATCTCTACTAAAACTATAAAAATTAGCTGGGCGTGGTAGTGCACCTGTAGTCCCAGCTACTCAGGAGGCTGAGACAGGAGAATGGCTTGAACCTGGGAGGTGGAGGTTGCAGTGGGCTGAGATTGCGCCACTGCACTCCAGCCCGGTGACAGAGCGAGACTCCATCTCAAATAAAATAAAATAAAATAAAAATAAAAGAATTTCATATGATGTTTTAGTTCCAAGATTTCTATCCATTGCTTGTTGATATAAAAGTTGTATCATATTTAGTATTCTAGTAACTCTAGAGAAATAGTTTAGCTTAAGATTATATTTAAAGTTTTTTAACCTTTAAGTTGAAATAGTAATTGTACATATTCAAAGCAAAGTTAAACCCGCTTAAAATACATATTAATATAGATTTATTGAGGAAAATGTTAACCCAACATTTAAATAATCTATCAAAGATAATAAAATTTAAAAATAGGAAATAATAATGGCTGACAATGGCCAAATGTAGCAATTAAACTACCTTTACCAATTGTATGAGCATTATCAAACAAACAAAAAATTTAAAGCACTACTGTCTTGTAAAAGTCTGGAACCTTAAGAAATTAGCAATTTCTGAAGACACTTTGGAAATATTCTGAATATTCATTGGATGATAACCATGCTCAAGTTTATTTGAATGGACTCAGTAGCTGCCTAGATCCTACATGATATAATGCTGATGAACCATCTTACTCCTTCTCAAAAAATAAAAAGGATTCATTGTGGTGTGGTAGAGGACCAGGACAGGAGACTCAAGAGACAATATGGTGGGGCCAATTAAGTCAGGAACTTTATTTATTTTAGAAATTTACTACATTAAAAATCTTAAACCAAACATCCTTTATCGGGATTGGTTTTTTTCCAATACTCCCCACAGGTGTGTGCTTATTTATGATCCAAGCATTGGCCTTTAGCATACTCCCTTCTGCTGTGTCATCACTGATCTATGATAGAGTGTGAAGATAACATTGGTTTATATTGAACACACAGTAAGTTGAATGTTCAAGAATTTCATTAAGTATATAATTAGGAATTAACTAGTGCATCTTGTGCCCCACTTTTATGACCTTTTTATGACACACTTGACTTTCACTGAAAGCATGGAAATACGATATATCTATCATTAGATGAATTTATATGAGGTATAGAATTGTAAAAGGGGCTTGATTTTAATTTAAACACATTCTTTCTACATTGCAAAATCTTAGATATTTGTAAACTAGTTATCATTATGAAACATAGTAAATAAGGGGAGTGTGGATATATTTTGCATGTTTCTATGACTCATAGGAACCAAAAATATTATATCATAGTATTTAAATGTGCCTTTTAAAAATAATTTATTAGATTCATCTGGTACCTCTCTGAAATAGGTCAACTTTATTATCCTTACTTACAGCTGAGGAAACCAAGGCATAAAAGGTTAAAGGAGCCTGAGGTATGACTATAAATTGGAATCAGTAAGACCAAAATGCCAAATTATAACCTTTGCAATTTCTGTTTTATTAGTTCAGGCAAGAATTATTGTAAGACACACGTAAACTGAGAAGTGAGCAAAAAATGCTCAAAAGCATAGATTGAGTCATTTTTTCTGTAATTAGTTACTTGCCACTTTCTGGCCACAGCCAAGTGAGAAGGAAATGGTCACAGCCTCAGCCCTAGAGAATATATTCATTTTGATTTATAAATATGTTATGCTGACATTTGATTTTAAATGCTGATCAGAGATTTCACCACAAGGAAAAAAATCAATGTGTAAATTAATTGCATTTCTTAAAATAAGATAAAAGTAATATGAATAGAATGCTAATATTGGGATATTCTTCCCTCAGTTTTGCTGTAGGTAACATTGTGAGAGCTATCAGATAAAGTGAGTGTGAGATAAATCCGCATATCCTTCATTTCTAAAAGTTCTATCTGGTTTTCTTTCCAAACTGTAGGTGATGCTTAATAGTCACTCCTTACTTTAAAAAAATCCATTTTCAATTTCTTCAAATCCATTAATCCAACTTATGTTACATTCAGCGTTTTATAATTGCACTATCTGAAATCTTCATGTATCTAGTTCTGTTGACCGTTATTTCTGTTGTCTCTTTCTTATAGTGGTTTTTAACTCTTGAATGTTTTACTACTATTTTTTTTTTCTATTGGAGTTTAAATCTATTTGAACACTTTGTAGGAAGACTGGGTTGAAGTATTCTTTGTCCAGAAAGGAGTTGCACTTGCCACTGGCAGTCACCTGCAAAATCTGGAGGCCTCAGTCCACACTACATAAATTTATCTGTAAAGTTCTCCGCATATTCAAGAAACATAATTTCTGGTCCTAGTAGAGACACTAAGTATGGTATAGCTTAGTTTCAAGAGTTTTTAGAGAGGCTGGTATTTTATTTCCCCCCTCAATTTAGAGCCAAGGCAAGCTAGAATCTTAGTTATCTGCACTGATAGGTAATCCTTTTTTTCTTCCTTTTAATTCATTTAATACACAATTCCTCCTCCTTAACTCCCAGATTCATGCAGGGTGGTCTCCATGGTGACTTCACATCAGAATCAAGTCTTGCTCACCTACATTGTCTCTTTGGTCCCAGATATTTCTCACCCTTTTGGAGACCAGTGCATTCATTTGAAAGGACTATATGTTATCTGATATCATAAATTAAACTATTTTCTTAAAATCATACATTTAATTAGAATAGAGATAAAATTCAAACCTAGGACAGAATAACCAGAATGTTCAAATCTTTCAAATCTGAGTTTGAATCCTATCTCTGCTGTTTTTTCAATAGATGGCCTTCAACAAAGCATTTAATGTCTGCAGTCTCAGTGTGCTCCTCAATGTTTATTAAATATTAAATATTATTTTTATAATATATTTAATAATATTTTAAAAGTTGCATAATTTATGTGATAGTAATTATCATATTGATAAATTATGTAATAATTTCAATTTAAATAATATTATTAAAATATTAGCACCAGGTTATAGAAAGCATTCAGCAAAATAAAATACATGAAAATGTCTAGCCCAGTGTGTAGAAAATAATCAGAAGAAAAACAAAAGTTAATATTAGAGAAAAATGGCAATTGTTACACATATAGCACAAATTTTGGTTATAGAAAACTAGGAATGTTTTACTAGTATCTAGTAAACTTTATAATAATAATAGAGCTTTAAATACTAAAAGCCAACTGACAATCTCTTTCTCAGTCTACTTCTGTTTCTTTAATAAGACAGAATTAAAAGAATTTTGAACTTTGAAGTGCATTTCTAATTCAAAAGCATCTACAAGATTTTCTGACAATTGTTAAAACATGAAAATGTAATGAGGCCTGAGTATATCTTCTGCAAAACCTTCCTCTACATACCCATTTTATTCAACCTGAAGGTTTTGAAGGCTTTATTTTGCATATTCCACTGCAAGTCTTTTTGACTTTTAAGTCCACAGTCTCTTAAGCGAATTATATGAACTCTGGGATAAATTTGCTGTTAAGTCATTCTTTGGTCTAGCTAGTCCTGATCCACATACCTCAATTTTATCTAACTTCTTTTCATTCTTTTCTTACTGGAGATTAAGAGCCAGTGACACCTGGTTTCCACTCTGAAAAAAGAAAAAAGAGAGAATACTTCAGAGATGTAAATACTGTTATTAAATCACACATTTATTTTTCTTTACTGCTAAAACTTTCCAATTCTTCTACCTTTTATCAAAGGGGCTATTTCCCGTTTCTTTTTTTTTTTTTTTTTAAGTGCTTTTGTATTTTCTCTAAGTTTTTAATACATCTCTGAAGTAAAATGCTGCTTAAATTGTTTAATACAATTTAAGTAATTGTATTAAGAAATGGGTCCAATGTTGTATAATACACTAACAGTGCTTTTTAAATAAGGGTGAGTTTTAGAGCGTAGCAAGACCAATATATTATCTACATCTAATTTTATTATATATGCTGTTATATTCTTGGGTATTTAATATTTTACTCATACAGAGAGTAAAACTAAAAAAAATTCTGTATTCAAAATTATAAAAACAAGGGTAAGCTGGGAAAATATTCTTAAAGAACAGAAATACACTTGAGGAGGTCAAATGACTTAAAGCTTGGATGTTGAATATACAGATAGTAACTCTAAATTTGCCTTTCAAGTTGAACAGAAAGCATTTCTTACGAAAATACATAAAAATATATTTGGCTTTTCATAGGCTAGGTACAACAGATATTCAAGATTTGTCATTTTATTTTATTTTTTAACTGTGCTGCAACAGAGCCATGTGACTAAGTTCTTCTCCACTGTGGATCATGATTAGCAAAGGCAAGCCCTGGCTATCTCACCTTTAGACGATGTAACACAGAGATGGAGTCTGGAGCTGCCAACTTAGGCAAAATGGAAGTCACGCACTCAGGACGGCAAAGTGTGAAATTGAAAGAACCTGGTTCCCCAGCACCCTGAAAGGATCATGTCGGTTATGAACTACTTACTTTGGGATGATCACGTGGAAAAGGGGTACATTTCCATTTCCTTTATGCCAGTATGTGATCTTCACTAAGCATGAAATAGCCCTCTCAACAAATAGATGGTGTAACAAAGTTACAAAACTACCTTTGTCTTTACATGTAAAAATGTTTACTTTTAATATTACGATCTTTTTTTTTTTTTTTTTTTTTTTTTGAGACGGAGTCTCACTCTGTCGCCCAGGCTGGAGTGCAGTGGTGCGATCTTGGCTCGCTGCAAGCTCCGCCTCCCGGGTTTACGCCATTCTCCTGCCTCAGCCTCCCGAGTGGACTACAGGCGCCCGCCACCACGCCCGACTAATTTTTTTTTCTTTTTTTTTTGTATTTTTAGTAGAGATGGGGTTTCACCGTGTTAGCCAGATGGTCTCGATCTCCTGACCTCGTGATCCACCACTTTTCATGTTTTTTTTTTTTTTTTTTTTTGCTTTGAGAGCACTTTGACGAGAGCTAGAATTAGTCAAGAAAGAACTAATAAGTACTAATTGCTTTCTGAAATGCACTACAAAGGTTTTATGCTACACTTTAAATCTAGATTAATTTGAATAAAAGCATACAGAATTACTAAGTTTATTTTGTGTCTTAAAATTTCCGTGTAAATTAGGCAGACAGTGTTCCAAAGATAAAATATGCTGAAAAAAGATTTACTTAAAACTTCCCCAAATGGAAAACAATTTCCAACAGCTTTAAAAAATAACAATCTGGGGCCCGGCTTGGTGGCTCATATATATAATCCAAGCACTTGGGGAGGTCGAGGCAGGCAGATCACGAGGTCAGGAGTTTGAGACCAGCCTGGCCAACATAGTGAAACCCCGTCTCTACTAAACACATACACACACACACACACACACACACACACACACACACACACACACACACAAAACAGCTGGGCATGGTGGTGGGCGCCTATAATCCCAGCTACTTATGAGGTTGAGGCAGGAGAATTGCTTGAACCCAGGAGGTAGAGGTTGCATGAGCCCAGATCATGCCACTGCACTCCAGCCTGGGTGACAGAACAAGACTCTGTGTCTAAATAAATAAATAAATAAATAACTATCTGAAGCCTTGATGCAGCCTTTTCGGGAATAAACAGTCATAACTGTTCATAAGAGGCAAAGAGATGCTGTCAATTTGCTCTTCAAATGCACTTTTTGTTTCGTTTATAATAAATGTGCTACATCCTATTGTGCCTTCATAACATTAAAAATTACTGAAAATCATTTATTCTACTAAAATTGGAGGCCCTGAAACCACCTATGATTATAGGTATTTATTTTATTGTGATTTTTCACTAGCTCTTTTTCAGTAATTTTCATGCCAAAGACAATTGACTGAATGTAGGCATTAATAGAGGCTATTATTACCAAACAAGTAATAATTAGAACACCAAATAAAATGAAGTGATACAGACAGGTCTAACCAATAAGCTGGCTGGCATAGCCAGATGAATGCAATCTGAGTCTACTTGGCTCAGCTGCTATCGTTCCTCACTCTGCTGAATCTCTCCTCTCCGCATTCTTTCCTTCTTCCCTTCAAACATCCTCCCCCGACAAACACACATTCTCACACACATTAACCAAGTTTCAACTGTGTGATAGCCTCAAGTTAAGAAGTACGCATATAAACTAGATAATCAGCCCTACTTGCAAAGATGTAAGATGTAATGATGGTAAAACAATAAATTAGTGTATAACGAGTAGTGAGAACAACCAGAGGTCACTTTTGTCACCATCTTGGTTTTGGTGGATTTTGGCCAGATTCTTTTACTGCATTCTTTGATCAGCAAGGTCTTTGTGACCTGTATCTTGTGCTGACCTCCTATCCCATCCTGTAACTAAGAATGCCTAACCTCCTGGGAATGCAGCCCAGTAGATCTCAGCCTTATTTTGCCCAGCCCCTACTCAAGATGGAGTCACCCTGGTTCAAATACCTCTGATACACTCCCATATTTTATGTGAAGTAACTAACACACAGAGAGGTAAAGGTAGATGGCACAGTATCAAACAGGTAGTCAGTGGAGAAGCCAGGATTTGAACTGAGTCAGGCTGGCCTAAAGCTTCCCCTATTAACCACTAATGTGTCCCCCCCAACCATGAACCTTCACTTAGATCATGGATAGAATCTACTGCTCATTTATTATCTTCTTAGGATGTTGATCCTGAGTTCTGATAGTACACAACTCCAAATTGAGTGCTATAGTAAAACAAAACAAAAACACACACAGCTTTAAATGTTAATAAAGTAGCTAAGCAGTATTACATATTTTTCTATACATTATTTTGTTGCTACAAAAAAATGAAAAAGCAAAGCCTAGATATGCCTTATATTGCATTAAACATCTGATACACAAGTTGTTACAACTCTAAAGACAGTAATTTGATATTTTTCTATCTTCCTCATCTATCATGCTCCAAGCTCAGCAAGAGCAGGTTAAGCCAAATATAAAAGCACCTGGCACCCTTGAGATTCATTCCCAATCTCACTTGTAGAGACTTGCATTTTTCTGCCGAAGGATGTGCCTGCATTTCTCTGGGTGCCTAGGATCTGACCTGGTCAGTGGATCTTCTCAGTTCATGTCCATTGCTTCATTTCACTGTTCTCTGTTATTTTCTCTTTCCTCACATGCTATCTTGTCTAATTCCTAAGGAGCCTCCAGAAAATGAGAAGTTAGTCAATGAAATTTTGGAAGACATACTTGCGGCTTCATTTCCATTCCTTTTTAAATAGTGGATTCGGTAGTTTAAAAACTCCAACTATAGATCACGTAGAAATATGAGATATTATGTAACATCTGTCTCTTTTCAAAAGCTTTCGAGATATTTTCAAAAAGTACAATATCAAGATTGGATGCCAATGTCAACTACGGATTCTAAGTGATAATGATGTGTTAAAGTGGGTTCATTAATTAACAAAGGGGCCATTCCAGTGGGAGTTATTGATCACGGGGCAGGATGTGCACGTATCAGGGAGGCAGGTATATGAGAAATCTCTGTATCTTCCTCTCAATTTTGCTGTGTACCTGAAACTATTTTTTAAAATAAAAGTCTATTAAGGAAAAAAAAGATGTAAAGGAAATACTTGGGGACTGTATAGAGAACAAAAATAACCAGCTTTTTTTCTAGGCTCACACTCAACACAGAACACATCTGTGACCAGATGTATGGGGGGGGTGTGCACCGGCTGGGTGTCAGATAATTAACTCAGTCTGATATTATCTATCTAGAGATAGTGTCTCATCCCACAGATGAAGGGCTCACTCCCACAAGACTGTCCCCATTTCAGGTGCCCAGGGCTAGTAGTATGTTCTCAAGCTACCCACAATTTCTGTCCAACCTGGCTACAAACTGGCAGTTCTCACAACCCCTTTTGTGTACTCAAACTTGTTAGAATGGCTGACAGAACTCAGGGAGACACACTTTACCTATGTTTATCCACTCATAAAAGCATATACTTCAGGAACAGAAAGATGGAAGAGATACACACGGCAAGGTATGGGGGGACAGATGCAGTTTCCATGCCTTTTCTAGAAGTACCACCCTCCATGTGTTTCAAAACCCCAAAGATCTCTGAATCTAGTTTTCTGGGGTTTTTTATGAGGGTATCATTACATAGGCATGATTGATTAAATCATTGGCCATAAGTGATCTACTCAACCTTCAGAGCCTCTCCCTTCCCTGCAAGTTGTGGAGTAGGGCTGAAAGTTCAAACCCTTTAATCACATAGCTAGTTACTCTGGCAACCAGTCACCCCAATCCTAACGGGCTTTCCAAAAGTCATATCACTAACATAACTCAGGTGTGGTTAAAAGAGATTTCTTATTGTATTATCCATTTTCATACTGCTATGAAGAAATACCCAAGACTGGGTAATTTATCCAGAAAAAGAGGTTTAATGAACTCACAGCTCCACATGGCTGGGGAGGCCTTAAAACCATGGTGGAAGGCGAAGGAGGAGCAAACGCATGTCTTACATGGTATGCAGGAGAACTGCCCTTTATAAAACCATCAGATCTCATGAGACATGTTCACTATCACTAGGACAACACAAGAAACCCTGCCCCAGGACTCAATTACCTCCCACTGGGTCCGCTCCATGAAACATGGAGATTATGGGAGCTACAATTCAAGATGAGATTTGGGTGGGGACACAGTCAAACCATATCACTTATGAATGACAAAAGACTTTTCTTTCACATTTATTGTTCTTATCACTTAGGAAATTCTAAGCGTTTTAGGAACTCTGTGTCAGGAACAGACATGAATATAAAATATATATTTTTTGTTATAAATCACAGTATTACAGAGACCATATATGATGAAGCAAATAAAAATTATAGCAGGGAGATCATGTTACTTATATTGCCCTACTAAGGGGATTTATCATTAAAAGTAGTGAAGATTCTTGAATTTTATTAATTACCTAGGCATAAGAAGAAAGGCTTTAGGCTTGTCAATATGGAAAATTAGAATGGATTCATCTCACACACATAATTTCAAAATTCTCTAAAGACTATTCTTCCCACAAGGAGACGTTAGGAGAAGTTTTAGCCTGGGCTCTGGGCAGGAAAAAAAAGACCCCTAAGAATTTGGCTGCATGGCTATGCCTTTAGAAGACGTTAGGGTTGAAGTATATCCTGCTCTCATGATTGAAGAAACCAAAAACCAAAAAAATTAAAATAAAATAAGTTAAAGTGGTACTTATGTTAGGGTCTGTTTTAAGCACTTACAGTAACCGTGGGATGGCTGGCAAAAGCCAGCCAATTCTCTCTGAATATGGCTTCTCACAGAAAGCTCTTTCAAGAATGAGCTCACAATTCAAAATCACAAAAAACCGAGGGATATGTATCATCATGAACAAAAGTCGGTAAAGTTGGATATTAAAGAATTTTGATAGTGCCATTCAGTTCTAGACCCAGAAAATGTATATTATTATCAAGCACATTAAGAAAACAATGATGCAAAAAAATTTTAAAACATTTGAAAATTTATCCACACATGTTTACATAATTCATAGGTTAAATAAAAAATCAAAAAGGAAACTTGGAAATATCTAGAACTGAATAATATTACCTCTGAAAATATGGGGGTTACTATTAGACATATATTTTGATGGAAATGTTACTGTTATATTTGTTATGTTACTACATTACATATAATTTTAGAAAAGAAGGGCTAAAAATTCACCACTTATCCAAAGTGGCAAACTGACAAAACAAAACAAATAGAATAAATTTTTTTTAAAAAAGGAAATAATGAAGTTTAGAGCAGAATGCAAATGTGAATTGGAAAGAACCAAAAAAGTCAAAAGGTGATTCCTTATAAAGACTAAAGAAATGGACAAACTTATAATCAAGAAAAACAAAGAAATGGCACAAGTACTTAATATTAAGAATACTGAGCTTTAAAAAGGTGATACAACTACAGAGAAATCAAAAATTATAAAAACATGAAGATAGTACAATGATGAACTTGATCAAAATAATTTTGAAAATTTAAATGAAATAAAAGATACCTTAAAAAATAATTTATGAAAGCTGTCAAAAGACAGTGAACTCCAACCTAACACAAACTTCAGTAGAAAATAATGAATAAGCATTGAATAACTCATTTTATAAAGATTGATAACTTTGATATCAAAACTATATAGGATAGTATAAGAAAAAATCATTAGAAGTCAGTCTATTTATGATTGAACATATGTCTGAATATTTTTAAATAGTAGGAAGCTGACTTCATCAACTAATAGGTAAACATATAAATTCATCCTAATTTGTTTTTAGCACAGGAACTCAATAATATGTTTACACTAGAAAAACCATTGTTGTAACATGCTGTGTTGATACATAAAAGGAGGAAAAGCAGCTGCTCTTCTCAAAAATGCAAAAAATTATTTTAGCAAAATTCAAATCCCACTCATGGGATAAAATACTCAGTGAGTTAGAAATAGAAGGATAGGGCCGGGTACGGTGGCTCACGCCAGTAATCCCAGCACTTTGGGAGGCTGAAGAGGGTGGATCATCTGAGATCAGGAGTTCAAGACCAGCTTGGGCAACACAGTGAAACTCCATTTCTACTAAAAATACAAAAATTAGCTGGACAGGGTGGCACGTGCCTATAATCCCAGCTATTCGGGAGGCCGAGGCAGGAGAATCACTTGAGCCCCTAAGGCGGAGGTGGCAGTGAGCTGAGATTGCGCCATTGCACTCCAGCCTAGGTGACAGAGCGAGACTTTTAAATATTTATTTTACTATCCGTAAACCATGCTAAAGGCATGAGACCTAAAATTTGGAGTTATAATATAGATGCATTATTTACATTGTTGGGATTGACATTTTTTAAAGTGAAAATATGAGGGAAGAAAAAGAGAGACTTCTAATTTAGAAGGTGGGTAGAGAAGAAGTGTGACTGCGTAAGCGAGTGCCCTCACACAGCAGAGCAGCAGACTGTTCCAAAGAGGCAACAGTCAGTCATGCCAAATGCTACCAATAAGTCAAGTAAAATAAAGATTAATAATTCAATGAGGAATAGATCAGGAGTTACACTACAATATATTGATAAGTGAATAGGAGATTAGGAAATAGAAGTATTTTGTGTAAATTGTTCTTTCAAGAATTTTGAGAGTGAATGGCAGCAGAAAAATTGAGTGAAAAAAAATATATATGTTTAAAAACATTAGTAACATAACAAATATAACAGTAACATTTCCATCAAAATATAAGTCTAACAGTAACCCTCACATTTGATTTCTAAAACCCCCAGTTAAAATAAATTTTAGAAATAATTTGTTTTACAAATAAAATAAAAGGAACATGTCCAAAAAACCATATCCAAGAACTTTTTTTTTTTTTTTTTTTGAGACGGAGTCTCGCTCTGTCGCCCAGCCCAGGCTGGAGTGCAGTGGCGCGATCTCGGCTCACTGCAAGCTCCGCCTCCCGGGTTCACGCCATTCTCCTGCCTCAGCCTCCCGAGTAGCTGGGACTACAGGCGCCCACAACCGCGCCCGGCTAATTTTTTGTATTTTTAGTAGAGACGGGGTTTCACCGTGGTCTCGATCTCCTGACCTTGTGATCCGCCCGCCTCGGCCTCCCAAAGTGCTGGGATTACAGGCGTGAGCCACCGCGCCCGGCCATCCAAGAACTTTATATTGAAAAGTATAAACCTTTATTAAGATACATTAAAGAAGACCTAAACAAATAAAAATTATTGTGTATAAGAACACTCAATAGTATAATGATGCCAGATTTACCTCAGTTAATTTGTAAGATCCATATAACTTAAATCAAAACCTCAACCTTTCTAGGGGGTCAAAATTGTAAGCCTTTCCTATAAAAGAAGAGTAATGAGGCCGCAGCAGTCAAGAATAAGAAGGTGAAAGACCATGCCATGTGAGATATCAAGACTTGCAGTAAAAGCATATAATAAACAGGCACATAGAGTAGAATAGGGAGTCCGGAAGCAAAGCCACATCTATATGCAAAAGATGATTTATGACCCCCCCATTGCAAGTCAGTGAGAAATTGATGGACTACTCAACAAATATTGCTATGTCAAGCATTCCTAAGAAATATCAAATCATGTTGTACACAACACAACCACTCATCAGGAAGGGGAATGGATACTAAAGTAGACTATATTTATATTATAGAAAAATATAAAAAGCAGTAAAAGCAACAAATTAGTGCTATATATATATAAACATGAACAAATCTAAAAGTCAAAAAAGCAAATATCAGTAGGTCACATACAGTACCGTATAATAAAATGAAGTTTGATTTGCAAAACAACACTGTATATATTTAGGAATCCTAAAGAAACTTACATACATAGTAAAAGTATACAGCAAAGTGTCAATAATTGTCATTCACACACACACATACACACACACACACACACACTAGTATCCTCTTGAGATAAAACTGGAAAAAATGCAAAGGAAATTTCATCTCTATATATTTAATATTAAACTTTATAAGTGAATTGTTAGAAAAATGAATTTTTAAATTATTTTTAAATTATAGTTGTGGCTCTAAAATATTTTAAAATCTTCAAAAAATTATTTCAAAAGAGGGAGAAGAGAAGAAAAAAGAGTACCTAGTACTGAACCTAAGTATGAGAATAAATGCAATGGTTTAAAACAACCCATTAAAAAAAATAATAAACGATAAAGAAATGAGAGGAAATGATAGGAAAGAGGTAGACTGAAGTCAGGAAACCTAGATTCAAAATTTCATTGTTTCTAAGTAGTTTTGTGATTAGCGCAAATTATTTCTTGTCTATGATTTTGTGTATCAGTTTTTCAGAAATTTTTTACGTGTTGCAGGGGATCTGGGTCAGGGGTGGGCATTTTCTGTGTCACATTATTTTTTAGCATTCTTACAGCCTAATAATTTAGGTTTCTATGTGTATTTTTATTTACTATGTTCCTATCTCTTTACACTATAATGGATACAAAAAAAGCCCAACCTCCATGGGATTCTCTAACCTGTTAAAGAAGAAAAAAGTTCCAACTTAGATTCACAAACCCTGTGTTCTCATCTCTTACTATCACGTGTTGTTAGATGCATTGTAAATACACCTTTCATACAAGAAATTTAGACCTGATAAAAGAATCCTAAAAATCTGAAAAGTATCATTAAAACTATACAAAAATATAGTTGCAATATTTTTTTTCTCTGACCAGAAGATTGACTTGTAAGAATTATTTCTTCTCACCTTTGTAATGTCATCATACTCCGTATTTATATTTTTCTTTCTGGCTCTTTTCTCCCTCAGAAACAATCAGGGATTGAACCTATCTAACTGTATAAACACATGCACCATGGTCCCAAGGTTGAGAATGTTCTAGAAGAGAATTGCCCTCTCAATAGCTCTCTCAAACTGATTTCCACCTGTTGGGCAGTAAGGGCCTGCGGCGTGTTATTGAACTAAAGGATTTATGTGGGAAATTTCCAGATTCTAAATGGATGTTGAATCCTATTTCAGCGTGTGAGTGTTTTCCACGCATTGATAACTTGGGCAGATGGCTTTCTCAGAGCTGTTGAACACTCAGTTGAAACACATTTTTTTTTTCCTAACAGGCTACTGAAGCTAGCACAAATTCTAAGAAAGAAAAATAAACCCCGCAAATCAACACAGTCACACCTCAGAGTCACTGTAATTAAGAAATAGTTCTTATGATTTGCCCTAATGTGGAACCAGTAGATCATATAACTGCAGGTAAAGGCAATGAAATGTGAGGCAAACTATTTGAATGAGCTACACATTTTCCCTCAAGAACAGAGTGCATTCTATGCCACAGGTGTTTCAGTAATTGCAGTACATTAGGAATATATCATGTTTAACAGGCCTTGTACACACATTTCCACCTGTGTGAGGTGGTGGTCCAATCTCAATACTTCTGTCTGAGTATCAAATATATGTGAGTCTGTGCGGCTTAATAAGGCTCAGCATGTTGAACAAGTCCTATAGCTCTGGTCACCTCCTCCTTCTGCCATTGATTAGTTGTATGATGGAGGTAAATCACTTGACCTTAACATGTCTACATTTCCTCATGTAAAATAGCTCAATATTACTGAAGAGTTTTGCAGACCCTTTATGAGAAGTACAATTTTAATAGTCTCCCAACAAGATGATAATTAAAAATGTAAATGTACACATTCTAGTTCGCAGGGAATAAAAATGCCTGCTTGATTGAGGTTAGGATCAACATCTTGACAAAAGGAAAGTGAATTATAAAAGTACAACGAAGTTTGATTATAATGTTGTTTTATCAGTTGAATTCCTATAGAAACCATCAACTTTAGTTTTTCCACTAGAAGTCAAATGCCAGAACGTAGCTTGTCACAATATCATATTATAGTGCATTATCTATTTACAAAATATAATGCTTGCTTTATTTAAAGATTTAAAATTGAATTACATAAAGTAAAGGGGATAGGATTATACAATTAAAAATATAAGCCCAAAGTCACATCAAAGGAAGCAAAGTACACCAAACATATACTTTTGTAAAAATACATTATATTTAACTTTAATTTCTTGGCAACTCAGAAGCAAGGAAGTTAAAAGTGGTTATACGATTCTCTCTGTCAAACAAAGGGAAGAATAATAGTACTTCACAAGCGAAACAAATGTATTATCGTGGTGTTTGAGGTTTGTCACTTTACTGCGTGCTTACACAAGGAACATGAAAAATACTTTTTTGTGGAATGTTGATTTACAATGTAATTTAAATCCACATTTTGTGGTAGATTGCAAAACTGGCTCTAATTTCCCACCTCTTCTTAAATTCCTGCTCTTGGCCATGTAAGTTTGAAATCCCCGTCTATCCTAACTCTGCCTCAGCCATGGGATTGCTTGAGCCACAAGACTCAACAAGCTCAATATAGGCAGAGGGTTGAAAAGCGTTTGCACAGTTGGGCTTGCTCTCTTTTGACTCTCTGCCATTGCCATGAAAGCCCACCCAGGGTAGCCTGCTGTCAGTTGAGAGGTATGAAGAATGCACCAATTTGTCCCAATCTCCTCAAGACAGGCTCTGAGAGATAAGCCACCAGCAAAGCAAATCCTGGACCTATGTATTATAAACACAAGCAAGGCCAGTAGAGCTGTCTCGACAACCACCCCAGATGTTTAAGATTACTTTTGTATGCCACTGGGGTTTTGTGGTGGCTTATTTTGCAGGGAGAACTAACTCATATACTATATATACACTACATATGTGATGTTTTCTCATCCCACAATCATGAGCATAGGACTTAATTTTAAAGTTCATAAAGTGGCTTAAATATGTGTAAACTTTCCTTTGTAATCAGAATGAGCCACCATCAGTAGAGCTTTTGATTTGAATTTTTTTTTCAGATTATGATGATGTTCGTGCTTTTTTATACAGACCACGTCAGCTGAGGGCCACCAGACAAAATCCCAGGACTCTGACTGGAACAGACAATTAATTATTTTACTTCCCTACTTCTTCAAAGTATTATGTTCCAATATGCTGATTGATATGACTTTTTCATTCCATGCTAAGGTTTACTTTAAGGAATTGGGGATAGATCTAGGGCTGTCTGTCGAGTAAGTTAAATTCACACAGGGTCTGTTAAAGAGAGGCAGAAACCTTTTGCCCATTCATACGCCACACCATTCTTCACACAGAGAAGTTGTGGAGGAATTTTGGTCAAAGACAGAGACCTGTACAGTGTCTGCCGTTAACCCCACATCTTTCAGGTCAGTCTCCTGTCTAATAGGTATGGCCGTTGGAATGAATGGTCACAGCGCAGAGATAATATAGAGGATTCTGTTTGGGGAAGTACATTGACATAAATTCATCTTCTCATTTATTTTCCTGCCACGGTACATACAGAAAATTATATGTCATCCTGAAACAAATTATAAATAGGGTTTTCCTATGTAAATTGTGTGCATATGTGCTTTTATGACATGAACAGTTTTGTTAGGAATTCAGAATCCCATTCCCTTTTAGTTTCTTTGATTGTCTTCAAGTATCTACTTTGACCCTGAACTCATTTATTTATTTATTTGCTTATTTAATTTTTAAACTATAGTTAACAGAGTAGATCTGTTGGGATTTGTAAGTCACTTGCCCACAGTGTATAGAGACCCCAGGCCGCACCTTGCACACCTTGGGAATGGAGAGACTCCTGCACGGATTCAATGTTATCTGTTTGCCTCATTTTGGTTGAGAACCTCTGGGACAGATGACTCGAACGACCCTCTTGACTTTCATTTAAGTTCTGTGACCGGAGATTCCCTGTGGTTAATGGGGAGGAAGAATGTGGAGAAAAACTCAGGGTACAAGAACTTTTGACTCTTTCAAAAGCAACCAAAGGATTCCTTAGAAAATTATTTAACATTTTGAATTTCATGTTTTCATCTGAAGAATAAGAGAGCTAGAAAAGATTAGTGATCTTTAAGTTTCTTCTCTATATTAAATGTTATATCAGCAGGCATATTAATGCATAAAATTGCTGACTAGGTTTGTATGTTTTGGGAATGGGGAGAAGAAAGATCATTGCATAACAATCTGATATGTGATTAAAAAATAACCATCTCAACTCGCTGGACTTTTATGGTTTCCAGGTCATTGATAATAAGGCTTTGATTAGATGCTAAGTTTCTAGAGGTTGTTAAGAGTGAGAATAAACTCGTTTTTAGGAACTAAACAAATAATCATTTCCTAAGTGTAACTTTTCAGAGACCATAATGTTTGATCTGGTCATCACTTAAATTCAGAAATGAAAATGATTGAAATAAAATATTTAGTCAAGATATTTAAATTCAATATCTTAGATTGCATTAGATGTAAAATATGTAAAAATATTAAATAGGCCAGCTCTCACCAAAATCCCTTTAATGAATATATGTTAAATCATATGATTCTTTTTAAAAGCAGTCACCAAAGAGATTGGGAAAAACCTAAGATGCGAATTTTAGAAATACAAAATTTATATGATTGTAGTAACTTTTCAGAAGCCAAAAAAGATGTTGAGATTTAAAATATCAGCAATCAGTGTTTATTACTGCTATGGGTTCTCCTCTATACTTTAATAAATAATACTAAGCTTGCTTATTGATCATCTAAGACCTTTACAGAAATAATTATTGAAATATGAAAAAAGAGAAAATGCTGATGGTAGCCTTTTTTTTGATCCAGTATATGGCATAAGAAAAAGAAAGGTCCAGGAAGTTAGTAAAGAGCTATTACTGAAAACACACAGAGATGCAGAAAGAAACGAGGCTCAAAAATAAATAATAAAATAAAATTTACGTTGTTTTTGTATTATGGCAAGATTTGCTTAAAGAGGTACAGACTTAAAAGGTTATAAGTCTGTCTGCCAAAGTCACCCTGAAACAAATGAGTAGAGTTTTCCTATGTAAATTGTGTGCATATGTGCTTTTATGACATGAACATTTTTATCAGGAATTCAGAATCCCATTCCCTTTTAGTTTTTTAAATTGTCTTCAAGTATCTATTTTGACCCTGAAATTATTTATTTATTTATTTATTTATTTATTTATTTATTTATTTGAGACAGAGTCTCACTCTGTCACCCAGGCTGGAGTGCAGTGGCAAGATCTCTGCTTACTGCAACCTCCGCCTCCTGGGTTCAGACGATTCTCCTGCCTCAGCCTCCCGAGTAGCTGGGATTACAGGCATGCGCCACCGCGCCTGACTAATTTTTTGTACTTTTAATAGAGATGGTGTTTCACTATGTTAGCCAAGCTGGTTTTGAACTCCTGACCTCAAATGATTCGCCCACCTCCGCCTCCCAAAGTGCTAGGATTACAGGCATGAGCCACCATGCCCAGCCATTGAACTTTAAATTTAGATTACTACAAGGCTGTGTAGGTGCGTGTGCTGGGTTTAGGAAGGCAGTCACTTTTCTGAAGTTTAGTTTGGAAAACAAGCACACTGGGCCTATTGTCATCCATGTACATCGCCAGGTAACAGAAGAGTTGTAAGTAGTTATAATAACCCCGGTTCTGAAGAACACCCAATTCATTGATTCATTCATTCACTCATTCAGCTATTCTTTTCTTCCTCTAACTTGTTCCCAAAGACAATGTCCTGGTGAATGCAATGCAAAGGCCAAGAGGATGCAATCTCTTCCCTTGGGGCTAGCATTGCTGTCTGCCTACTCACTGACCACTTTCCCTTTCTCCATTATTTACAGAACCTTGGTTTTATTCTGTTGGAAATACTTACCTTTCCAAATCCCTGCTGTCCGGTGATGATAATGGGACTCAATTCTAGCCAATAAAGTGTACTGGTTATATCTTATTGGCAGAGCTCAACTGGGTACAACTTCTGGAAAACCGCTATTATCTTGCAGCAGAATTGACAGAATCGACAGACACACACCTTTTTTTTTTTTTTTTTTTTTTTACCATTACCATATCTCCTTCCTTCTGCCTCGAACGCAGCCATGATGCCTGAATGTGGAGCAGCTATATTGTGGGAATGAGGACAAGAGCCACAAGTGAAGAATGGTGCATGAGGAAGCTAGGAAGGATCTGGAACTTTGAAAAGCTCTCAAGTAGCTCTGAGCAATTGGCTGACCACATCTGGACTTCTTATAATGTCACAAACATCATGCTATTACATTCCTTGTGTATTCTATTCTTCTCGGGACACTCTTTAGGCTTCCTGTGTATATCTCTCTTGTTCTTTTGGTTATGTGACTCTGTTATTTCACTGAATTAAGAGCAACAATGGGGGAATTTTCTAATGAATACAATAAGATGGAAAGAAATAATCGATGTGAGGAAACGTCATATTGAGACAGTGGTAGGAGTGAGAAGAAAAATAAAGTCCTAAAAGTCAGCTATGCTAGAAACTCGGACACACCATTAACTTCAAAAGTGATGTACATAAATATATTGCAGGAAGAAAAAATGGAATAGGATTTCCCAAACTAGGGCAAATTTGTATTTACCTTAGTGTTACCATGTAAGATTATTGTAATGTAAGACAGCTTTGCTGTCACTATTTTCAACAGGAAAGAGTGGGTTTTCTCTTTGTCATTTCTTCCCTCCATAACCCTGTCCTAGTCACAGTGAAAAGGAAGAATAAAAATAGAAAACAAAATGCACCTTGATACAAAATTCTCAGAAATGACATGAGAACTTCACACATGGCATTTGTTGCATCTCTAAAGTGGCTGTGTCAAGTTTCCATTGAGTAATTAAATAATTTTGCATCTAGAAGCCTGCTCCTAATTTGTTTATCGAATATTACATATCTTAATAGAGTGCTATTACCTATATCTTTAGAAAGAAAGTATTTTGGTAAAACTGATATTCTGGACCCAGAGGGTTCTTGGCTCAAGTTCCTTCAAGGAATGCTTGTGCTGTGCACCTTCATATGTTATTGGTTAACGTGCTCTAATTTTCTTTTTAAAAAACTGATCTTATTGGTGACCCAAAGGCCTTTTCTTGTTTTTCTAGTAACGTAAGTGGAAGGTGAGTAGAAAATGTATGTGAGAGAGGGGATACATTGCAGGCCTGCATTTCCATCAAATAGACTCCCCTCTAGGACTTCCTTTGTCTCGTCTCGTCATCTTTCAGAACCTGATGTTTTTAACTTTCAGGGCCTGAGACAAATATTTTTAACTTTGATTAGTTAGTGATTCACTGGGGGATTTTTTTTTTTTACCTTATTTTAATTTTTTAACCCTCATAAACAAGCTAAAGTCACAACTGTATATGGAGAGTTTAGGGAGAGAGTCTCTAAATAAAGAAAAGAAATTACAAACATGAATAAACAATGAAACTTACAAATTTAATTCATTTTAGGATATATTTACCAACTAGGCTAAAAAAAGTTTGTGTCAAAAAAAAATGAGTCCAAATATTTATGGTAGGTTTCCCTTAAATTGTTTTAATCATTCTTGCTATGGGTTGTATATATGTGTGTGTGTGTGTGGAAACAATTATCATGTTAACACATGATTCATAGCATGCATGTTTGCAAATACCCTCAATACTAATATGTTATTTCTTCCGTATGAGGCTTAACATTCCAGGCTAAGTGTTTAAAAATATATGAAAGAAGTAATAGGGAAAACATATGTTCACACACCTTGCTTTGCATAACAATTCATTAAAGAAGAAGAAATATAACCAAATAAGGTCAATCTGGCTGGTGTTAAATATTATTTGCTGTGTAACAATCAACCACAGGACAGAAATACTTGAATATTTAGACTGGCAGTTTTAATCCCGCAAGATAGATATGTTGTTAGAAAAACACCTGTTGCTAATGTTTCCAATTAATGTCACTTTACAGTAGATCTTTATGAGTCCAAACATAACACCTTTCTCTTGCCTTATGCTTATTTAATACCGAAAAACCAAAGATAGGCAATGTTAACCTTGATTTACAAGTTCTTCTCTGATGCTTAAAATGGACATTTCCTGATTCTTTCCTTTCTTTTCTATCACTTCCCTTTCTTTCTCTTCTCTTCCTCTCTCAACTTTCTCTTTCTTATCTCCCTCCTCCGTTCATCTCCTTCTGTCCCTCTCTCAGTATCTCCCTCCTTCTCTTCCTTTTTTTTATTATTATTTTAAATAAATCAGCCAGGTCAACTTAAAATTTCTCGATGCCAATGTTGAAGATAAAATAATGCAGTGTCACTTATTACCTTATAAAAAGTAAACTACATTTCAATTTTTGTATCAAAGAGAGGCTGTATTTTGCTTTTATATACATATATTTTATGTATGTATATGTATATATTACGTATGTATACGTATACACATATATACACACATATATATAATTGACCACATAGAAGAACAGTTTAATGAAAATAGAATTTTACAATTTAAATTGCATATTGATTTTTTAACTTGCTTTTGTTGTTATTCCTTTGCACTCAGAATCTTAGGAGGAAACAAATATGCTGGATAAAAATTCCAAGATATTTTTAATCTAGATACTGAAATGTATTACCAGATAATTGAAAAAAAAATCTGTAAATAAAAAGAAAAGAAAATAAAAACTGGAAATGGATTGAATATAATGTTAAGCAAAGGTTTTGAGTGCTTTCAGGGTTCAGCCTCCAAAGCCAATAGCGTACTGACAATAGGAAGCGGGGAGGTCATTAGCAAGTAAACTGTGACTGAAGTTTGTCCCGGGTTGTGGTCTGTTTGATTATTACAAGCCAAACAGTTTCATTTGTTTTGCTCAGGCTCTAGCAAGGATATGGTCACAGTTATTGTCTAAATTGGAACCTAAATCTCTCTTCCTTAACACATTATTTTTTCCTCTGTAACTCATCTACACTTGTTACATTTTCAAGCAGAATGTAACTGAGGTATTACATTTCTGTTCACAAGCCTTGCTCTGTTACTTTTTGAGTGGTTTTACAACACACCTAGGTAGCTTCTAATCTTGGTGGTCTAAACAATGCTTTTCTTTGGAAAATAGGCCCATACATCTCCAGATCAGTTTCAAAGAGCAAAACTGCAACAGAAGAATGGCATTACTTGGCTAAATGCAGCGGTTTCAGGCCCAGAAGGAATATTCTGGCAGAAAGTGGTTGAGTAAAATATTGAGGAAAAAAAAAATTGGATGACAGATACAATAAGAAATAAGAATTTAAAGGAGTGAAATGAGACATTACCTCATGGGTACAATGTACACCATTCAAGTGATGCACACACTAAAGCCCGAACTTCATATCACTACACAACATATTCATGTAACAAAACTGCACTTGTATCCCCCAAATCTATAAAATCTATAAAAATAAAAAGAAATTAAAGAATCACATGGGATAATTTTAAAAAAAGAAAAGAAAGAAAGAAATCTAGTCTAGTATTATTTGAAGTTCAAGGCCCACTTCATATGTGCCACTTGTTGACAAAAGTCTAAATATCTAAATACTTACATACAAATAATTATCTGCTTTGCTTAATAAAAGGTGACCTTAAAGCAATTTACAGAAACAAACGAAATATAACTTCTTTGATTTAGAAACTTGACTAGACTATCCATGGGAACAAACAGAGACTTCATGATATTCCCTTATTTTCTAGTTCTAACCATTCAAAAACCCCTTACGATAGCGCAGGCTTGTTGTAGTTTGTCAAACAGTAAACACTGCTAGCTACAAAGTGAAGGGGAAAAGGAGATGTGCTCTTCTACTACTTTCACACTAGGAAAAAATGCAACCTGTTTTAGTTATGATTACATATGTGGTAGGGACTTTTATGAAAAAAGGAACCACTGCTTTGTAACATAAGAAATATAAGCATATATATTTCAATCTCCTTCTGTGTTCATATGGGTCTGATTTATTGAGAAATCGTAATCCAAATGTGTTCTTTGGAAGTAGCAACACCTTAATGAATTATTGAGAACTAATAGGTAATACATAGCCCATGCTTGTCACGCAGTCATTGTGTCAGAAGGGATCTGAACGATTCTAGTCCAATCCCCCTTCTTAAGCTTAAATGTTATGTCATCTGGTTTGAAAAGCTACTGCAATTAGAAACTCAACATAATAGCTTAATCAAAGTTCAGAAAGTTATTTAGTTATTTTTAAATTTTTGGAAAAAAAAGTTCATTTAAAAATAATAAATCTTCCTTTCTATGGGTCCAAATATTTGGTTTAATTCTGCCCACTGAAGCCATGTAAGACAAATATCTCACAATTAAGTTAACTGGCGACTTGTTAAGGTATCTCTCTTTTTCTCTCTATCTGGATTTTCCTTTCACATCACATCACATCTTTCTCTCTCTCTCTCTCTCTCTCTCTCTCTCTCTGTCTCTCACATACATACACACACACATACACACAGCATTGTACTTTGTGAATATCTATGAACCTTTTTATTAGCTTCCACTTGAATTGCCAGAAGTCTTTGCTCCCCTCCTCTAGATTAAGTTAGGTGTTTCTTCTTTATGTTCCTGTAAGATCCTACTTTTTGTCTATCATAACACTCGACCTTATTAAACATAATTGACTATTTAATTGTGTCTTCCTGACTAGATGCTAAAGTCTACAAGAGAGAAAACCCTATATGTTTTGCTCCAAAATCAGTTGCGATCATCTGGCACAATGCTCTGCACCAAGTAAAAAACCAACCAATATTAGTTAAAAATGAGTGGAGGCAGAGAGTGAGGTAAAGGGAGTGGCTGGGTAAAAGACAGTGGGATTGGATAACAAAAAGCCTTACATGCCATTTTACTGCATTTGAATGTCATTCTTTAGTTAATGGGGAACAAAGAAGGGTGTTTGAAGAAGGGTCCAATGTTACAGCGTGGGACTGCTAAGAAACAGAAGGGTTGCCCTGGCTCCCCTGTTTGTCCCCTCCTCAGCCCTAAGCCAAAAAACTTTCTTTGTAAATACACATACAGAAAAGTTGTAAATCGTAATTGCGCATCTCAGGGAATTTTTGCCATTGGGTGAACACACCCATTTCACCTACCATGTAGATCAAGAAATAGAACATTACTAGCCCTCAGAAATTCTCCTTCTACCCATCCTAGTCAGTACCAGTCCCACTTTCCCCAAAGTAACCACTATCCTGAAGTCTAACACCAGTGGGTACTTTTGCCCAATTTAAGCTTTACAATTTTATATTCTGCATTGAAGTCTTATGATCCATTCTGAGATAATTTTTGTGTAATATGTGAAATTTAGGTAGTTTTTTTTTTGTTGTTTTGTTTTGTTTCATTCGTGTGGTTGGTTTTGGCCTATGGATATCCATTTGTTCTCACACCTTCTTCTAGGGCATCCTTCCTTCTTTGAATCTTTGTCAAAGTCTGTTGAGTGCTATGTGTGGCTCTCTTTCTGGCTCCTCTGTTTGGTTTTGTGGATCTATGTGTCTTGTCTCCACCAATACAACACAACCTTGATTACTGTTGCTACATAGCCTTAATATTGGTGGAACAATTTTTATCAGCTTTATTCTTATTTGTCAAGATTGTTTTAACTACCCTTAGGGCCTATGCCTTTTCGGATAAATTTTAGAATAAGCTTGTTTATGTCTACCAAAAGCCTTGTTGACTACAATTACCCTAAACCTATAGATAAATTTGGAGAGAAATGACTGCTTGACTATCTCGAGTCTTCCTTTTTTTTTTTTTTTCTTTCTTTCGAGAGGGAGTCTCACTCTGTTGCCCAGGTTGGCAAGATCTCGGCTTACTGCAACCTCCACCTCCTGGATTCAAACAATTCTCCTGCCTCAGTCTCCCTAGTAGCTGGGATTACAGGTGCATGCCACCACACCTGGCTAATTTTTGTATTTTTAGCAGAAACGGGATTCCACCATGTTGGCTGGCTGGTCTTGAACTCCTTACCTCAGGTGATCCGCCCCCCCTTCAGCTTCCCAAAGTCTTGGGATGACAGGTGTGAGCCACCGTGCCTGGACTATGTTGAGTCTTCTAATCCATAAACACAGTAAGTGTCTCCATTTATTTAGGTCTTCTTTTATGTATTCCTTGAGCATTTTGTAAATTTCATTCTATAGGTCCTCTGCGTGTTTTGTTAGACATATATCTGTATCTCTTCCTTTGGTGCAATTTTATATAATGTCGCACATATATTTTGGCCTTTGCATGATTATTATTAGTATATGTATAAATGCTATTTATTTTTGTGTGTGGAACTTGTATCTTACAACCTTGCTGAACTCACTTAACTCTGAGGTTTCTGTGTATTTTTCTTCAGGTTTTCTATGTTGAGATTGTCATATCATCTGATACAGATAGCTTTATTTCTTCTTTTCCACTCTGTATGCCTTTTCTTTCTTTACCTTGCCTTATTACAGTGAAGATAACTTCCAGTACCATGTTGGATAAAAAATGTGATAGTGCGCATCCTTGCCTTTTCCTGATGTCAGGGCTAAGGCATTCAGCTTTTCACAATTAAGTGTGATGTCGGTGGGCACAGTGGCTCACACCTGTAATCCCAGCACTTTGGGAGTCCATGTTGGGAAGGTCACTTGTGTGCAGAAGTTCAAGAATAACCTGGGCAACATGGCAAAACCCCATCTCTACTACAAATACAAAAAAATTAGCTGGGCCTGGTGGTGCAGGACTGTAGCCCCAGCTGCTCGGGAGGCTGAGGTAGGAGGATCACTTGAACCCAGGAGGTTGAGGTTGCAGTAAACTGAAATCGCAGCACCACTGCACTGCAGCCTGCATGGCAGCATGAGACCCTATCTCAAAAAGAAAAAAAAAATGTGATGTTAACTGTGTAGCATTTTTTTCTGTGTATGTTCTTCATCGAGTTGAGTAAATTATCCTCGATTCCTAACGTGTGGAAAGTTTTTGTCATGACTGGATGTTTGATTTTGTCAAATGATTTCTCCACTGTCACTTGATATAATAATAATATTTTTCTTCTTTAGTTTGTTGATAAAAAAGATTACACTGGTATATTAGCAAGAATTTCTAGGAAATAATGATCGTCAAAGTGAAAAGAAAAATTTTGTGAGCTGTTAGTTTTATTTAAAATGAGACACCCATCAATGAGTAGGAAAATAAAAGAACCTCAAAGAAGATGAGAAGAGATTGGTAATGATAACAATGATATCAGCAATATCAACCATATCCACCTCAATAATAACCATAAATTGGGCACCCATTGCATCCTAGAAACTGTACTAATTGTTTTCTTTATCTTTTTCTTTTTTTTTTTTTTTTTTTAAGACAGAATTTCACTGTTTGTTCTCAGGCTGAAGTGCAGTGGCGCAATCTCAGCTCGTTGCAACTTCCGCCTCCTGGGTTCAAGCAATTCTCCTTCCTCAGCCTCCTCTGTAGCTGGGATTACAGGCCCCCACCACCTTGCCTAGCTAATTTTAGTATTTTTAATAGAGATGGAGTTTCACCATGTTGACCAGGCTGGTCTGGAACTCCTGACCTCAGGTGATCCACTCACTCTGGCATCCCAAAGTGCTGGGATTACAGGAGTGAGCCACTGAGACTGGCCTGTTTTCTATATCTTAATCCTCAGCATACACACTATGTGCAATAAGTATATTTAATCGAATCTAAATAAAACTTAATATTCATAATGAAGCAGGTTTAATTGTTGCATTTTAATGGTGAGAATACTAAGACTCAACGAAGTTCATGAGTTTGCCCAAAGTCTCTTAGTTACAACATGTTAGAGCAAGGGTGGCGAACCTGAACCTTTAGTCAATAAGTCAGGAAGTGAATCAGTGTTAGAGAAGAAAGTGAATTTGGAGCACCAACCAGGAAATCAATCTGGAAGTCCTGTACTAGATAGGTTGTGCCAAATTTATTGAGGTTTAGGGGAATATGTTATAGTTTTGTTGACATATTGTAATTTGGCCTAGGCCTTGCTACAGCAAGTATATCTGACAAATTTTGGGGTAGCCACATGAATGGCATACCTCACTCACTGGTGTGGAAGGACCTCCTTCAATAAAGTCAGAGTTGGTCAAGGATGACTCTGGAACATGGCAAGAGAAGGCAGAAATTGGCTTGTAGAAAAAACAACTAGTAGCACAGAGTGATTTAAATTTAAACTTTAATTCTGTTTTAGATAATACTGGTCTGTGAGATATAAATATAACAATACTAAGTAGTTAATTTTTAAATTATTTAAATAACAAGCTTTAAGATTGTTGGCTTATGGAAAATAGAAGCTGAGCCAATGTTCTGAAGGCAGGAAAGAAAGCTGGATTCCAGGAATTTCTTCCTTTTCATCTTGATTCATGAAGTCAAGACTCATAGGCAGTTATTGTTCACATCAACCAAAGAGAAAACATTGGAAGTGAGATAAGAAAAGAACGAAAAAGTGCATTCGGAACAAGTTTGCCCAAGACTATGCATTTCCATCTTGAAATTCTATTAGGACTCCACAATTGTACAAATTTCACAGTTCTTTTTATTTTATAAAATGGAAAATGATTACAATTTTGTGTAATGTATTGTGCAGGTTTAATAGGATTGCACTCTTGCCAAGTACTGTAGTAACAAATAAATGCAATCGAAAATTGCTGACACAATAGGAAACTGCTAGTTCAACATAAATGGTTTCTGTAAATAAATCTAGTGTAATTTCCCTATACATCTTGACTACTGCTTTCAACTCTGCTCGCAGGAGAGCAGTTGCACAGTGCTTGCAAAAGCCCATACTTTTGCCTGTTCTGTTCATTTGTGGCACAGCAGTTCAGACTGGTGGCTACAATTATGGCAGAACTCACCAAAGGAACCTGAGATATAGTGCTGACTCTGGATGTTGGTGTCTTCCTGAAATGCCTGTTGCCGAGAAGACACAGGTGCACCGCACCTGAAAAAGTGAAAACAGTACCAGAAAGGGCCAATGGGTCCTGAGTGCACTTCCCATCCCAGTGTTGTGTGATTGAGCAGTTTTCAAGTTAGCAGCCTTTTTCTGTATTAGCCATACTCACGTGTTCAAAGTGTTAGATTATTCTGGAGGTTATAAAGCATAAAAAAGCAAGGAAGGGTAGTATTTAACAAAAGTGATGAAAAATAAATAACAATATTTTAAAGATATCTTTCCAGTCTTATCATGCAGTTATTGCTACCAACTGGACTAAGGAAACATTATTTGGACAATAGAAAATACAAAATGTGCATTCATTTTTATTGAAATGTACATATTTTGGGCAGCTATACTGCACATCTTGGCAGCTTTGCAAAAATATCTCTCAGGAAGTGAAGCTGAGAAGAAATTCAAGAGTGGAGAAGAAATTCTGTCAGGCAAAAGGCACCATGACGTGGAAATCAAGCAGAAAACTAAAAATAATACCAAAGATTCATTCATCGAATCTCAGTCATTAAGCACATTTACTGAGTGGTCATTACGTGTTTGCTGTTGTACTGGTTGCTGGCATACAAAAGTGAATGGATCTAGTTCCTAATTTGATTAAAGAGGGGCGCTTAACAGGAGTGGTGGGAAGTCATTAATAAAGAATTACAGTGCAATGGATTCAGTGTGGTCATGAAATTCAGTCAAGTACATGAAATAGATGGTGGGAACATGTGAGCTGGGCTACTTAAATCTGCTGGGAGGTGAAGATGACCCAAGGAGGATATTCCTGGAAGGGAAAATCATGTAACGGAAGACAAAAGGCAAGATAGAGCGTACTTAAGGAACCAAAAGGCCTGGAATGCCAGATTGTTATTTTATGTTGAAGGCATAGAAAGAATGTGCTGCCACAGAAGAGAGAATTAGCTGGAGAAGATGAAAAAGGAGGCAGGGATGGTCTGGAGCCTATTGTAGTAATCCAGGCAGACCGTGTTGAGGGGTTGAAAAAAGAAAATGGCAGTGAGCACGAAAAGATGAAACCAAGAGGAAGACTAAATACAAAGACTTTCTTATCCTCATGCAGGAGGTAAGGAAAAGGCATAACTCTATGCTCATCCCCATTAGATTCTGGCTTTTGTGATTGGCTGAATGTGGGTGATGTTCACTGAGACAGAGGCTATTTGGCGAGGGACATGAGGGCAGAAATTGATGAGGTCCCCTGTGGATGAGGTGCCTTCAAGGATCGCTGAAGTGGAGATTTCTGGAAGGCTCAGGTCACACTTGAAATTCCACGAACAATACTTGGAGGGAAAGGTGGCTTCAAAAGACTTTCTGGAGCATCACCAGAGGTTGAAATGCTTTTTTAAGGTTGTTTACTTCCACTGGGAAAGCCCTATTCTAATCCCATATTTCCATCCTCCCCATAGCCTGTCCTCTGGAACTTTCCAGGTCATCAGAGAAATAGATTTAAAAAAAAAAAGTTTTCCCCTGAAGGAGCTCTTTCTTCAAAGAAATTACTCAAAAGTTCAAGTGAGAAAGTAGAGACAAAGAAGAGACGCATGAGCCCAGAGATGTTTGATTTTGATGTTTTGGACCATGTCAGGCTCACCAATGGCAGTTGTGTGACACGTATGTCATCTAGGATTCTTCATAACACCATGTGAAAACCATTATCCTGTCTACTAAATTTACCACAAATTAAACTGGTCAAATAATGACTATTGTTAGTACTCAGGATCTATAGAGAGGTATTCCCCAAAACTTTAGAAATAGAGGAAATGAGAAATGTAAAATTCATTTCAGAGAAGTAGGTAATTTCAAAATCACCAGCCTAACAACTCCTGGTAAATGGGTAGGTGAAACTGTTTCCTTTCAGGTAGATCGAGCCTTTGATGTTAGCCCTATTGATTCATTAAAACTATGACAAGAATAATACGAACAATAATACTAACAGGCCAGGTGCGGTGGCTTACACCTGTAATCCCAGTACTTTGGGAGGCTGAGGTGGACTGATCACTTGAGGCCAGGAGTTCGAGACCAGCCTGGCCAACATAGGAAAACCCCATCTCTACTAAAAATATAAACATTAGTCAGGTGTGGTGGCATGTGCCTGTAGTCCCAGCTACTCAATTTGGGAGGCTGAGGCACAAGAATCGCTTAAACCAGGAGGCAGATGTTGTAGTGAGCCGAGATCGCACCACTGTACGCCAGCCTGGGTGACAGAGAGAGACTCTGTCTCAAAAACAAGTAAACAAAAAAGGGTAACACAGGAAAAACAGACATATAACTACATTAGTGGGCATTCCTTACTGTGCTAATTGACTCCCAGTGTTCCCGTCCCATTGTTGAGTATTCTAGGCCCTAGAAATAGACAATCACTTAAATTATTGAGGAGTTAAGTTGCTGAGGAGTGTTTTGAACTCCTTGTGCATGCTTTGTCTTTAAATCCATCAAATAAATCTTCTGACTTTGATTTGCCTTTCCAGGAGCAAGGTCAGGGGGCTGTGATTGCTTATGTGTATCTTCCCTTTGTCTGCATAAATCTTAGATCCATATTAGTTGGTTAGAATATTTCACTTAAGGTCTACTTTTTTGATTTTACAGAACAAACAGAATGCATTGCTGAAGAATGACATCTTACTGAGATTTCATTTTCAGGTTTCTGTAATGTTAAGATTTTGTGACTGAGTTATATCTAGATGTGGGTTTTGATATCTCTGTTCATTTGTTCATTTATTCCACAAACACTTACTGAATACTGCTATGCCAATTGTAGGGATTATTGATATTAAGATACAGCTTTTGTGTTCAAGGAGTTCTCAGACTGTGGTCAAGACAAATATGTAAATGATGCACGCAAAAACATAGAAATTTGCTTCCCGAGAGACTATGCAAATGCAAACACCATGGGGAAACCTGACATGTTTGAGAGATTGCAATGAAATCTTCAAAGAGTAGCAGATGTTTGCTATCAGACTCCAAGACAAGGGGATCTGTGGTATGTTAGTCTGTTTTCACACTGCTATAAAGATACTACCTGAGACTGGGCAATTTATGAAGAAAAGAGATTTAATTGATTCACAGTTCTGCATGGCTGGGGGAGGCCTCAGGAAACTTACAATCATGGGGAAGGTGAAGGAGGAGCAAAGCATGTCTTACATGGCAGCAGGAAAGAGAGAGAGAGAGAGCAAAGGAGGAAGTGCCACTTTTAAAACCATCTGATCTCCTGAGAACTCACTCACTGTCACCAAAACAGCATGGGGGAAACTACCCTCACAATCCAATTGCCTCCCACCAGGTCCCTCCCTCAACACGTGGGGATTACAATCTAGATCATAATTCAAGATGAGATTTGGATTGGGACACAGAGCCAAACCATATCAGGTGGGAAGAATAAAAGAGGGTATTCAAGAAAGAGAGGACATTTGTGCACATAATATACTGCATTGCAAGTGAAAATAATTCTGCAAGCTCTGAGTGTTTGTAGAGTTATGGTAGCCTGTCTATGGCAGTGCAAGATGCGTGCCTACCCACTCCATGGGCTTCAGACACATAAGATAGCCCTCCTCAGAGTTGTGTAGCACTCACCTGCACCACTGTACATGAGAGTCTTATTCTGAGAAGAGGATTTCAGAAAGAAAGTTAGGAGCCTGATGAAGAAAGGCTACCACTTCATTTCCTCAATATCTACAACACTATTACCTTCCAACACTCCTCTGAACTCTCTGACTGCACTTACTAACCTTTATGTAGACTCCACTTCCTTCTCTATTACTATATTATCGATAATCTTCAGTGTCTTCTCCTTGATTCACTGCTGTTTTACTCTCTGCCTTCTCCTAGGATAATCCCTTCTACTCCTTGGTTGTAACTGTTATCAGCAGACATGCCAACCCTATGGCCAATACTCTTAATGTACCAGAGTTGTATATTCATGATGCTAAACAAGTGAACATAACTAATTAGTTGCAAATAATCCCTAATATTTAATAAATATGACAAAGTATCATGTACTGTGCAACAATATAATATATAGACTATTTAATTCTTCTGGCAATCTTATTAGAACATTATTCATTCTATTATAGAGTTGAGAAAAATTTAAGAAATTAAGTAAATTCTCCTAGGTCACACAGCTAGAAAGTGACTAGGTCAGGATTCAAATCTACAACTGGTGGACATCAAAGGTGGGTTGTTATAAAAGTGAGATTGGCTTCCTAGACTCTTTTGCTTCCTCTCTCACTATGTGATGGCTTTGCACACTCCTGTAACTCCTTATACTTTTCACTATGAGTTAAAGCAGCATGACAACCTCACCAGATGGACTGCCCAATCTTAGACTTCCCAGCCTCCAAAAAAGAGCCAAGTAAATTTTTGATCTTTATAAATCACCCAGTCTCAGGTACTCTGTTATAGCAACACAAAACGGACTAAGACATCTAGCATCCTCCAAAACTCACATCTCACTATTTTTTTGTTTGTCTATTTGTTGCATGTGTATGGGTGTGTTCTTGTGCATCTGTGTGTGATTATAAATTCATATATTTAACATATGATTTGTCTCTACTTACTGCTGTTATCATTCCTATTGGTAGTTAATTTGTCCAAATTTTATCCAGTAAGGTTCTTACAAAATAGGCTCCCACATCCTTTTCATAATCTCTGATGACTTTCTTTTATCGGTAAAAGAGTGTGTCCCAAGCTCCTCACCTCGTACATTTCTTGCCTCAGACTTGCAATCAGTCATTTCTCCAAGAAGCCCGTGTGAAATGGGCACTGGGGATGTGAAGTTTACTGCTTCTCTGCTGGCCTGAAAGTTCTTTTCAGTGAACACCTTATATTTGCGACTTCAAATTTGAATTTGAAAATGTGTGTATGCAAATATACCCATATATTTCAGCTTAGAATTCTGAATTACAACTGTAAGAGTTACCTATGAGAGAAAACATATCATGTTTTCATGCAGATACCTCCACCTAGAATTGAAAACTATAGTATGTTTATTTAACCTCTTCTATCGTATAACAGTAGCTCTTTATTTCCTCACCATATGATTTTTGATTTTTAATATGGCAGAGATGATATGATTATGTTATTACATAAAACATCAAAATAAGATACCAGCACTACAACCAACAATGATTACTGAAAACAGTTTAAAGTTTTTGCGATTCTTTCTGTATAATTTGTAGTTTTATTATCTGTATAATATAGTTCTCAGTTACTATAATCAATCTCTTATAAATCTCACTTACTTTCAATTTTGTAGGTAAATGTATATTTAATGTTTGCAACCATTTTTTAATGTTGATGTCTCTATAGTCATATTGGTTGTCTGAAGCTTGTTTTCTAATTGATTTCTAAGGAATCTGTTCATTTTTTCCATTTTGGTCTTGAACTCTCTCCTTAAAGTGACTGTAAACTCTGGCCCTGCCCTGATGGGACTCCGGGGATTTGATCCTGGGTGTTTACAGTATGTCTTGTGTCTTTCTTGGGGTACTTCTTTATCTTCATGGATGACCCAATGCCTCAGTGTCCTATGTGTGAACAGGTGTCCCTCTCACAGGAAACTTGATTACACTGGCAGATGTCCTTGTGCTTTTGTCTGACCTGTGTCCAGTTTATTTCAACCAAGATAGCCACTCGCTAGGAGAGCCCTGACCAGGAGGAGGGTTAAGCACAAGTGTGTCAGATGACAAACAGGAGAGGGAGCATGGCAAAACATATGAAATAATAGAAGCAATTCTATTACTTACAGGTTACAGAGCCAAGAAGTGTCACACCTCGTAGGGCCAACAGCAGGAAGGGGGAAGCTGCCATGTGAGACATGCACACTCAGCCCATGGGAAGAAAGGGAGAGAGAAAGAGAGAGCGAGGGACCTGTGGGCCAAAGGCTGTATGAGGATCTAAGGCATTTCCCAAGCAGGTTTCCCATGGGGAGTTCTAATTGGTGGTTTCATCGCAAGCATGCATGTGTTCTGTGGAGTTGCACAGTGACTGAGAGGTGGTCTGTGTGGCACATCTGCACAGTCCATGTAGTGGGTGGAGGTCAGCAGGGCAGGTCAAGTGGGTTGTATCTAGCTCTCCCATAGGCAGGTGGTCACCAGGAGGTGGTTATATAAGGCCGATATCTGGATTAACCACACTAAAGAACTGGGAGGAGGCAGAGAACTGGAAACTGTCAAGGGTGACTGAGCCCTGCATCTGGTAAGATAAAGTCTAACTTACATTTAAAATGTGTATCAAAGGAACATGAAATTTTAAGAATTTACTACAGAAGGGCTATAGGAACAATATTGTTTGAGTTCTTTCATGTGATGTCAATTTATCTGTGGTCTTTATACGGAGAAGTCAATTTGCCTGGATCTTAGATCCTTCATTCACATTTTCTTTTTATGGCTAACTTGTAATTAATATTCTATTTTCTTCTGGCATGAACTGATGCTGAAAGTCTGATGACAATTTGATCTTCTTTGTTTTATAAATGACTAAAACACCAACAGGTGTTTTGATTTTATTTTTCTTTGATGACCAATGGTTTTTACCAGTACAATCATTTTACTGAATATGTGTCAGTTTTGTTAATTCCAGGTATGCTGTATGCCTCTTTAATCTGTAGTTTGGAAACTTTTAATCTGTAGTTTGGAAACTTTTTAATCTGTAGTTTGGAAACTTTTTCCTTTCTCAAAAGTTTCTAGAATTGTGATCTTATAGTTGTTCTGCTTCCTAGTTTTGGTTTTCTTTTTCCAGGGACTTTCATTATACGTATGTTGAATTCCTGATTGATTAGTCTGTATATGTGTCATTTTTTTCTCCAATCTTTTTAATCGTTCTCATTCTTTTTGCTTTTAAATATTTTTTCTCTTTACTTTTATATAATTTTAAGGCATTATTTGTTGAATTGGTTCACCATTACATGCTTTCTTGTTTATGTTCATTTCTGAAAAAAAATTTTCTTTTAATTCTTTCTGGAGTTTTAGTGCCTCATTTCTGAGTTTTTTTCTAATTCTGATTTGTGCTATTGCTTCATAACTTGTATCATTTTCTTAATAACTTTTAGTTTTTAGTTTGGATTTTTTGTTGTTTGTTGTTAGAAATATTTCAAAATAGCTTTTCTCTTTTTGTGGGCCTGCCTTTCTAGAAGACTGTTGTCTGCAGAAGTGCTATCCTGATATCTAACTTCTCTCTCTTTTTTTTAAAAGATAACATTGCGTGGGATTGATATTAATTGTTTTATATTGCTAATTTTTACAAAAATTTATTTTCCTTCATTTTTAGAAGGTAAATTTAATTTAGAATAGCTTACTAACTTATTGGGTTGTTTTGTTTGTTTGTTTGTTTGCTTGTTTTTGAGATGGAGTCTTGCTCTGTCACCCAGGCTGAAGTGTAGTTGCATAATCTTGGCTCACTGGAACCTCCGCCTCCCGGGTTAAAGTGATTCTCCTGCCTCAGCCTCCCAAGTAGCTGGGACTACAGGAGAGTGCCACCACGCCCAGCTAATTATTTTGTATTTTTAGCAGAGATGGGGTTTCACGATGTTGGCCGGGCTGGTCTCAAACTTCTGACTTCAGGTGATCCGCCCATCTGGGCCTCCCAAAGTGTTGGGATTACAGGCATGAGTCACCGCAGCCAGCCAAGAATAGCTTTACTAACTTCTAAGGAACTTCCAGGATAGCTCTTGAACTCTCTTCTGTGGTCCTTGTGAAATGTTTAAAGATATGATACTTTACTTTCCGAAATCTCCTTAATCCCTTTTCCTTCCCTACTCATTCACCTACACGCACTGCATCGTTTTACTGGAACATTATTTTTCCTTTATTCCTATTGTCCTTGTCTTGCTACATTTCAATTTCATTTCCAGCAATTTCTTCTCAATGTGGGATTCTTTTCCTGGGAGGGAGGTTTGGCTGGTTCACTGTGAGGAGTTCCCAGGGCCCTGTTGGCCCACTCTGCTCGAGACATTTCGGATCTTTTGAATTCACGCACCACTGGAGCGTGTACTCCTCCCCACGCCAGCAGCGGTTTTCAGACTGGGTCACAGAGAGTTTTCATGAACATCTTTGGTTATTTTTGAATTATTAGGTTGTAAAGACATTGCATTTTCTCCCTCAGCGTCTCCTGCATAGATACGGAAAACACATAGATTTTATGGCTATTTATAGTTTCATCGGCACCCGTTTGTATTTTGGAGTTTGTGGGAAATACAAATCACAAAATTAAAAGTGGCTGAGCCAACAGACACATGAAAAAATGCTCATCATCACTCGCCATCAGAGAAATGCAAATCAAAACCACAATGAGATACCATCTCACACCAGTTAGAATGGCGATCATTAAAAAGTCAGGAAACAACAGGTGCTGGAGAGGAGATGGAGAAATAGGAACACTTTTACACTGTTGGTGGGACTGTAAACTAGTTCAACCATTAAAGAAGACAGTGTGGCGATTCTGCAAGGATCTAGAACTAGAAATACCATTTGACCCAGACATCTCATTACTGGGTATATACCCAAAGGATTATAAGTCATGCTGCTATAAAGACACATGCACACGTATGTTTATTGCAGCACTATTCACAATAGCAAAGACTTGGAACCAACCCAAATGTCCATCAGTGACAGGCTGGATTAAGACAATGTGGCACATATACACCATGGAATACTATGCAGCCATAAAAAAGGATGAGTTCATGTCCTTTGTAGGGACATGGATGAAGCTGGAAACCATCATTCTCAGCAAACTATCACAAGAACAGAAAACCAAACACCACATGTTCTCACTCATAGGTGGGAATTGAGCAATGAGAACACTTGGACACAGGAAGGGGAACATCACACACCAGGGCCTGTCATGGGGTTGGGGCAGTGGGGAGGGATAGCATTAGGAGATATACCTAATGTAAATCATGAGTTGATGGGTGCAGCACACCAACATAGCACATGGATACACATGTAACAAACCTCCACGTTGTGCACATGTACCCTAGAACTTAAAGAACAATAAAAAATTTAAAATATTGTAAAATAAAATAGAATAAAAGCGGCTGAGATAGCAATTGATGGAACTCAGTTGTATCAGAAAACCATTAATAATGCCTCCCCATAAGACCACATTGGACCTAAAGCCTCCAAATTCATGAGGCCAATTTTAAATTACATATTTTATTTTGATTTTAAAATCAAAATTTTATTTTCAGATCACATTGGGACCAAAGTTAAAATAGAGTCCTCAGCAATTATTTTTAGATTATTATACATCCTACATTTCATAGTTTCACCAAATGAGAGAAAGTTGATTCCTTTTTCAGGATTTTCTCCATAAAAATCTACAAAAGTCACGACCACTCACTGCTCTGTATGTCAGTGTATGTTTTGACTGCATTTACTGAATCGTTAATTATTGCACTCTCAACACAAATAATTGCTTTTTATGTTATAACTTTAGGCCAGATTTCCCCCCTCCCGCTTTTTTTTTTTTTTTTTTTTTTTTTTCATGAGCGACACTCTTTCCCAAATTTATAGCTTGCTAATACTGGGGTAGGAAGGTTGCAATGTAATTGATTCCTACATTTATACTAGCCATATCCCATCTTAAAAATGCATTATTTTGATCTTATTTCAAAAAGTTTAGGAGTAGTAGAAATTCCTGATAAAACTCAGCTCTACCATACTCTTGTTTATGAACACCTGAGAAGAATTATTAAACTGGATTTTAATTTGAGTCCCTTTCAACTATGTATGTATATGAGTATTTTTATTATTATATTGAAACCATGGGATACACAAATCTAGCTATTATAGGCATCTAATGTGGGTGAGGATATGACAACTATGCAGAAATCACACCCCACTCGTTCCTCTCTGCTGTGTCCACAACACTTAGTGCTAGTTAATGTTTTCCCACTGAATTTGGATATAACCTCAGACTCTTTCTTAACACCACGCTCTAGGCAGTTAGCATAAATCAGTTAGCCCAGGAATTCCAATCTATTTTGAGACAGAAAAGAATATAATCTCAGAGGCATATTCTTAGGCTGGCTGTAGCTGGTGGGTGAGGCGTGCCCTGTGGAAGCCTTTTTCAACAGCAGGCCTCGGTGCTCCGGCACCTGCAGGCTTGTTAAGCAGCCGGGCCTGATATCTTCACCTATTACTCTGAGAAAGCACTTGAATGACAGGCACCGAGCCAGTGTTTACCCTGTGGGGCTCATGACACACACAATGTCTGTCAACACTTCCTATCACTCTCCTGCTTATGCAGACTTTTTTTTTTTTTTTTTTTTTTTTTTTTTTTTTTGCCTGATGTATTCATCACCAGACTGCAGACACCTAGTTAATCCATTTAGAACCTATCACCTCTGTTCATCGGCTCATAAACCTATTACCTTGGAGGCGCAGTTCTGAGGGACACAGGTGCCAGACCAGTGCACAAAACCCAATTGAGTTATGTAGCAGGCAGTGAGGGGCTTCTAATCACCATGCTGACTGCATGGGGAATTGCCCGTGTTATGTGGTAGCAGCCACTTTATTAAATATCGATTTAAATCACGGCCTTTAATCAAATCGGATAGAAGACCTTTTTCACCTTCGCCCCTCTTCGGCTCCTCCTCGCCCTCCTCCTTTTCCAATCAGCCTGCCTGGCGACATCCGGGCTGAGGGATGAATAGTTAGCAAGGAGTTCACCAGCAAACCCTTTTCAACAGTAATGAGGCATTTGTGATCATCGAGTGATGAAATGTAAATGGGCGGTAATGAGCACAATTACATCCACTAGGGAACCATCAACGTGGCTTCTTTCCTCACAGATAGATGAGCCCTTTCCCTGTCATTGCCCACTGCTGACTTCACTGGGAGGCAGGGTGCCCAGCGAGCGCAGGGTGGGGGCGCGCCCTGGGGTGGGTGGGGACGCTGAGAACTGGCGGAGAGCAGGACCCTGGCAGCGGGCGGGGCGGAGAGAACCCCCACCCGCACTGCAAGGCCTTGAGCACCCGGGCCTTGCGGTTCCTCTGCCGGCTCCATCCTCCTCCGCCTCTCCTCTCTCCTCCTTCCCTCCGAGGACGCTGGGGGCTCTGTTTGCAGCGCGGCTGGAAACCGCCTCCGTGCGCTAATGAGCGCAAGGTGAGCCGCGGCCTGTTGGTTACACTGAAAAACTGTGCGGGGTGACCGGGGCCGGCTGCGTGTGAGCAGAGACTGAAGCCAAGAAACGGGAGCTTTGCCAGGAAGCACGAGTGCCACCGCTGCTTGTGTCGTCTTTGTAGTCAGGCGACCAACAGCGGAGAAAGACGCCGGCATTTCCAGGAAAGCGAGCAGCTCCGCGCATCTGCGAGCGCTCTGCCCAGACTCTGGCTTGGCCTGGCAGGATGTGTGGACCACAGGCCCGGGATGGTCTACCCATGGCAGACCAAATCTCAGAGTATGGGAAATGTTTTGTGGTGTTAAAATGTTTTAAATAACTTCGGAAAAACATAGGGTGCCCTTGACATAAGAAATATGCTAAGAAGGTGTTTTACGAACGTAGTAAATGAATTACTGGTTCACCCCTGTGATTTTATTGTGCATTTATAGTCATATTACAAATGATACATATATTCCTTATGAATAACTTTATTAAGTGGATGAAGTGTTGATGTATAGATGTAACGGATCAGTTAGCAAAGTGAAAACTGATTTTAATAATTTTTCATCAATTAAAAGTCCACCATGATCATTTTGTGTTCAAAAAAGTTAAAAATTTTTAAATATTTATTTTTTGTGTGGTAGACACTACCTATCTCTTTTATTTTGTTCTTTGAACTTTTCATCATTAAATGGAAAGCCAGAATTGTCAAATTATAATAAAATATTAGGCCAAATTCTGTCAACAGAACAGTCTATAAAATTCACATGACTACTGGTCAATATGAGAAATGCATGTATGGTTTAATAATATTTTTTGGCCCCAAGACAATTTGGACATGTGGAGGCTTTTTTTTTTTTTTTTTTTTTCAATTTTTCAAGTGTTCACTTTCCGCACTACTTTTTCTTGGAATATTCATTTCAGAGAGTGCTATGTTTATGGAACGCTCAGGTTCATGCGTATTTTCTTCTTCATATCATTGAACATATGTGGAAAGTTCAACAAAATGACTCATCACTCAGTAAATTGATGAATTGGCTGTTGGTGAACTGGTCATTTGGTTTATCACTTATTCAGTAAACAGCCCTTTGGCAAGCTGACTTTTGTTCAACTGACTTTCAAAACTTTGAATGCACTTAGAAAGCTATAGTGATGGTTAAAAAATACCAATCCAACCAAATTAAAATCAATATCATCTACTAATTTACTATAAAATGGTAATGTCTTATCAAATCATGACCCTGGGCTACTGCAAGAACCTTACTCTTTTGACTAAGGTGTATATCAGAAACTTACTGAGGCCGTGAATATGTAAGAAATGAAAATTTGAGAATCTAGTATGGCATAAAACATCTTCTATATGGCCTTGCCTATTCCTGCAACCTCGCTTCTTTCAACTCTTCAACTTGTAGTCTGTCCTCTGGGTAACTGAAATGTAGTAGTTCCCTACAGACACTGTGCAATTTCACACCTCCGTGCCTTTGTTTATGCTGGTCTTTCTATCCTGAGGACTCTACCATTGCATTCTTCTTTGCCTTCTTATTCTTCATCAATGGGCAACCTGCACATCCCTTCCTCCTTAAGAAGCTTGCCGAGTTCCCAAGACTACACTATTTTTTGTTTGTTTTCTCAGCATCAATTGCTTTATTTGTTTCTTAGTTCTGTACGGCATATTTTATTCATAGTAAAATCCTCGGGGTTAAACAGCCAAAGATCAATTTTTAGGTTTATATCTCTTCCATGTAGTTTATTGCCTCGAGCATAGTAGTTTCTCAGTAAATGTTTAGTAGCTAGAAATGGAAAGGTTTTAATTTACCTCCCTGACTTAATAAGTACTCAAAGTTGAACCTAATTGCATTTTAGCTTTGTCTTTTTATTTCTTACCTTTTATCTCTTACTCCTTAAAAAGCAGAGTCAGAAAATAGCCATTAAATCAAAGGTTCTATGAAGTTGTGTGTTCATAAAACCTTAAAAAATTATCTCTTCCTTTCTGGTAGAATAAAACCCAATCTTCTCAGTATGATTGTTTCACTGAGAATCCGACAGGAACAAAGGTATAGATCTATCACTTAAAGAATGCTTTATTTGTGGCCTTTTTTTTTCTTTCAAAAACAATTTGCATGAAATGACAACGTAAGAATAGCTGACCTAGTTAGGAGAACAAGCTGCTTCAACAATATGGAACCATGTATTTGAATTTAAAATTGCATGATAATAGATCCTTTTAGATATATTAATTGAAATAGATAACCCATTTAGAAAAAAAAAAAAAAAAAAAGATGACTACTTGGTAACAGATTTTAGCCTGGTTAAAAAAATCTCATAATAGATGTTACTCTAATTCAGACTGCCTTTGCCTATAATTCATCATGATCCAGTGGGCTGGAAGGTACCAGTGTTAAGCTCTTTCTTTTGTTCTTTTTTTGGTGACTTTTCCTCCAAGCTAACTCTTTAGTATTATTTCACTAGTGCTTAGCAGCTCTTCTATAAGAAGAAATTTGAAATATCATCTGGTAAATTGCATTAATTTGGGGATGGGAGCAAGAGACACATTTTAAGAAAAAGTTGGCAGAACGAGATGAAAATTTAAAAATTATAATTTTCAGTTAGTCACTCCTTTATTTTGAGCTTGCTGCATTATATGGAATTCTGAAATATGCCTAATTTTAAATGCACATATATCATTTTATCATTTTTTTTCATTTATTATTTTGTAAAAATCTGTTAACAGTAAGCCTAAAGGCCATACTTAAGCTACCATCCTTAAAAAAATAAGAAGAAGCTCATTTGAGTCTTTTAGAAACAACATCAGTCTATTATATATAGCACATATCAACAATATATTTCACTTTCAACCTATCACATAACCCATTCTGCAGTTATTCATGGATGCGTTTAGAGGAGGTTATTTTCCCCCCTGACAAAAATGGGCCATTTTTCCCTGTTTAGCCAAATCTGGAACACAGATCATTATAGTGCTTTTGGCAGCTAATTTGAACATCAGTGACTCAACTTTGAGAAGAATCTTTTTTCTGCCCTAAAGAATCTCTGAGTTTTCAGACTCCAGTAATTGAAAAATCCCCAAACACTCACTCACAGAGGAGACACACATTACTGCAGGAACAGTCTACAAATTGTAAAGTATTCAATTTACATCCCTAGCACCTCGGGGCAGTTCTGAAGAATTTATATCTTTGGGAACCTTTGAACTAACAAAAGATAACATTTCACAGTAAAGTCTGCTTGCATAAAAGTTTTAAACTCCCTTCTTTCCTTTTACAAAGAAACTACTTCTTTCACTTGCAATTCTAACTAGAAAAAGTTTATATTCACTAAGATGCAACCATAAAAAAGGTTGGACAGAAAATAAAAGAAAGAAAGAAAGAAAAAAACAGGAACATCTTTTCTGTCACAAGATGATGCCTGAATTCATGTCAGTCACTCCAGAGCCACCATGCCATGATTATTACAACTCTGAGTTTTAAGATAACAAAGCACAAAATGATTTGATTTGATTTTTATGATTATACTTCAAATTTGAAGAAAAACATGATAAAGGGGTGGATTTTTATTGGATCATTATTGCTTTTATTGGAACATGAAAATTTGGAGCATCCGTGCAGGCAACCCCTTGTCAAAAGGTTCTGATTAACAAATAAAAATTCTTCTCCTTGTTAATTACCACATGTACTTCCACAGCCAATGGACCTTAAGTGATTCATTTACTTTAAAAAATATGGCTCTATAGTATTTGGTTTTCCTTATTTCCCAGCTTTTGTAAGTGAAGCAGTAAGAAATTTGCAATGGATTAAATTGGACCTATATTTTCTAGGTAGAGAATGGATTTTCTACGCCCCTTCCTCTGGCTTTTTTTTTTTTTTTTTTTTTTTTCTTTTTGAGATAGAGTTTCGCTTTTGTTGCCCAGGCAGGAGTGCAATGGCACGATCTCGGCTCACTGCAACCTCCGCCTCCTGGGTTCAAGTGATTCTTCTGCCTCAGCCTCTCGAGTAGCTGGGATTACAGGCACATGACATCACGCCTGGCTAATTTTTGTAGTTTTAGTAAAGACGGGGTTTGGCCATGTTGGTCAGGTTGGTCTCGAACTCCTGACCTCAGGTGATCTGCCCACCTCGGCCTCCCAAAGTGCTGGGATTACAGGCGTGAGCCATTGCACCCGGCCTCCTCTGGCTTTTTGATCAGAGATGATTTCTGGCAGAGTAATTACTAATCTTCTGACATCTGTGGCTCAGCCATTTTTAGCATTTGGATTGAAAACAGAAAAAGCCAAGGAGAAACCCTCTGTGAGACCCTTTCTGAATTTTTTAATGAGCGATTTTCATCATCAATACTATAAGTATTGTAACAATAAGGAAATGTAACCATAGGAAACAGTTTAGATGCAATAGTCTGAGAAGCTTTTTTTTTTTTTTTTTTTTAGGTTAAAACTTGATCAGTGTTTCTGTTAACTAATAATCTAGGAATCAACAATCTCATAAAACTGGTTTATTCAGCCCAGAAAATTAGGCAATCCATCATGACTGATTTCCTCACATTTCCCTCTGCAAATAAGTGAGATGGAAACTTTAAAACCAATAAGATAATGCACTTTACAAATTTAACTGAGAGAGATGGATAAACTAAGATGCCACTGGCATCAGTTACAAAAAAAAAAAAAAATCTGTCATGTTTCCAATTATTTGAACAGATTTTTGTATCCCAATTTGCTGCCAGCCTGGCTGCATCTAGCCCCCTCCTCTTGTTTTCTCAAACCAAATCATCAGGTCTTAAATCAGAACAAGCTCATCATATCATCCTATGAAAGGCCATCAGGGGATAAAGGACACCAGATGTTATATGAGTTTTCTTTTAGGCTTTCATTTCAGCCTTCCTGCATTCCCCATGCTGCTTTTTACTTGTCAGAAACTAAAATGTGCTTTGATAGATAACAACCCTATTTTCTTCACTGGCTGAGCTTAGAGAATACCATTAAGTATTGATATCTAGGGTGCTTAACTAGGGAATGCAATCACAGCAGTCCCAAAATTGGGGTTCTGTTGTATGATTGTACATGCCAAGATTTTTGAAAGACTCCAAATTAATTTTGTTTTCCCAAGGAAAAAAAAATATAGTTTTAGTTGTGAGAGATGAAAGGAAGGGGAATCAAGGCAAGTCCTTATTAGCATCTCTGCTTCCTCCCGCAGATCTTAGCACACATCCCGGAGTCCAAATAACCCTGCCAAGCCGAGCAGAGGTAGATTTTTGAAACGGAATGATGTCCCCAACTGCCAAAGCAAATTATTAAAATGCTCTATACTTTGAGAGCTCAGCATTTGTCTAACTTTGGTTTATTAGCAAACGACAAAAAAAGAAAAAGAGCTCTTCCATAATCTGTAGAGTCACAGACATGCTGTCATCCTGTTTACTGATAATAACAACTCATTGACACATGGCAAACTACAGCATCTTGATTCACTTATGGGGGCGGTTCAAGGTCAGCCACATACTAGTTACAAGAATATAGCCACATTATGTGATCTGATTCAAGAGACTAGCTCACTCTTCCCTGGTTTCTCATGAAATGATATTTTCAAAAGGACTTTCATAGCCATTGCAGTGTATGTGTCGTAAAGGGATTATGCACAAATCCTACTTGTGGCTAGCATGTGCTCTGCCTGGGAGGTAGACAGATAAAAGTTACAGTGAATGAGAATAGGTGTTTACCTACAGTGGCCTTAGGTCATGTAAGTGGAGGAAAACCTTGAATCATACTTTATGGGAAATATCACTGTCCTTAATCAGGGGTGGTTCCTCTCTCTCCCCAAGGGAACATTTGGCAATGTCTGGAATTGCTTTTGATTGCCACGACTGGGGGACTGATGGGGAGCAGTGGATTCCTAGCATCTAATGAGTAGAAGCCAGGGATGCTGCTAAGGCACGGCATCAGCGGAACAGCCACAACAATTATTCAGCCTCAAATGCCAGTAGTAGTGAAGTTGAGAAGCCTCTGCATGAAAGATGAAAATAGTAAAATGAGCACTAATATCAAATGCTGGGAGAATAAGAGAGGGGAGGAGGTGCCCGAATTCCTCAGCGTTGTCCATTCAAAGAAAACTGGGGAGTGAAAGAACGCTAGAGTCCTTTCATGTGGTTCACGGAGGTGCAACAGGATTCAACCTAAAGAAACTTCCAGGGCTTGCCTACCCCACTTAGAACCTCTTGCGCCCAGTGGCCAGAAATTATTAAAAAATATCCGGTAATATTAATCTGTATGATAAAAGGTACCCTGCTGCTCAGATTAAACCTTGCATTGGCCCATGACCCAGAGATTACCAAAGTGGTGCATCGTGGCTACTAGGCAAATGTTCCTTTAATGAACAAAAGAATAATTGGATTTTAATTGAATGAATAAACAAATGAGCTATTTCTGGATGTCCACACTTGGAGAGGTTTAGTGACACTTTCTTAGTCACTAAACCCAGCAGGAGTGGCTTAATGACTCATACCTTAGGAATTTTAAGGGAGGGATGCAGACCTCAGAGTTTCTGATATGCACAAAAGCATCCAGCTCACCTGTCTTCTCTTAACCCCATTAAATTAATTCTCCACGTTACAGCCAGAGCTATGTATCTACAATACAAATCTCATCATGCCATATTTCCGCCTAAAAATACTCATCATAGCACCCTTTCCTGCAGGCTACAATTTAATTATTTAGTACTGTGTTCAGTACCATCCTTGATCCCCAATTAACCCCCTCTTCTTTCATGTTTTGCTACTTTCCATCGCCTGTTTAATGCTCTGATCATTTCCTGGCTCCACGTGTTTCATCTTTCCATACCTTTCCTCATATTGTTTTGTTGGCCTTCAATGAAAACCTCCATTTACTCTTCAGGTCAACTCCCACTCCCACTCCAATAAGACAATCATCTGTACTATGCAGTGTCCATGGAAACCTTTGTGTAGACTACATGTCTTATTCTCCTGTTCTCTTTCAGCATCCTGAAACGTCATCATGATAGCATCAGCACTAAGTTGATGGTATTATGGTGATTTTCAAACTATGCTGAGTTGTTCATTTCATTCGGGCTCCATAGCACGTAACAATGAGAGAGAGAAGTCAACGGCATTCTGAGTCCGATCTCACTTCAAATGTGGAAACTTTGCTTTCGTCGGTTTTAAATAGGATTACCCATGTAAGACATTATTTAAAGAAAGTTATCTGCAGCAGTGTCAACGAAGAAGAGCAAAACAACTGAAAATATTATCATATGATTTTTAAATTATCTGTCTGTGGTACGTAAGTCTGTGATGCCATGCACCAGACATAATGCTTAGAAATAAAACGTAGGTGTTGAACTGAATAGATTTTACCCACAAAAAGCACTGAATGAATGGTAGGTAATGATAATAATAATAGTTTTTATTCTAAGCATTCAAAGTCAATGTTTGTATATTTAGCAAATGTTCACTAAATAACATGCGTATATATGTGTGTGTGCATGTGTGTGTAAATATAGAAAGTTGTATATTGCATATTTAACTTTCTCTAAATGTAGATATAAATGTGTATATATGTACACTATACTGATAGGTACACTTATCATCTGCCTACAAAAAAAACCTCTCTATTTGAAATTGTAAAACAATGCTGAATCTTCAAATCCTGATCCCCATTTGCATTTCATTAAGGAATTTCAGGATTTCCTTCCAAAACCACATCCTGAAAAGTGGTTTGTAAGTGTTGTTGCACATGAGAATTCAACATAATTATCTATTGTCATCAGAATAGACATGAAGGATTATGAGAAGTTCTTTTTGTCATGAAGCCCATGCTGATCCCATACCACATGGGGATCAATCTGCAAATCAGTCATAGACAGGGGAGATGAGATTTATTGATTGTACAACCTGAGCAGCTCTAAATATGCAAGTGTCACCATTGGAAATGAAGACGGTGGCTTGAAGGCAACCTGGGACCATCATTCACATAATTTGAGTGGATTTTCATAAAGGGAATCTGAGACTGCAGCTGGTTAATACATGGCTAAGTAGGCTATGGCTCAAAGTGTGAAAAACTGACAAGCAATTTATAAGTTAAATCATAAGTATCCAAAGTCCAGGTCCTTGTGTTTTAAGAAACAAAAATGTATGACTGTCTAAGCAAGAGATACTGGACAAAAATTTCTGTGATATCAGAACTCATCATCCTAAAATAGAATTCAGGGAAAAATTAAATGGATTTTTAAAAATCAGTTAACATAATGTATTACTTATTAAATTCTTTCATGGAGCAAATAGAAGACTAATTTCTCTGGAGCCATTCATGCCCCCAAAAGTTATAATTAAAGACACAAATTGAATGATTTTAATAATGATGAACGTTCACCTTTTTAGTGCTTAGGTATGGTAATATGATAGTCACAGAAGGACTCCATCTTCCATTTTCATTTAACTTTCTCTCCTGGGATTTATAAGGGCACTTTTTCTCATTTATTTATTTATGGACATTAAAATATCAGGAGCTGAGTGGCTGCTTCTTAAAGATAGAATTAGTCTCAACTACTCAGAAAAGCATAGCAGGGTTTTGAAAGCACGGAAGGCTTTCTGAATTTCCCAGTGTGCACATCTAGGAATGTTTACCTCTTCGTATCTTTCCAGTTATACAGGGTCCTGCCAAGAACAAGGATTTGCACGTATATTGGCACACTGCCTCTGTTGTTTTCCTTTTCACAGAATACAATTAGTGATCACTGATGGCTTTATAGAAAGCACTCATAACAGAAAAGTGAAATCAAAAATGTTCTTGAAAGATGAAGGCAAAAAAAATTCAGTATTAAAGCTTACTGGAGAATAAGCAACCTCTGCAATCTGGTTGGTCAGAATGTTTGTATTTTTGTATCATTTAGGAAAATCCTATTATGGCTTTAGCTACAGAAACATCCCTGGTGTGCAAGATAGAGGCAGTTCATAAAACACGCAGCATTTTCAGCCAGAAAATAGGGCAACCTATTGCTTTCTGTAGATGGCTGTTACACCCCAGTTCCCATCAATAGAACATAATTTCATTGCAGCAGGCAATACTTGATATCAATGAAACACCAGTTTTCTAGGTATGTGCGACTGTTCTTACCTAAAAGACAAAAAGATTCTGTTTCTGCAATGACCAGTGTCTTCAGAACATAGTTATAAAACAAGGTAGTAAAACAAAGAGGTACAGTAGTTAAACACAGGTACGCAGAGAATTCTACCACCCTTCTACCCTTTCTCTTTGCTCTTCAATTTCTTTCTCTCTCTTTCTTGCATAAACTGTCAATTCTCCAAATGCTACTACAAAATGATTTGAGTCAGTGTCAGTGTCAGCTGACTCAATAATTGATACCCCGATCATTAGATGCCAAATTAGACAACTGTCTCCAAAATGCCTTCTCACTACTAGAGTAGGGGGAAATGTATGTGCATTTGACACTTGATCAGGATAATTGCCCCAAAGAATGGGCTAGATGCCAAGTTGCAAAGGCCTGTTTGCATCTAGGACTGGGTAGGCCACACACCCAATTTAGCCAATCTTTAGCCATGCAAAATAAAATAAATTTTGCTGTGCTGATATCACAATGATTAAAATATAATAAGCTAATGAGATTACAATAGCTGATTGTGAACAAGACCAATTGTGTTAATTGGAAGCTCCTGAATGGCAATTTTAGCTGCTGCTGAGTTTTGAAATATAATCAGTTTTACTAATTTTATCTGATTTCTTAATGAAGCTTGCCCTGAGCAATTGTTCTATGTGTTCTTTAGCAAACAGTGTGTGTCATAACTGCTGACATTAATCTTGATTACTTTAGTTAAAATAAATAGTTATACTTGGGCGGCTTTCAGAAATACATCATAGAAGATGTAATGCTGGAAAGCAATGGGCTCTTGTTTTTTTTTTTTTTTTTTCTTTGTTTGGCTACATTTTATTTGCTTCATTCCAACCATGATGATTCTCTTTGGTGTTACCAGATCTTTCCCAGAGTCTTGTTGTATGAACCAAGCAGAGTTACTATTTGTTGTTTGGTAATATTCCTCCATCAATAAATGGAGTAAATTCCTTCATCAATTTACAGGAATAAAGATACGATTTGCACTGAGGAGAAGGTACCAGACCTTTGTGTTGGCAACACACAGATTATACCATCAAAACCATCCACCAACATTAATGGCTGAGGCTGCAAGAGAGCGAGCACTCAAGTTATTTGTTTTCACAGAGGATTAATATACATTGGATGGCTCCTCCAAGCTTTCTGAGTGTATTGGAAGACTGCCACGCCATAGAGCCAGTTATAAAAGACTGAGAATGCTAAGAGAAAATAAAGTTTGGGGAAACCAAAAATGCCATTTGAGCAAGTTTAAAAAAAAAAAAAAACATCTTTCATGGTGTTGATTTTTTTTACTCACAGTCTTTCAACATCTGCAATTAGGTTTGTACATTTAGATTATTTAGTGCCCATGAGCAAAGATTAAATGGATTTTTACAGGAACAAGCGAGGGGATAGGATAAAAGCTTTTGGAATCCTATGGAACATCTAAAACAAGGTAATACATATTAAAACATCACGAAACAGAGTTTTTTTTTTTTAATTAAGTGATTACACAAGTAAGGGTATTATACCATTCCCTCCAGCCACATGAACAGTTAAAAACATTTTTATTGAGTTGCAACATTGCTTACAGGTAGGCATGTAAATTGCACACATCTTGTGTACTGCTCAATTCATTTTTATGTATGCATATATCCATGTACCTCCAAGACTGAGATCAAGAACTAGAACATTTCTCATACTCCAGATTCCCTTGAGAATTATTTTATCTTTGTTGGTGTTTCCTTTACCTACGGTTATACAATAAATTAATAAATGTCTCCATTTCTTATGTGGTCCTTGGCTCAGTTTAATATTGAGGTTATGCTAGGCTTGAACCTTAGGGGTTTTCAAGCTCTTCTTTTTCTACTCTTTGGAACAGTATGCATAAGTTATGGATTATCTATTTCTTGAAATTCTGATAAATACAAAGAATATTTAAAAAACCACTTGGGTCTATTTATTTTGTTGCTCTGTATTTCCATGGCCATTTATAGTTATTTACTTATCTTACTAGAAAATTGTCTGTTTTATCTAACTTTCAAATTACAGGTATGTATGTATTATTCAAATGATTCTCATACCTATTTCCTTTTTTATAAAGCTTTCTGTTTTGATATAATTTCAAACTTGCAGAAAACTTGCAAGAATAGGAAAAGGAACTCTTGTGTACTCTTCACCATTCACTATTACCATTCATGATTTATTTACACTTCGTCTTACCACTTGCTTTACTGTTCTCTCTCACGCTGTCTCTCTGGATAAAAACATAGAAAGGTAGATAGATAGATAAAACATTTTTCTCAACCATTTGAAAGCAAGTTAAAGATATCATGTCCCTTTACCCCTACATACTTCAGTCTGCATATTCTAAGAACAAAGACTATTATCTGACATAACCACAGTACAGTTATCAGTATCAGGAAATGTAACAATGATGAAATACCATGATCTAATGTACATTTCACACTTAGATTTTATCAATCATCTCAATAATGTCCTTTATAGCTACCAATTTTTTACTAGTTCAAGATCAAGGTCACGATGATGCATTTAGTTTAGCAGTATCTCTTTAATCAACTTCAATCTGAAATACTTCCTCTGTCCTTGTTTTTTTCATTTTATTTTGTAGAATGCCACGCAGTTTAGGTTTGTCTGATGTTTTGTCATAATTGAATTCAGATTATGCATTTTTAGTAGAAATATATCAAAGGTGTTTTCTTTTTATTTCATTTTATTAGAAAGTACATGCCGTCATTTAATCCAAATATTAGTGATGTAATATTTGGAGGCTGAATTAATGTGGGATTAACCTAGGTCTCTATATTGTAAAGTTAATATTCCCTGTTATTAATAAGTAAGTTACTGAGAGATACTATGAGCCTACGTTTCTTAACATCTTGTTCCTTAACAAATTTGCACCATGAGTTTTATTTTTTATTGATGATTTTCTAACCTTATGTTTGTATATTTATGTCAGGATTCCACTTGAGGAAAGCGATGTTTTCCTTTTCTCTATTGATGTAGTCATTGATTTATATTCATATCAATTCCTATATAATGAGTTATAATCCACATCTCTGATAATTATTTTGATGTTCAAATTATCTCAGATTTGACTGGGACAGCTGAGGCTTGCCATCCTCTGAATGTGTCTCCCAAAATTCATGTGTCACAACTTAATCTCCGATGCAACAATATTGAAAGATGAGGCCTTTGGGGAAATGTTTAGGCCAGTGGTCCCAAAACTTTTTGGCACCAGGGACTAGTCTGACTGGTTTTGTGGAGGACAATTTTTTCACAGATGGCCAAGAAGAGAGGGGGTAAGGGGGAGGGGGACTGTTTCAAGATGAAACTGTCCCACCTCAGATCATCACGCATTAGATTCTCATAAGGAGCACATAGAGTTCATGCTCCTGTGAGAATCTAAGGCTGCCCCTGATCTTACAGGAGGCAGAGCTCAGGCAGTAATGCTCACTCACTACCACTCACCTCCTGCTGTGTGGCCCAGTTACTAACAGGCCACAGACTGGTACTGGTTTGCACTCCACGGGCTGGGGACCCCTGGTTTAGGGCATAAGGGCTCCACCCTTATGAACTGATAAACACTACTATAAAATGGTTTAATGAGGACGTTTGGTCCCTTTTACCTTTCCAGCCCTTCTGCCATGTGAGAACACAGCTTTCCTCTTCTCTGGAGGACGCCATCTTAGAAATAGACCAGCTGGTCTCATCACACAAGCCAACCTGCTGGTGTCTTGACCTTGGACTTCTCAGTTCCAGAACTATGAGAAATAAATTTCTTACAAATGACCCAGCCTGTGGTATTGTGCTAGAGTGACACAATGGACTAAGACGGGGCTCTTTCAAGTTGGCAACATTGTCTTTTTAATATGCTCATTAACATGGTTTTTTAGTACTGTCTTACTTTCTGGAGAAACAGTAAGTTACAGCTTTCTCTTACATTCATTCTTCCTAACACCGCCTCTTTTTTTAAAAAAATATTTTAAAAAAATTTATAAAAAAAGAAACATTCGAAGCACTTATGTACCGTTGTTGTTACCAATGAGGAGAGGAATGATTATGTACTGTGATTTTTGTAATAGGAAAGGTGTTAATCTCTGAATTATATCTCCTCTCATGAATGAAAATTTTAGCCTCAGAAACTACAATTCCTAAATGACCACAATCCCCAAAAGCACAGGAACCATGTCTGTTATATTTATCTACATATACCTCTGACTAGCACAACAAAGAAATATGTATTGAATTAATGAATGGGAAGCAATAGAAGAAACAGTGAGAAATAGCTGACCCAATTATTGCCCCTAATTGTTCCTCTATTATTAGTAAAGGCCTTGTGACTCATTGTTAAGAATGTGTTCCTTTACTTCAGTGATCCTCTTTATTAATATATTTTCTCTCTTGGATCCTGTGTTTTGAAAGGTTTGTCCAGCAAAGTAACCGCATTGTGCAATGATCTTAAAACGTTTATCGCAAGTCTGTGATAAACAAACGGATTCCCTCACAATGTCAATCATCCAAATGTCAATACCACTGCTTACTGAAAGAATTAAGACTCTGTCAGAATTTCCTTTTAAAATAATATTAGAAAGAGACAATAAGAGAGTAATTGGCACCCATGGATGTTGCATGTGCAGTAACTTCTAAATGCATGTAGTTTTCCTCCTTTAATTTAGGGATTTATAAAGATAATTTCAAGTGTGAAATGGTAGAGGTAAGTGTGTGGTTCTTAAACTGCATTATCTCATTTGACACTTGATCAATGTACCCTTTTGCCTTGCTTGCAATTGGTCTTTCCTCAGCTTGTGTTGCTAAAATTTCCTCTGCCAGAATTCATGGTTCGTGGAGGCCCTTAGAATTTACGAGGGAGTTTTTAAAAATCGAGGAGTATAGAAAAATAATTCTGCATTCTTTCTGAAATACTCCATTTGTTCTTTCTACACCCCCTCCCACCCATAGGTATACATTGAGTACACCACGCAGTCCCCACCAGCCAACTCCGCTGCCCCCTAGTGTTCTGTGGGCAGAATGTGAATGGATTAAGAGCAACCAGCCAGTCCTTTCCCTCTTTATCTATTTGCATGTTTTAAGATCATTGACTCTATATTTCAGTTGTTCCAAAAGTATAGCTACATAGTGAAATGATCTGCATTATGTTCTCCTCTAAAGCATATATCAAATTATATAATGTGAAGTTATTTTCCTTCCCACAGAATAAGAGAATGAGTTTAATGGAAATTCACGAATTTCCTTAGCATTTCTCAAGTAAAAATGATACAAAATTGTAGCTGTGATTTCAGATGGTGGGAGAACAGTGTTAGTAGCTCCTTACAATTGGAGAGTGTCATGTTTCATATGCCAATATGCATTTTAAAATTCAACTATCTGTTTAGAAGTTGTTACAATTATGGAATAGGTAGTTTTTCTGTGCTTCACCAGAAAAGTAAATTTAAAAATACCGAAGCCATGACTGATTATTAATTTAAGTAAAATTATGACCCAGGGATGATGCATTGTTCAATTGCATTTTAGGAAATCTCTTCACCTATCTATCATTATTTTGATAATGATACCTGAGTATGAACCATTCTTATTTATACCGAAAAATGTTTCTAATTTGACAACTACAATAAAATCATATAAGTGTTTTTTCTGCATTTAGATATAAAGTTTGTATTACTCATTATCGCAATAAGGAGGTTGCTGAATCTACCTGTTGATCTACCTGTTCATGTTTTATTGAAAGTAATCATTTAATTAATTCATTTAATTAAGTAATTTATTGAAAGTAATTCATTTATTGAAAGTAATTCATTTATGAGTTTAATCTCCTGAGATATGCTGTATTTGTTTTTGTGCATATATATACACTCATAACATGTGGAGAATACATATGAACTTATTTGTATTTATATACAAATGCATATGTATACAGAAATCAAAATTTTTTTCAATTGGGGTAATAAGGTACTGTCAATTGGATATTAACAACATATTTAGAAAAAAAAGTCTAAACGTGGCTCAAGGATGAGTTGAGTTGGTATGTCAGAACAAGCTAAGAAAAAAAATGCAGCTTGCGGCTGCATTATCTCTATAGTCAGTGTCAGCCATGGAGACAGAGATAAAGAAAATGCTCTAAGAGAGAACGCCTCACACCGTGCACCTTGGTTTCTCTCTTGTATGGAAGGGAAGCTAACCTCTTGTAAATTTATATATGCACTCATCAGACATTGCAAATGATTTAACTGATTGGTCAGGAACCTGGAAGTATCAATATTGGACAATTTAGGATAAGGAGGTCTGGGTTAGAGGGATGTGGATAAACCTACAGATACAGGCACAGGTGCAAAATGTGATGACTTTTATATTGCACATTCACATTCACCAGTGGACAGTCACCATGCAAAAAACACTAAATGATTAGTAGGCAGAATGGCTCAGCCAGTGGATATCAGTTATCCCTTTCACTGGCTAACCCAGTGCTGATCCTTTGGGTGCACGCACAGAGTAACTATGATTGCAGAAATGGAAGCTATGCACAAATTCAACAGCATTATCCCCTGTTCATCAAAGTTGACCTTGTTATTGCTGCTTTTGAATGTCCAAACTTCTTACTGAACCCCCAATATGGCACCACACCTCCAGGAGATTAATTAGCCACTTGGTTGTGAGTTGATTAACTTGACCCTTTCCACCCTGAAAGGAGCAGCAATTTATCTTGACTGAAATTGACATATATTCCAGATATGACTTCGCTTCTTGCCTGCAGAGATTCAGCCAGCCCCACTATCTTAGGCCTTACAGACATGGATCCTATGGAACATGGCACCAGACCAAGGGACACATTTCAGCAAAGCAGATGTAGCAGTGGACATAAAATCATGGTATCTACTTTTTCTATCACATGACCCCCTCTGGAAAGCTGCCAGCATGACCGAAGTGATGGAATGGCTTTTAGAGTAATCTTGAGGCAGAACTTAGGGGTGACACCCAGAAAGGATGAGGTGTTGTCCTTCAGATGCTCCCCAAATCAGCAACCATGCTATGACATTATGTCCCAATTTGTCAAAATACAAAGTCTGGGGCCGGGCGCGGTGGCTCACGCCTATAATCCCAGCACTTCGGGAGGCCAAGGCGGGCGGATCATGAGGTCAGAAGATCGGTACCATCCTGGCTAACACAGTGAAACCCCGTCTCTACTAAAAATACAAAAAATTTAGCCGGACATGGTGGCAGGCGCCTGTAGTCCCAGCTACTTGGGAGGTTGAGGCAGAAGAATGGTGTGAACCTGGGAGGTGGAGCTTGCAGTGAGTCAAGATGGCACCACTGCACTCCAGCCTGGGTGACAGAGCAAGACTCCGTCTCAAAAAAAAAAAAAAATTACAAAGTCTGAAAATCAAGTGAAGAAGTAGGTGTGGCTTTGCTTACCTTGACTTGCCATATAAGGTGGCAGATGGGTCAAAATCAAGTAGGAAAGTAGGAGTGGCTTTGCTACTCACCTACCCCTTGACCCACTTAGGCAATTTGTGCTTCCCTTCCTCACAATCTTGGACTCTGTGAGATCAAAGGCCTTGGTTCCCAGAGAGGAAATGCTTTTACTAGGGGAAACAGCCAGAGTCCCATAAACTTTAAACTGTGATTGTCACCCATTCATTTCAACCAAGACATCAGCCAGGAGGGAAAAGAGTCTCCATCTCAGCAAAGGTGATTGACTCTTATCATCAGAAATAAGTCGATTTGCAAGAAGTAGGTTCACAATGGTGACAAGTAAGAGTATGTTGGCTTTCCTCCCCATAATCCACTGGTTTGACTCTTGATACTCACTTGCTCAATTTTGATGGAAAATGGGCACATTCAGCACCTCAGCCTAACAGCATGGTGACCTTTGGGTGTGACTCCCCAAGGATGAGGGTCTGAATAACCCTAGCAGGTGAGTTCCCTGGAGAGCATCAGTACTGGTGCTCTCCAAAGGTGGGAGAGATCTAAAACAAGTAGTAGGGTTGGGAAATGATGAGGATCAATTGTAATCTGTAGACCAGAGCAGAACTTTAGTCATGTGAGTTTCCTCAGGAAAAGGACCAGCTAGAATTCTGAAAGAGCTATTGCCACATGGAGGATCTTATCCTGTCAAGCAAGTGATAGTCTGCACAGGAAGCTTACTTAACAGAAAGGCCCTTTTCTCTGCCATTCTGTATTCTGAACAGGCACGTTATGGTGGCCTCCTAAAAGATATGTCCATGTCCTGTCCTCCAGAACTGTGAATATTCCTGTCATGGTAAATTTTGTGTCAACTTGGAAGGTGTTTTCGGATGAGATTTATATTTAAATCAAAATATTTGATTTAGGATGTAGTGTAAAGCAGGGTGCCCTCCGTAATACATGTGGACTTAATCCAAATAGCTGAAGGTGTGAATAGAACAAAAGACTCATCTCTCCCAAGCAAGAGAAAATTCTCTAGCAGCCTGATTTCAGGCTTTATCTGCAATATTGGTTCTCGCTAGTCCTGTAGTGGGCTGCCTTCAGACAGAAACTAGATTTTTGGCTCTCCTAAGTCACCAGTCTGCTGGCCTGCCCTTCAGATATTGGACTTGCCAGCTCCATTATTATATGGATCAATTCCTTTTAACAAATATCTTTCCATGTAATAAATCCCTTTCTATATATAACACATCCTATTGGTTTTTCTTTCTCTGGAGAACCTGAAAAATACAATTACATTACACAGTAAAATAATGAATATCACCTTATATGGCAAATGCTGTGATTAAGTCAAGAATTTTAAGCAGAAGAGTGTATTCTGGATCATCCAGGTGTGCTCTAAGTTCAATGGCAGGTGTTCTAGTAAGAGTGAGACAGAGGGAGATTTGAGAGACGGAAGGGGAGGATGCAAGATGACCACAGAGGCTAAGATTAGAGTGATACACCCACAGGTTAAGCAATGCTGGCAGCCACCAGAAACTGGAAGACACAACAGAACTGTGAGAGAAGAAATTTCTGTTGTATCAAGCCCACCTAAACTAAGGATTTGCAGAAATGTGGCTCATGTCTAAAAACGTAAATCACATGTATCCTTAGGGATCTTTAATTATGAAATGCAGTACCTCCCTAGCAGAGATTGCACGTGCACTAGGTCCCTGGTTTGGGATAAACTCCAATAACAGTAGTCACATTGCTGCTAAATCCACCATGCCCCTGTGAAACACAGGTTCTCTCTCGTAGACTTCTTCCTCCACTACAATTATGCAATGAGTTCTCTTTCAAGGCTTCCATTGTCTCTACTTGAAAGTCGACTCAAGTCCATTCTAAAGGTTTAGGTCTACAAAATGTAATAGATGGGAACTAGTTCTTTCTCTCATGTATCAAACTGATGTAATTGAAGCTACCCTGCCTAGAACCATTTGCCAGAAATATTACAGTGTGAGAACTTGACCAACTGAGACAACTTTGTACTAACTTTAAAGCCGTTTTTACACTGTGGTCTCTGGACCAGAGGTATTAGCATCATGTGGCAACTTGTTAGAGATGCAAAGTGTCAGGCACCACCCTGGAGCTCCTGGGTCAGAAACTCTGGGGTTGGGAGTCCAGCAAGCTGTGTTTTACCAAGCTTTCCAGGTGATTTTCTGATAATATTTTCTGAAGATATTCTGGCTTAGGGGGTTATTGAATAGTTATCCTAACAAATTCACATTTGGATGACAACATCTGCAGCTTCTTACAAAGCAAACAATAACAACAGAAAGTGTTTTTTCTTGAGTAGAGATAGTTGCAAGCAGAAACAAGGACCAAGAAGCACCAGAGATAAATGGTAAATAAGTAACTGCAGTTTTCCTGTTTTAAATACTTGTTTTTAGTATAGGGAACTGAATTCCCTTTTTACAGACTTGGCTCGAATTCATTTTCACATTCTATGTAGATACTGATAAAAGCCTGAGTGTCTGTTTCTATTACACTCCTCCTAAACACTTCTTTCTCTAAACTTTTTAAAATTTGAAATCCAAGAAAAATAATTATGTTTATAACGGTAAAAAATTATATACAAGTGTAGTCATTTGGACTTAGATAGCTCTGCGTCACATCTTAGTTCAATGACTCGACCAGCCTACTAATCTCAGGCAAGCTACTTACTAAGTCCCAGTCCCTGGAAATATTAAAATGAGGTTAATAATATCTACTTGTTGGGTTGCTGTGATTCTGAAATAAAATCATGAATACAAATAATATGACATAATGTATGGCATATAATAAGCATGCAGTAAATATTAGGTATTATCTATTTTGTACATCAAAATAGCCTTTCTTCTTTTCTTTTGGAATGGTCTGTATTTCCTCTTAAAGATTGAAATACCTGCTATTTTCTCCCTTGTTATTGCCAAATGCAGAGAATGTAAATATATGAGATTGCTGGGGAGACTTGGCAGTCTTTTCATATTTACTTGGTCTGTTAGATGCAAATCCAATTTGGGGATATCTCACTAAGAATATGATTTGTTATCTGAGTAAGCCTATGCCAACACATCAGACCTGCTTAAAGTGCTTCTATTACAGCTGGATGTATTACAGTTTATTTACTTAATATACCTTTGCTTTGCTTCTCATTTTTTGTCTCTTTGCTTGTTTGGCTTTGTGGTTGTGACTGCAGTTGTGAATTCTTTTCTCATTACATATATATATCAATTTGGATCGTTTTGTGAACCTTGGATCTATACGACTCTATATAGTAAGCCCAAGAACTTATTGAGTGATAGAAGTTAGAATACAAATACGCTAGAAAAAGACAAATGAACAGATTAAAATATCATAAATATAGTCTATGATTAAGATATACAGAAAGAATAGCAAAAAAGATAATAAATATATGTGGGAAAATACTTCAAAAACAGACTGAAAATTAGCTCTTCATTAATGACACAATCAGGGGAAATGGATTTGTAGTATAACATAGAAGCAGTAGACTTAATTCCCGGGGAAACTAACTCATTGAGATATTTTAGTGAATAAGATTAATTGAAAGAAAAATGTGCAGAAAGTGGAAGAGTTAAGATTTGAATTCAGTTCAATTTCACAGGAGAGTCCCTGACTGTATTCAGGGACATCACAGGATAACATTTTATAAGAGAGTTGAGGTATCTTTGTAACTTGGAGAACTTTGAAAAATAAATTCATCTTTCTGAAGTCTTACCTTTATGTAAAAAATGAATGTAGAGAATTTGGCTTATATTAATTATAATTACAGATGTAGTTATAAGACATGCAAACTTTATTTAAACCATCCTATTTGTGCCAAAGCAGTCCAGATTGAACACATCATTGCCAATAGCTAAGGCAGTTCATCTACTATCATTTCTGAAAAAAGGGAAGTCATGCAATATTTCCTGTTCAAGAACCTTAACTCCCTATTACCTGCAGAACGAACGCTGAAGTCCAAGCACATTGATATGATAATCTAGTCCTTTCACAACCTTGCCGTCCTCCATTCCCTCAATACTTCCTAAATTCCTACTATGTGTCAGACACTAGTCTAATTAGGGAAATAGCAGCGATAAAAAAAAAAAAAGGGGGTTAAAATCCATGTCTTCCAGGAAATTACTTTCTAATCACTCTCCTTCCTCCAGAGATTGCCAGCTCCTAGAGTACAATACTAAATCTAATGCTTCTTTGTATCTATCTACAGCTTCTAATATGGTTCTCCACACAAAGTGGACCTTCAGTAGCTTATTTTTTAATAAATGAACTACATCCATTTTATAAAAGTATAGAATCTTGAAGCTAGAGTCCCAGAACCCTTGTCCCACATGTCATTGTTCAAGGGCTCTATTATAAAATACCTGTGGGTAATACGGCATAGGATTTCTCTTTTATTGGAAATTCGTAATGCACATTAACATATCAAAGATCCTTAGGATTTCTACTATCAAGAAATTCCTAGAATTTCATAAATTCATTGTATCTCAGAACTATTTTAAGGGATAATGCCCATTAATATCTTTAAATTCCCTGGCACATATTTTATTAAATATTGATATAAATGTGTTTTTTATTTAATTCTAAGACAAATATTTCCCATTAAGAAGTCGATAGAGTTTTAAATGTAACACCTAGTCAAACTCCTTGGTAAATATGAAATTTGTATAAGAGTGGTAATATGTTATTTAATGACTTTATAAATGAAAGGTGGACTACACATCATTCCTTTTCTGCTTATATTATGGATAGTCTACTTAAGACCATTCAAGGAAGTAGTCACGGGGCCTCAACCTCAACTTATTTCATTTGTTCTTTGGTTCAACAGTTTGATCAACTTCTGCACTATTCTCCTTTATATAGGAAAAACTCAGTTCTCTCTTTATGGAACCGTGTTATGTGGGATTTCATCACCTCTGCTATGTAACCTTTAACTTATGATGGATCAAGTGCTTGTAAAGCAAAACAGATTTAACAAGTCTCCGATTACAAATGCAGAACTATAAATGTAAAACAGCCGAGTATGTAGGAACTTTATGTCATAATTAGGAATGGAGAGCAAAGCCTTTATAAACCTATTCTCAATTATCTACAATTCCTTCAAAGCAGCTATCCGGATCCAGGCTTGGTAAAGCATTTTTCTAGCCAAATGATTGTCAATACACACCTGCACTGTTAAAAGATGGCATCCCTAAATAGCCCATTTTCTTCTCCCTCTCCATTTGGTACACCAGATGTTTGGATTTTTTATTTGTTGAAGAGTGCATCGAGGTCCCATATGTCCTTTTAGAAAAAATCATAGCTTTTAAAAATAAAGCTGTCTTCCTAAATGGCAGTGGGCCACAGATAAAGACCAACATGTGTTGTAACTCAGAATGTCCATTGCTGTGGTTACATTTTTATGATTTAGTTGTAAAATACTTAATAGATATTGTTATTGTTGATTTTTCTTTTAACTTTAAAGGACAGGGGGGTTATTTCTGTTCTCTCAATTTTGTAAAAACAAACAAAAAAAAAAGGGGCGGTGTACTTGGTGGAAATTGAAAAACTTGACTTTGGTCAATGAACTGGTCACTGAGAAAGCTGAGATTTGAACACCAAAATCTCTTGTGGTCTCCTGCACCCATCTGATTCCATCTTAAGTGAAATCTCAACTCACTATACAAGTTTCAACTCACTATACTTCCCATTTCCTATCTTCATCTATCTTTTACATCTGCATGTACAATTATGCTAAGCATGCTTACGTCACTCAATGAACTTAACTCCTTTTTGTCAACTGAAGAATTTCTTGTATGAGAGTTTTTGTTCCTGTTTCAATAAGTTCCCTCTTCAAAAACTGCAGTTCCTTCCTCCAGGAATAACATGGATCTTTAGGAAGTGAAGTGAATTCCATTTCCATATAGTTCCCTCAAAAGGAAAAAAAAAAAGAGAGAAAAAACAAGCAAATGAATAGATATTTCTAATTATAGAAAGCCTAGATAAGAAACATCTACTTATAAGTCAAGGAATAAAACCTGCACAGACCGACAGAGAAATTATGATCTCTGGAATGTAGCTATTATGAGTTCATGTATGCCCATGCTAAACACCAAAGCTGAAGTTAACTATTAATAACTTTGTCATCATGGAACTGCTCTTCCTATGACACATATCAGCAATTCAACTCCCAACTCTTTGGTTACTCTGACCCCAGGATCTCAAATGCTACCCATAGAAAAACAGCCTGGTGAATGGCAGGAGCGACACCGTCTTGAAGCGAAACCACCACGATGACCAATGTTTGTTTATCTCCTGCATACCAAGATGTTCCCATAGCATTGATAACTCCTTCTAATGATGCTTATCCAATCCCCAGTAGTCATCAGTTTTGCAAGAAAGTCTGAGGCGTGACCAACTGCACATATTTTACCAAAATAGCTTGCTATAGTAAGGATATTTTCTGGACGGTGGGTGTGGGGATCCACGGTCTCATGGCTACCTGTGACATCAATTCTGTTCATAAGTTCCTATTAAATGTCTCTTTTTGAGAGACTGGACTTGCTAGTCTCTTTCTTTGGCCTCTCAGCTCCCTTGGGCTTTGGGGTAGGTTTTCCTATATCTGCTCACTGCAGAACACTACCGTTAAGGGCTCAGTATCACTGCCATTGGTACCACGTAAATTTAAATCTAACAAGAAGAACATATCTCTATTTCATCTAAACTTTCATGATATTTCATCTTTATCTCACCTAGAGCTTTTATCTAAAATTGGAACTATTAACTCATAGCTCTCCGCTCACGCAATTATGCAATTAATTTCCTAGGAACACAGTCCAAATAGCAAAACACATCCTTTGACTCTTCTCAAAATAAGTAACATTATGCTTTTTATATAGTTGTAGTTTAATAGTTGTTAGAAAGCAAGGGTTTCTGCTTTTAACATCTTACTATTTTTTTAATTAATATTTTGATGCACTAGCTAATGCAATTAGAAAAGAGAAAGAAAAATGGAAAGGTAGAGGCAAAATTAATATCATTATTATTATTGTTATTATTATTCAGATAATTTTATCTACTTAGAACACCCAAGAGAGGCATCTGAAAAACTTTAAAAAAATAAATAAAGAGAAAATCTAATAAAGTTAATAAAAAGTTTATTTCAAAAGTCAATAGTCTTCCTATAAAAAACCAGAAGTTAGAAATAAAAAGATTCTATTTATAATGGCCCCAAAAATATAAAGTACCTTAAGATAAACATAATAAAATATGTAATTTTTATATAAAGAAACTAATTTTACTGAAAATTTCAAATTTTTAAAGTTTGAATAAATGAAACAACAAAACTATCTCATCTTAGGAAATAAGACTGGGTTATGATACACATGATTCTCCCTAAATTAATCTACATTTATAATTAAAAAGTTATTAGAAATAAAAAATGATTATTTTCATGCTACTTTAGCTAATATTTTTTTCTTTCCTTTTTTTTTTGGAGACAGGGTCTCACTCTGTCACCCAGGCTGCAGTGCAGTGATGTGATTTTGGCTCATTGCAACCTCTGTCTCCTCTCCTGGGTTCAAGCAATTCTCCTGCCTCAGCCTCCCAAGTAGCTGGGAATACAGGCATGCACCACTAGCACCCAACTAATTTTTGTATTTTTAGTAGAGACAGGGTTTTACCATGTTGGCCAGTCTGGTTTCAAACTTCTGACTTCAGAAGATCCACCCGCATTGGCCTTCCAAAGAACTGGGATTATAGGCATGAACCAATGCTCCCGGCCTACTTTGGCTAATTCTGAGACAAATATTTAAAAAAAAAAATGAACATAGAAAATCTTCAAGGACATTCTGAGAGAAAAATCTATAATGATGGTCATTGTCAATCTGGTAGAAGAAAATGTATCTTTCTTACTGATTTTAAGATTTTAATCTTGACACAGTTGGGTGAAGACCTCCTAGAAACAGATCATGCCTTTGTTATTTCACTCCAGGGAGTAGGAAAGGATTCTTAACCATTTAGAAAGTTTCCTCCTTTCTTTTCTCCTTTATTTGAATTGCAACAGATTGTCTTCAAAGGCATATTCACTACCCTTGACAGTGTACACTACAGAAGGGAGTGAGCTCATTCGTCTGCTGTTGGAGATATACAGGCTTAGTAGGTGACAGAGAGGGATGTAGTGTAGGGTTGCCTCGCTTAGTGGTGATAACAACAATTCAAGTTGTCCTAGCCTTTATAATTCACTAAACATTTTCATTAAAATAACCGTTTTTTATTAATAAGGGATATATTAAACAATTGTCTCTTCTTGTACTCGAATGAACAAATGTTTATTCTCTAACATTCACATTCTTCCACTCTCCAGTCTTCTATCAGTGTGAGTGTATGTGGTGTGTGTGTGCACGTTATATTTGTCTGTAATCATATTCATGCTACCAATTCAATGATTTTTGTCATCATAAATCCTACCACGTACTCTAAATTTAAAAAAAAAAAGATAGATTTTTTTTTTCCCTGCCTTTGAAGTTTTCACTGTGACATTGTTCAGCTATAATTATGTCATGTCACAGTATACCATATCATCTTGTGCTATATGATACCAATCTGGGACTTGGTTGATTAGTTGAATTATTTCCCTTGTTCAATTAGCTTGAAATTTTCTAATCCAAGATTAGTTAATTAATCTTTTCAGACTTTCATTCTAATCACAACTCTACTCTAGGAATCAAGATATCATACAATCATAAGCAGGCCTATAAAACATGCACAATGTGAAATGTATACAGTTAAATCCTCACCCATAAATGGATTTTTAGCAAGCCCAAGTTTTTCAAGGTTGTTTATGAATTTCGATACTCTCAATTAATAAAATCAATAACATTTCCAATCATTAAATTTATTTTGTTACAAAATAGAAGGATGTGCCTTCATTCCTGGGTTCATTTTTAAAAATTCCTTGTTTACTATTTGTATAATTATCACTGGCTTTTGAAAGAATTGCAATTCATGATGACTAGAAAAGTTACACTATAAACCAGCTGGAAAAAAAAGAGCAAGAACTTTGAATTTATTTAAGTAATTCAAACAATGTCATGCATTAATTTGATTCCATTTTAAGTCATCTTTTCATCATAAGAAAATCTGTTCACTACACTTTGTACATTTCTAAGGACAGATTTAAGCTTCATGAACAATTAGTATGTGGTGTTTCTAATTACCTCGAATTTCATTTAGCTATTCATTGAAATGTGCTCTTAAACATTGTGTTTTTGCTCATATTTTACACTCCTACGGTTTGCAATGCCTCAGTAAAAATTCCCCTGAATTAAGCTGAACACAGAATAGAAACACTTTTCTTCCTGTTTCATTATTTATAAAGCTTGCCATTAGTCGCATTAGTTGTGATTGCTTTCTAGGTCCCAATGTAAAAGTACCTGTACCATTTAACACCATGTGCAGAGTGGGCACCTCGCTAATTGCCCCCCTCAAGTTCTGATTCATGCATAGGGCATTTCTTTATTTATTTCTCATTTTTTAGCACCTTCTATGAGTAAATACTGTGTACACTACGTATCTTATTATTACAATTCTCCCAACAACACTATGACTTTAGGAGCATTTATCCCCTTTTACTGATGAAGAAACTGAGGTCTAGAGAAGTGCACTTGTTTTCCCAAGGTCACTTAGAAGATACATGGTAGGAGCCAGAATCTCAATCCAAGCCTATCTCATGCTAAATTCCACATTTGTGCTTTCTAGTTCACTAATTGCATGAATTGCAATCCAATGAATTGCATTTCCCAATACATGGTATATGAGGAGTTGTCTAGCTTTCAGGATGAAATATTTAGACTTCTTGCAGACCCACAGCTCTCATGAGTACAAAACAAATCTACCCTGATCCTTCTTACCACTACAAGAGAAGATCTAAAGTGGTGGCTCAGCAATAAAAAACCTTTGTGTCCACGTAACTGCAGTCAGATGAGTTGTGCTTTGACCTCCTCCGTTCATTTAAGATTCTAGGACCTACTCTGAACGGAGGGACTGAAGTTTCTTCAAGGTTGCTGTCATTTTAAATTCTAGGTCGTACCATGCTGCATGCTTGTGCAACTTCACAGCCACCTTCTAGCCAGCACCTCTGGCATACCAGATATTAATAGAATATTGATATAGCAAAAATACTGTTGTGGGATTTATCATTTGGTAAATCCTCCACCGTCTGCAGTTTTACAGAGCCATTTAATTAGCAATTTTACGACCTCCACTCCTCTCATTAAATTAATTAATAATTAAGTTCAAATATAGGCATCTTTAATGTCATAATTATATTTCAGTTTTATGGTCACTGGAGTTTAGCTCATTAGGGTAGGTACTCATAAACCATAACCCTGCTTAGAGGCTGAAGCACATCTATGTCACTGGGCTGATGCCAGCTGATATTTTAATTTCTCTATTTCTTTAGTAACAACTGCCATTTTATAGAGAGAAATCTCAGTCTTTGTCCTCTGTGAGCATAAAATAACAATCATAGTAACAACATCAACAAATGCAATACAAAGCATGTATCACGTGATTCTCAGAGTCTCATTGACTTTTATGATGTCTCCCTGGAATATTTCTGTAACATTAGCCCTCACTACGCTTTCTGATTGGATAAATTCTCCCACCTTTACATTTGGCATTAAGCACAAAGTAACCATGTCAAAGACTGGTGAATGATGTAGTCTCATTGACTTTATGATTTACTAAGTCAGTAATGGCATTTCACACAATATGGTAAGCTGTACATTACTTTAGATGGAGTGGATTTATTTCAGTCATTATCACTGATTAAACCAGCTTAGTTGAAGAGGCAAAACAAAACTTGCCTTTGAAATTGTTCTTATTTAATTTTGTTCGCCTTCACATAACCCAGGACAGTGCTAATTATTCCTTGATGGAGCTCATATTTCTAATGTAATTCATATGTAAATTCTAATTTAATTCATATGGGAATGTTTGTGTTACTTGTCTCCTCTCAGGCAAGAACACAAACACAGAATTAAAGCTGTTTGGAAATAAAAACTTTATGTTCCTTTTTTTGACCTGGCTTTGATTTGCTTCGCTTTGTTGTTCCTATAACAGAGCTTAATCACTTTTGAAAGTTAAGATTCTAAACTATAGTTTAGGGAATAAAAACTATCTTTACACCTTTAAACAATTTGCAGATATTTTGAAGGTGCAAATTGCATTTTCACATGCTAGCAAAAGTTGTATCATTTAAGCCTTTACTCAGTTTTTCTCTGGTAGGAGATATTGTTCAGAATCTTGAGAACTCTAAAATCACAGACTTCATAAATTCTATTAAGGGAAAATATACTAATTTTTCTGCTGTATTGCTGACAACAGGCTGTCAAGAAGATGAAGTAAGATGGAACAGATCTCAAATTAAAGATGGTTTAAAAACAGTTGTGGGTTGTTATGAGCGAATACAGTATTGTGACTGACATCTTTGAAGATTCATGATCTAAGCCATATTACGTTTTTTAAAAATGTATCAGGCTAAACCAGTTATGTATGCCAAAAATATTACATTGGTACAAGGTCAAAACCAGGTGCAAAAAACTGTAGGGTGTTCTACCTAAAATCCACAGTAAACTACTAGTGTAGGGTAAGGCAAAGAGAAGATGCACAAGCAACAGGCACTTCTTAACAGAGGGAGAAACTAAAAGTAGCAAAGGATTGGGAATGGAGGTGAGGTTGAGTGCAGAACTGGTGAGAAGTTCACAGTCACTTTGCCTGTCCTCTAGGGCTCCTCCAAGACCAGAGAGACTCACAGAGGACCTTTGCAGTTTGCCAATCTGGCTGTTGTTCTGCTAGATGTGTGTGTGTGTGTGTGTGTGTGTGTGTGTGTGTGTGTGTGTGTGTGTGTGTGTGTGTGTGGTGTGGATGTGTTTGTGTCTATGCACCCCTGTCTCACTCTCAGTGATACTGAATTATGTGCTAATGCCTGAGAAGTGTTTCTATCTTGTATTTCACACCAAATTTTCAAACTAAGGCTAATTCACCAATACAATCAAGGAAAAACATGTAAATGTCTAAGATGAAGAACCCAAGATGAAAAAGAAAAGTTAAATCATGTCACCTTAATCATGTCACCCTGGACTCCTTTTTAAGGAGAAAAAAAGTTGATTTGTTTTTCTTTGTTATCTCTTATCACTCATCCATTAGACATTGCTTTGTAAAATATAAGCTCAAGGAAGCTGTGATGTCTCAGCTAAGTATGAATTACAAACTGTAGAATGGCCATAGACAAATACTATAATGACTTGCTTGCATTTTGGTAACTGATCAGATTTGCACTGCAGTGAGAAAGGACCTTTCCAGTCATACCATCCTTATGTGGCTGACTTTGTAATATCTAGGACATAATTACACTGGCATTAAATATGCACACACACATACACACACATCATGCCAACATTAGAGCTGTCCGAAACTATTTTCAATAATTGATTTGCCGTTTAATTGAACAGCATGACTGACTAACATAGCTCATTACTTTACTCATTAGTTAATTATCGAAGAAAGTAGGACAAGTCAATAAAATGGAAGGCTGTAAATTCCAATACTAATTAGCACCATTTCCTTAGAGACATATTTAAGGGCAGATTGGCTACCTGAATGTCCTAGGACCTTGTAGATGAAGGAGAAGGATAGATGCATCATAAATCTAGATTACAGGAAAGGAAGAGGAGTAGACAGTAAGTAGACATAAAGATGTACTTAGCTACTGCTCCCTCCACTGTTTGAACTGCAACTCATAACTGGGTAGGAAATAACCATTAGGAGAAAGGAAGATTGTTCATTTAGTATCCTTTGAAAACAACATGCAAAACAAACTTGCATCACTTCTTTTAAAATCTTGTTTGCCACTGTGGTTTCCCCATCCAGTTTATGGACATTATTACAGTAAATGGCATTTATATGTAGATTTCTATAAGTGGATTCCACCTTCAATATAATTCTATGAGAGGAAGAAGTGCTTTTCCAAGCTAGCAAATGGTTCTTTTGACTTATAAGGAAAAGATAGCATAGCCATTTATGCTTCTTCAATCCACATTAACCTCATATGACCAAGAGTTATAACCATGTATTCATCATCCAATAACACACACACATACTTAGATTTTTATCTGACTTTCTCATTACGTAGAAGTGGATTCAACACCCCCCCCAACCTCACCCCTACTTTGTGTCAGTGTTAGTTATATACCCTTAGAAAAATCTTCCATCTATTGTAACTCAATATTTTCTTAGCTGTGTAGTGGGGACAATATCACCTGTATTTCAGAGCTGTTGAGAAACTAGAAAAAACTAATACTTGGTTTGTTCTTGATCAGTGTCTGCCGCAGTGCCTAGCACAGTTCTTACTCCTTCCTAGAAAAAATATCTAGCCATCCTATATAAGGCTCTCAAATGGCTGAGAACAATTGTAACACAGTCACAATACAGTATTCTTTGCAAAGCAAGGGATTCTGGCCATGTATATTAGTCAGTTCTCATGCTGCTATGAAGAAATATCCGAGGTTGGGTAATTTATAAAGGAAAGAGGTGTAATTCATTCACAGTTCCCCAGGGCTGGGGGAGACCTCAGGAAACTTACAATCATGGCAGAAGGGGAAGCAAACACATCCTTCTTCACATGGCAGCAGGAGACAGAAAGACTGAACAAAGGGGAAAATCCCCTTAAAAAATCATCAGATCTCATGAGAATTCACTCACTATCATGAAAGCGATATGGAGGTAACTGCCCCTAAGATCCAATTACTTCCCACTGGGTCCCTCCCTTGACATGTGGGGATTATGGGAACTACAAATCAAAATGAGATTTGGGCGGGGACACAGCCAAACCATATCACCATGGGAATTCTTTTAAAATGATTGCAGCTTATAAGCCTGGTTATGATTGCTTTGGAAGTGTAATGATGACCCGCTATGAACTGTGCCCAAAGTAAGCCCAGTCAGTGAGGAAGAGCTATCCTCTGCTGGGCCACTGTGGAGACATTCACATTTCAGTAAGAGATGGACAATTAATCTTTCATTAACCTTAATCACTTTTGCCTTAATCTCCCAAAAGTTGCTCATTTTGTTTGTGTTGTGGTGGGACCAGACCTGATAGGGTGCTCGCTTTCACACAGATTTTGTGCTTACTTAATGCAGCTATAAAAGAATAAATTTCAGCGTTTGTATAGTCTGTGAAATTCTCCTCAAATACGAACAAATGCACATGCACAGAGTAGACGCCGCTATGATTAACCTTTCCTAAAAAATAAATAATTGACTTGGGTGGAGATACTCGAAGGTGTATAGTTAGTTAAAGGCTAAACTATGATTGCATTTTTCCTTTCTCAGTTTTCATCATTCTTTTCATAATCATGGGTTATAGTCATATTATATTATATCTAGAAGGACATCTGAGATTGTCAAGTCCAACTCTCTCGGTTCAGAAAAGGAAATGCAACCTCTGAGAAGTGATGAAAGTATTGCAGACTTTAAGGCTAGATGCTTTCAGAGATTGGTCTGGATCCTGGATCTCTTTATCCTTTGTTCCAATGCCTCTTTCCCAGTCCACATCCTCTTCCTCTAGGGATTCACCTTAATTTCAATCTATTGTTTTTTCTTGTTTTCTGTATCCTGCTTCATCTCTTTCACAGCTCTGCAGAAGGCTTGGACTCAGTTTTTCAAGGCAGTGCTCAATCTAACAGTAGGAAGGAGAAAAGTCTTTGTCTATTAAGTAAAAAGCTGCAGGGTTTTAGAACTTGTCTCTGTGGATTTATAACAGCTTACTTCAGGGTGAATATTGGTGTTCACGAATCAGGACTTCCAGTTTGTACAAGGATGTATAATGGGTGAGAAAAGTTGAAGGAAAGTTTATAAGGTTTCCTTCAATCTGTAAACCTATACATATGTGCTCCTCTTTACCCCCGAGCTAGGTTTCTAGCTTTATATCCCTCCCCTTTGTCCCTCTAGCTTATTGCACTCTTAAAATTTCAGATTCTTCACATTCACAAATGCCCCATGTGCTTTTGTTTCTCCAGTGCCTGCGTTCATTCCAGTCCCTCCACCTGAAATGTGCTTGCCTTCTGTCTCCGCTGGCCAAAACCCCATTCAACCGGATGAGGCAGACCAGGCACACCACCTCGACAAGGAAGTCCTTCGGGACTGTCTAGAAAAAAATCAGTGGATCAGTTCTTGATCTCATAAAGCGTTTTGTTGATATTGAAGTCCACATTCCAGATTATTTCAGTTGGCCTTGTTCCCTGCCAGATCTCATGATCCCCATAGGCATCTTATTCTTTAAGTAGGTAATCTAGCGCAGAACCTTGTACATAATTTGATAATTGATGACAAATATGACTTGAATGAATGATTGAATCAATGACTAAAAGATGAGTGAAATGGAGTTGAGTGGAGATTTTAAAAATTTTTGCTTTTTCAAAACTATAGTAGTTACACTCCATAGTAAGGTAGCTATGGATTTTATCATTTTTAGAGACAGTTTCTTGAAGAGTACATCTAAATATACAGAAATATAATTTTTTAGTATGTACTATAAAATGTCTTAATTACAATTTTCTAAGATTATTAAAAACAAATTAAAGCAACAAATTTTTAAATCCATTTGTAATAAACTCAAATTTAAATATAAAGGGAAATCACATCTTATTTTTCTTTGACGTATTACAGTTATGTTTGGCATTATTCTCAAAACCACAAGCAATGATTTCTTTTTTCAAACATGTTTTATAAGTACAGTATTAAGCCAAGCTCTTCTAAGGATTATGCAGGGAGTTTTATCAGCCTTTTTGAGAATCAGGCCTCAGGTGCTAATAAATGAGGCTGAGATTTAAAGGGGAAAATGTGGATGGGACAGTTTAATGAAAAGCTCCTGGTTAAAATGGTTAAAAAAAAAAAAAAACTCTAATGATTTTAGTAAAAGCATTTAAAAATAATTACACACTCTTGTATGCAAATTTAGAAATTATGAATGTTTCAGAAGAAAATGATTAAATGATTCATATCAAATATAATCAACCTGAGAGAAGCTAGAGTGAACAACATTTTTACTTTTAAATGCTCCTTTTAATGCATGAATGCAACCACAAGGTACCTTCGTATTTGGAAAACAACCACCAAGTGAAGAAGCAAGAAATTCCAAAATTTAAGTCCTTGGTTCATGTGAATTGGCACTGTAAATGTGACAAAGTTATCTATATTCATTTGGAAATCACTTTATATGGAAAAACTATGTAATGACACCTTACACAGGGAACTGGAAACGCACACGATTAATGAAATAAATGCTGACTGAAATATAAATCTAAAATTAAAGCTTTTTATTAAAATTATTTTCTAAGTTACATAAAGCAACTGATTTAAAAGTGAAAAATATATTAACCAATTAATGTCATGAAGTAATTATCTGCTATTTACTTCCACTGAACTAACTAAATTTAAGTGTTTTAGCAGATAAGTTATGGTTTTAATAGGACAAATACTTTACCCCAAATAAGAGAATTTATAATAGAGTGACATTTAAAACATTTAAAAACATAAATAAGGTCCACTGGTTGAGTATGCCGATAATTGCTTTAGCTGATTTTTTTGTTTTTTGTGCTTTTTGGGTTTTTTTGAGATGGAGTTTCGCTTGAGATGGAGTTGCACAGGCTGGAGGGCAATGGCGCGATCTCAGCTCACTGCAACCTCTGCCTGCTGGGTTCAAGTGATTCTCTTGCCTCAGCCTACCAATTAGCTGGGGTTGCAGGTGCCCGCCACCATGCCCAGCGAATTTTTTTTTTTTTTTGTGGGGGGGACGTAGACTCACTCTGTCATCCAGGCTGGAGGGCAGTGGCGCCCTCTCTGCTCACTGCAACCTCTACCTCCTGGATTCAAGTGATTCTCCTGCCTCAGCCTCCTGAGTAGCTGGGATTACAGTCACATGCCACCATGCCTGGCTCATTTTTTGTATTTTAGTAGAGATGGGGTTTCACCATGTTGGCCAGGCTGGTCGCGAACTCTTGACCTGGTGATTTGCCTGCCTCAGCCTCCCAAAGTGCTGGGATTACAGGCGTGAGCCACTGCACCCTGCCCTGAAAATATTTCTATAGTAGAAAAATTGGAAATTCACGATAGAGATAAATGTGAGGTCTATACAGAATTTTTGTAAATAATTGCCTAACATTTTCAAACAACTTGTGTTAACTGTTCAGCTTTCCTACATATATAAATTTGACTTTGCGAATTTTAAACTTACTTAAGAAATAAAAATTGTTTTCATATTGTGTCTTTTACTACAAATTCTATAAAAATGTGAAATATTTTTTTAAAAAACATAAAAGACTCCTCAGTGAGCATAAATGATTTTATTTGGAACACACTTTCAGAACTTCACACACAATGAAATATGTTTATTAGGTCTAAATGCCTTCTTTTCTTCCATATTTTTCACTAAATCCTTTGTCATCTGAACAAACTTTTGCCCTTTCATTTGATTATCACAACTCACATTTTCCAAGCAGAGGTGAGGTAATAGGTATGATAACATTTCACACTGATTTTTAAAAATTTCTTATTATAAGAAAGTATATATAGCCTAAAATTTCCCATTTTAACCATTTTTAAGTGTACAATTCAGTGTCATTAATTATACATTGTTGTGCAATCATCACCATTATCCATTTCCAGAACTTTTTCATTAAAACTCTCCACTTATTAGACAATAACTTGCCTTTATTTTTTTCCGACTAGCCCCTGGGAACCTGAAATCTATTTTCAGTCTCTATGAATTTGCTTATTCCAGATATTTTATTTAAGTGGAATCATACAATATTTGTTCTTTTGTGTCTGGTTTATTTCACCTAGCATAATGTTTTCAAGATTCGTTTTCTGTTTGTTTCTTTTTAAACTTTTATTCTATGTCTAGAATGGTATATTGTAGGTTATCTTCCAGGGTTTCTAGTCTTAGATTTTACAGTTAAGTCTTTAATCCATCTTCAGCCGATTTTTGTATATGGTATAAAGAAGGGGTCCAGTTTCAACAGATTCATCTTTATTGTAGCATAGATCCAACTTTCATTCCTTTTTAAGGCTGAATTATATCCCATTGTACGTATAGACTATATTTTGCTTACCCATTCACCTGTTGATGGACAGTTGGGTTGTTTCTACATTTTGGCGATTGTGAATAATGCTGCAGTGAACATGGAGTACAAGTATTCTGTTTGATATTTGCTTTTAATGATGTTGAATATATTACAAATTTCTATGTAATGCTTGTATGTTTAGCATTTGAAGGAACTGTCCAACTGTTTTCCACAGTGGCTGGACCATTGTGCATTCCCAAGAGCAATGTAGGAGGGTTCTAACTTCTCTACATCCTCTCTAACACTTGTTATTTTCTTATTTTTGTTTTGTTTTTTATTTCAACTATCCTAGCCTGTGAAATGGTATCACACTGTGGTTTTGATATGCATTTATCTCATAACGAATGAAGTTGAGCATCTTCTTATGTGCTCACTGGTTATTTGTATGTCTTCCTTGAAGAAATGTCTATTCAATTTATTTGCTCATATTTTAACCAGATACTTTGTTTGTTGAGGAGTTGTTGGAGTCCTTTACAGATTCTGCATATTAAATTCTTAGATATAGATTTGAATATTCATGCAGATATAGATTCACAAATATTTTCTATCGTTCTGTAGGTTATCTTTTCACTTTCTTGATAATGTCCTCTGATAACAAAATAACTTATCAGTTCAAGTCATTTAATACTCTCATTTTGCAGATTAATGTCTAATATAATTACCTTCTTAAGGAATTCTTCATTTCAGTTCAATTGAACAGGTTGTTACGAAATACTTTTGTACCAAGAGGTGAGAATACAAATATTTTTAAAAAGGGCATAGTCCCTGCCTCCAGGAATCTTAGCATGTTGTAGACTCAGAAACAGATAATTTGTTTGACATAAGCAATAATAAGGAAAGTGGTTTCTGTAGGGCAGCTGATGTTTGCAGAAAGTAACTTAAATCCATAATTATCATATATAGGTGCTAAATTCACCAAGAAAGCATGTGTGGGAAGTTTAAATAATTAAATACCATCTCTGCCATGCAATAGCTCTTTAAACTCTGTCAAGTTCACCAACACTTGAGGCACTCTAATTTCCTCACCTGTAAAATTGGGGTATTGATTCTCATTCTTAACTTCTGTGATTGTTGTGAAAGATCAAATGAGATAACAGATGGGAAAACATTTTGGGATTTAAAGCCGCTATGCAAATGTAAAGCCTATTATTATTATGCATTCTTGTGCACCAATTACCTGGCATCATAATAGTTGGTAATAATCATTAAGGGTTATCATTAGAAATATAGACCTGTCTGCAAGCTTATATGCCACCTCTGTGCTTGTGTACACAGTGCACCTGTACAGTTGGGAACATTAGTATGTGCATTTATTTTATTTTCCAAACTATGCAATTCTTTTCTGGTAAATGCTATTAAACTGAAGGCTTTCATCCTCCACTGCCTTCTTCGCCAGTGCAGGATTCAGACATTTCCACTGCAGCTGGTGTAAAACATGCAGGCTAGAATTGTTCTGGTCGAGTCTGAGTGGTCCTCTTTTAGAAACTGGGCCCTCCGGCCTCAGCAGCCTTTAATCAGCTGTAACTGGAGTGAAGCTGTCAGCTCCTGCTTGTTTGCTGTCAGCTTTAGTACCATTTAGAGCATCCCTGATAAATGTACAGTACAAATTTAACAGTCGACCTGTGAAAAAGAAAAACCAAACATCTCTAACCCACTGGAAGAAACTTTCTTTAGCCATATCACGGAAAATCCATGGGCTAGAAGCTCCAGTGTTGACAAAATAGAAACCGGTGATATGTAAATAGATGCGTTGGAGAATACAGTCACCTTGAAATATCTAAGACCTTTAGAAAATGTCTAAATAAATAGGGAAAAGGAAAGAGAAGACAAGAAAATGGCTTGGTTGGGATGGACAAAGGTGCTGAAAAGATGAAATGCCAAGGGAAGGTTCTTCTTTTGATTTTTTTCCTTGAGTTAGAAGAAGAAAATCCCTGTGCATGTTCTACAGCTACTCCAAAAGGTGGAAAGTGTGTGGTTTAAGTACAGACAATCACGATGATAATTTGCTAGTATTGAATTGCACTTGAGTTACCACTTCATCACTCACTGCCCATGTGAAACCAACAGATGTTGAGTATGCAAAATGGTGACGTTAAATTTCATCTCACTCATTTATAAAGTGAAGATGAGAATAAGTCTGACCTCACAGAGTTCTTGTAAAGATGAAGTGATACATGGACTTCATAAACTGTATAACATTCTACAAAATTCAGCTAAGTTAATGTTATACCAAACAATTCGCCAGTGTCCTGAAGGGCTAAAGACAAACCTACTAAAAAGAATTTGTTTTTCTAAGTACACTAATACTGAACATGGGCTTACATTGAGTTGTTTAAATAGAATGTTCCATTCACACTTATAATTCTCTTTCAGAAAGCATAGTCAAATTCAATGAGACATGTTTGTGCTAACACAATTACACTCGGTCTATACTCTATGACCAGTTGGTTGCTTCTTCAAATGAAAAGAGGAGACATTGTTCAACTCCCACTTATGCATGAGAACATGCCTTGTTGGGTTTTCTGTTGCTGTGTCAGTTTGCTGAGGATGAAGGCTTCCAGCTTCATCCATGTCCCTGCAAAAAACATGATCTCATTCCTTTTTATGGATACATAGTATTCCGTGTTGTATATGTACCACGTTTTCTTTATCCAGTCTATCATTGATGGGGATTTGGGTTGGTTCCACATCTTTGCTACGCACCAGGGCTGGGGGCGTTGGGGGCAAGGGGAAGGAGAGCATTAGGACAAATAGCTAATGCATGCAAGGCTTAAAACCTAGATGCCCGGTTGATAGGTGCAGCAAACGACCATGGCACGCATATACATATGTAACAAACCTACAAGTTCTTCACTTGTATCCTGGAACTTAAAGTAAAAAAAATAAAAAATAATTAACAACAACAACAACAAAAGAGTAGACATATTTAAATCTTTAAAGCAACTTTTCACAAAGAATATTCCATGGAATACCACTGGGTGAAATAAAAGTTTTCGTGGTCAAATATATAAATTTAATAAATGCAACACATTCTCTCCCTAATGAAAATTTACAACACATTTTAGCATGTCAAAGGCCCCAATAATTCCATCAGTAAAAAAACCAGTTTAACATGTTGGAATTATTCCCAGTTGATTTTTGTATTTTAAAATCCCTGGTAACTAGTCCAGAACTTGCAGTTTGTAGAGTAGAAGTGGTTGAGTCAAATAGGTCTCCACTATAATTCTGGCTTGTTCACTTACTAGTTCTGTGACTTTAGTAAGTTGCTAAATTGTTTTGTTTCTACTTCCTCATATTTAAATATAGATAATAATAGCTGTTTCAAAGTCCATGTCTTAATAAGCTAGTACGTGTAATACAATTAGCACAAGTGCTTAATATATATCAAATATCACTATTATTGTTGTTATTCTGTATTTTATGCACCAAATAATTTGAGTTGTTTAGACTGATGACTCACTTCCTTTTTTAATAGTATACATATTTTCTTGGGGGGAAGTGGCATGACACACCCTCTTCCTTACTTTATATATTAAAAAAGGAAAATCTGGGTCCCTAATAATATGTCTAATGACAATACTAAGAAGATGGAAATGAAAGTGGCTGGTCAAATGTTCAACCTTAAACTTCATGAATAGACTTATCAGTTATGAAGAGAATATATCAATATATGCTCTCTACTCATTCATATTAATTTCCTTATTGATTTATTCAAAATATATGTTTAAAACATATGTGCTAGACTCTGTGCAACACAGTTGATAACTAGCAGTCAAAAAGAAAAGAAAAAAGACAAATAGGTACCTACCCTCATATGTCCAACAGTCTATTAAATACAGATATGATCCTTCTTGAAATGCTGCACATGCATCTAAGGTCCTTAGAAAATCCAACTCTTAAATATTGAATGTAAAGGAAGTACTGGAAATACATAGGAAGATCATAAAGAAGAAACGAAATATAATGAGAAAATGATTTAACCTGCAATAATAATTTTGGCAATAATAGTCATGAGTCTGATGGTCTAGGCATGAATCATCATTTCCATTTGCAAGCTAAGTGATTGAAACTAGAGAATTAAATATTTGAAGAATCAATTTCTTCAAATGTAATCTTATAGAAATTAAATTATCAAAACATTCATTTAACATGTAACAGATCTTGACTATTTAACAGACTTTGAATATTTCCATTGTGTCAGGCACTGTGCAAGGCACTGACGATAGAGAAATGAAGAGAGCAAATGCAGATTTAAATGCAGGTAATTCCGTGCTTCCTTGTCTATCTCCTGTACTTGTCTGTGAGGTCTTTAAACCTCTAATCATATTAATGCATATAACACACAGAGGTTGATACAAATTACAGGTGTTATGCTAAAGAGGATGTAATCAAATCTAATGGTAGAATCAAGAAAGATTTCACCGACATGGTGCCATTTAACCTTAACATTTGGAGATGAATATAAATTCTCAAAATAAAAAGACAATGGGAAGAGTGTTCAAAAAGGCAAGCTCTGGGATGTTGCAGGAAAAGATATTGAAGCCAAAGAAAAGACTCTAAGTAACTGGGCATTAATCTCGAGACCAGCAATGGCAAATATGTTTCATTTTGAGAGTCAATTTGTATTGATTTCAAGGGAAATATTTTTATGTATACTAATTTTATGGTTTTCTGCTCCCTACTTACTTGAGGTTAACCTTTTCTTCACTGTTAGAGAACTGAGCATGCTTGTATGAAAACTAACATTTTATAGTGCAATTTTTTTTAAAGAAGTATCAACGTTCAGCTTTTTTTCACTTCCAAAATAGAACTTCAGAATAAAAAAGGAATTCTGGCAATCATAGTCTAAAGAGGAATTAAGCAGAATATTACCTTTTACTCCTTGCACAAACTACTGGAGAAAAGTATAGTTTAGGGGCACTGACCCACGTGCAGTCAAAAATTTAATATAACTTTTGACTCCCTAAAACTTTGACCACTAGTAGTTTACTGTTGACGGGAAGCATTTCCGATAACATAAAGTCTATTAATACATATTTCGCATGTTATGTATATATGTATATTACATGCTCTATTCTTAAATACAGAAAGTTAGACAAAAGATGTTACTAAGAAAATCATAAAGAAGAGAGAATATATTTACTATTCATTGAGTGGAAATGAATCATCATATAGGTATTCATCCTCAACATCTACATATTGAGTAGGCTGAGAAGGATGAGGAGGGATTGGTCTCAGGAGTGGCAGAGTTGGACCCACACAGTGCGTATGTAAGTGGACCCACACAGTTCAAACCTGTACTGTTCAAGGGCCAACTTGAAGGAGACTGGGATCACAGAGAAAAGAGATCTTGAGCTTGGGAGAGTATTTGGGAAGCTTTGGAGACCCAGAATATAAAGAGAGCAAGCCATCAATTCTATGGCCAACAAATAAGGAATCTTCAAGGTTACCCTTTACCACTTCAGTATATTTATATTGTCTAGGTTTAGAAACCACATCATTACTTATAACTATCTGTAGATCTTTTGTTGATGTTCCAGCAGACATACTTTCTCATGTTACAGCACCTTCTGGGATCGTCTAAACTTTCTATGTAAATATTGTTGGTCCAGGGCATCTCCAAGCTTCCCTACCCACTTATTCCCTACCCACTTCCACCACCTCCTCCTCCACTCCCAAAAGAAAAAAAATTAAAAAGGCAGAGCTTTCATAGGGTTACGTAGGGTGTGAAACAGAAAGCTCAAGCAACAAAACTTGAATAGGAGAAGAGAAGGGTGGACCCCATTAGTGTTTACAGGAATGATGAGCTGGGACTAATACAGGGACCTGCATATAAGGTTAGAGAATAAAACACCTGTGCTCATTTAGTAATGTCTGCAGTGAATTCAGGAAGAAGGGTGTTGACATATATGTTCATATCTGCAAATGCTGCTGTGTTTGAGAAGAGTTTCTGAAATAGCAATTTGCAGCCTTTTATGCTCAGTTAGAATCTAGGGATTACATTTCAGTCATCTGTAGGACTAAACAAATGGAAGACCATGAATGACAGAGCCCATTGAATGGTGTACCTTTGCTTTCCATTATAGGGCAAGTTGTCTTGGAGATGATTGCACAGGGAGGCAGGTGAGGAAAGATTCTTCCTCTTATTTTATGCCTCAGGAATCGAAGGCTGAGAATACTTCAATGTTCCAAAACAATAGAGTCAGGAATAGCAGAGAGATAACTCAAACTTGCAAACTCATACCAAATTTGCTAGAACATGGGGTAACATAAAATTTTAACAAACAATTCCCTTTTTATTTTGGCAGTATTGAAATGGCTTAAGGATTCTTTTTATAGTCATTACATTAAACATTTGAATGTTGGTATTTTTTTTCCACCTGTGAAAATATCCCACCATAATTTTTTTCCATTGAAACATAAAGCTTAGTTCAAAAAAACATTAGGCTTTTGCTTTTTTGTTCTTTGCTTTTAAGAAAGAACATTTTATAAGTATTTCTATGCTTTTTTGTATTTTAAAGATCAAAATTTTGAAAGAGTTTTTGCAAATTTAACTTTTAAGTTAAAATTTTAAGAGACATGGCAAGAACATTGGTACCTTGGTGCTGAAACAGAAGGAAATTGTAATACTTTCCTATACGTGTTTAAAACTTCCTGTTTCCCATTGTGAGTAGTTGGTTAGAGCTTTGAAAACATAATAAGACATTGCTTTATTCAAAGGGAGTTGTTTGCACATAATAAATTTGTGAGAATTTAGAAGAATGTAACTTTGAATGACAATCCGCCAATAACACAGTGATGTATTAGACGTATAAAGGTAAGTGTGGGGCACAACTTTTATCTGGGAAGATAAGAAAAATACCCTGTGTAGTTCTCCCTAGATTATCTTGCTATTTTGAAATTAAAATATACCAGTTTATACACCAGTTTAGGTGAGACAATCCCTGATGATTCTACATATAGATTTTTTTTGTTCAGGATGTCTCTCTATAGGACAATGCCCAAATTGCTACTAAAGAAAAACTCAATTGTAGTTTTTCTGTAACCTATGGATTAGTACCTGCCCAAGTGAGCATGATTGCCACAGAAATATACATGGCATCGCCACTTATAGCCATAATAGCTACAACTATCCACCTCATAATCTTTTTCAGGGGGAATGGGTTCCGGAGGGAGATAGTGGTGAGTAGGATTATCTTTTCTTTTAAGTAAATTTTTCTTTGAAATAAAACATACATACAGAAAAGTTTATAAATCTTAGTTTTACAGTTGAGTGAATCTGAATGAAGTGAACAAGTTCATAGCACTGGATTAAGTTGTTTTCTCCAAATTCCAAGCCCACCTCTTTCTCTGCTGTGCTTTGGGATGATGGGACAAGGACTCTGCAATCTTCTTTGCCAGTCGATTCTGCTAAGCCTGCAGTAAGGTTCCAAAGAAATATGAGAAGGCTGGTGGGAGAATAAAGGATGTGCTTTTATCTATTTGCTCCAGGTTATTATTGTCAACTAAACAATGGCCTCTCAGCTTGACAACAATGGTTGGTTTCCTCTCTAAGTTTTGCCATATTACCAGAATGACGTTCCCTCAGAGATATCAAGAAATCTCTCCACACGTCCTCCACAAAAAAATCTTTACAGGTCAATAGGAAGGAGAAATAAACCCACATGTCCTCAACTTAACCAAAAGATCTAGAATACTAAATATTTCATATTACTGTCAAGTTCAAAAAGTAAACCTCAATTCTAATCAGAAATGTGTTATGAGATCCTGCTCTATCCCTGCATGGAGAGTACGGGAAGAAGGAGTGAGCAGGGACCCAGAAGCCATTACAGAAGAAACACGCTGGGGAAAAGAGCCTTAGGTTGTTCAAAAGCCCACCCTTCAAAAAAAGAACAAAGAAAGTCCACTCTAAGTGTAAATAACAATACTGAGAAAGTATCCTCCTGAAATCAGAGCCCTGATTTGCAGGCACAGAAGTTAAAAGTGCACAGAGCTTAAGGTAGAAGAACAGAAAGGCAACCCAGAAAGGCGCTGGTTCTGAAGCAAAGAGGGTAAAAAGAAATAAAGAGTGAAGAATGGGGACTGAAGGGGAAGATAACAATACGAAGAAATTTAGAAATCTGTAAGTTATAAGAGACCCCAAAAATGATAAAAGGAAACATACCCCACCCTCCATAACATTATTGTGAAAGACAACCATTAAAGATATTTCATTCTACCACTCTGACAGGTGAGGATGCTCTTGAAATAGGAATTGTGAACACGCCAACCTCTGCACTAAGTGTATCGACTTAAAGCTATTTTAAGATTATAAAACAAAGGCAGAAAACTAGGATCACATATTTTAATGGATGAAAATTCCTAGGGGGAAAACTCTGCAAAAAATTAAAAGCAAAAACCCAACAGACATAACCGTGTTGCAGAAGAAACTGTATCACAACATTCTAAACTATATCAGATATTCTCAACAAGAATTTGGAGACATAAAAATAAAAATTTTAATATATGTATATCTATAGAAAAAGAAGAAATGAGGCCAGGCGTGGTGGCTTACACCTGTAATCTCAGCACTTTGGGAGGCCAAGGAGGGTGGATCACGAGGTCAAGAGATGGAGACCATCCTGGCAAACATGGTGAAACCCCATTTCTACTAAAAACACAAAAATTAGCTGGCCATGGTGGTGCACACCCGTGGTCCCAGCTACTCAGGAGGCTGAGGCAAGATAATCACTTGAACCCGAGAGGTGGAGGTTGCAGTGAGCCAAGACTGCGCCACTGCACTCTAGGCTAGCAACAGAGCGAGACTCAGTCTCAAAAAAAAAAAAAAAAGAAAAAAGAAAACAAAAAGATAAAATTATATAAAAAACTATAGAGTTCCCAAAAGAGAATACATTGAAATAAAAGTTTAATAGGAAGTACTAGTCAAAGAAGAAAAACAACTGGGTGAATGTCAATGAGATAATAAAACGTAAAAAGCATCATAGAAAAATTAGTTGAACTAGAAGCCAGGCAAAGAAGACCTCAAGAAAGATAATTGTTTTCTCTGAAGAAAGGCAAGAAAGTAAAGGGACAAAAGCCAATATTTAAAATAACAAAGTTATAAAGTCAGGGAAGGCTCTATTTTGAAAACTTTCTTGTCAAGTTTACTAGATGAAAAGCTTCATCCAATCAAGAGATGACTGGGAAAATTTTGACATACTTACTCTAGGAGTTTAAGGAGTTTAAGACTTTAGGAGTTTAATTTGACCTTCGATGATACAAAAGTACATATGAACGAAGCTGATTATTGCAGAATTGCTTATAACTGTAATATGTTGTAACCATATAAATTTTTATAAATTGAAGTTTGGATGAATAAACTACAATACCTGCACAAAATGGATTACTACGCTACTATGTTACCTATACTGGATTACTAGAAGGAGAAGGAGGAGGAGGAAGAACAAGAGGAAAGAAATTTGGTTTCCACGAATAAATAATTTATACAATGTAATGGAAAGTTAAAAAGACAAACTGTAAATGAGTATACATAGTATATTCATAGTATATGTTTTGTGTAAGAAAGCAAGGAAAATAGAATAACCAAATTTATCTCAAGGAGTGGGTGGGAATAGTGTAAAAGTTTTGAGGATAAGAATAGACAACGCTGCCAGGCGCGGTGGCTCAAGCATGTAATCCCAGCACTTTGGGAGGCCGAGACGGGCGGATCACGAGGTCAGGAGATCGAGACCATCCTGGCGAACACAGTGAAACCCCGTCTCTACTAAAAAATACAAAAAACTAGCAGGGCGAGGTGGCGGGCGCCTGTAGTCCCAGCTACTCGGGAGGCTGAGGCCGGAGAATGGCGTGAACCCGGGAGGCGGAGCTTGCAGTGAGCTGAGATCCGGCCACCGCACTCCAGCCTGGGTGACAGACCGAGACTCTGTCTCAAAAAAAAAAATAAAAATAAAAATAAAAGAATAGACAACGCTATCGGTATAGTTTTTACTTTGGGAGACATTTTATATTTTGAAAGAAGTAAAATCAGATCAATAAGAATGGAGGAAAATCCTAATATGAAATACAAATACAGGCAAATAAAGGTATTTTAAATGGACAGCATACCACACTGAACAGGAGGAGTAAAAAAGTCTAACTAGCTTTTGCACACAGTATTTTAATTATGTATTTTAGAATCAAAGAATAGTAAATATTCGTTGAACTCAACGAGTAGGTTTGCCTTTGCGTTGGTATGAGTTAACAATTGTGCAACTACTTTCAATGGATTCTAGGATTGAGCAATTGAGTACATACAATGGTGTGGAATTAGAGGCATCAGTATGAACTCATAATTTTTCATCTCTTGAGAGAGAGAGATCTATTGGTAAATAGGCAGCATTGTGCAAAGAACAAATCTAACAAAATCTTCACTTTGAGTTTTTTGGGGATTTGCTCTGGTGTCTGCTTAGCTTCTTAACCTGCAATGCTGTTCTTCTTTATGTCTCTTTCTCTCAAGGGTCATAGCCCTTCAAGTCTTTTAAGCTTATCTGCCCCTGAACTAAATCTATCTGGGTCCATACTCTAGCTCTGTCACTTACTATGTGGCCTTGGGCAAATGTTTTAATCTTCCTAAGAATGTATTTTTTTCTTATTCATGAAATGGAGATAGTAATAATGACTATCTCATAGGATTATTGTGATGCATAACTGTAGTAATGCACATAACATCAAATATAAATTATTTGTGTAGCTCTTAAAGTATAATTAGTAGAATGTACCCGAGATTATTGTGGCTGTCATTGCTCTGTCTTTGAGATATATCGACCTCAATCCAAATAAGGATATGTATTGAGGTCAATATGTGTCAAAGACAGAGCAATGATAGCTGCAATAGGATCTTGAGAGAGATGGATCCATAAGGGGACGAAAGAGATATATATTCTTATGATGCCTACTTATGAAAAATTCATGTGGTTTTACTTTGCATTGAGTGTTATTACACTTTTGAAATCACTCATTAAGTAACCAAGTTTCAAATTGTTTTTTTGCATAGCACTGATTTCAAGAACTAGAGAACTACAGATATTTTATATCATATCATCGTCATGGCTCTTTTAAAGGTCATTCATAAACTAAACTTAGGAAAACACTTTAGGGAAAAAGGAACATTGAAAAATGTATTCTAGAGATCTCTGTCCCAAGCCTGGTATTGACAGGGACAGGAGGCAGAGAAATTCTAGCAGAAAACTGTGGGGTCCTTGGCAAGAGCCACACCCTCAGGTCTGGAACCAAAGCCCAAAATGAGAACTTTACATCCCAGTTTTTCCTGCTTAAATGTTGTTTTTTCTGAAAAAACAACCCATCCCGTACCAATAAAAACCCCAGGTTCCACTGGCAGAGAGCAGAAAAGGGGAGAAGAGAAGAGGCAGCTCAACATCAGACAGAAGCAGCTTTATTTACTTCAGAGGGACCGCTTGAAGGTGGCACTTCTAGGGAAGAATATCTTCCCATTCCATCCCTTTTCTAGTTCCCCTTCCCACTGAAAGCCACTTCCACTGGCAATAAAACCCTTCACATTTACTATCCTTAAATGTGTTCATGTGACTTGCTTTTTCCTGGACGCTGGACAAGAGCTAGTGATATAGAAAGCTGTAACACCGACCCTCTGCCCTCATGAAAAGGCAGAAGGTTCACTGAGCTGTTAAACACGTGATCCATCTGTGGATGGCAAAGTTAAGAGCGCTGCCTGTAACCCATGCCTTCTGGGGCTTTGGGGGGGCCAGTACACCCCTATACACACTGCCAAGGGTTCTGCACAGAGTTTTGCTCCTTTCGGTGCCCAAAAGTGCTCACTCTGGATCTCTCACCCACTCACCTGCATGTTCCCCCTCCCATGAGGGGTTGAGAGCTGTGGGCTGAATAAGTGAGGCATACCTGTCACGAGGCCAGCAAAGGGGTCAAGGGTAATTTCTTGCTTCGATATTATTTTATATGATTATTTAACTAGAATAACAAGAAAATAAAATTCAAAATGGCCTTAAAGAAGAAACCAAAGCTGATAAAGACACCAGTGCAGCATTTTTCTTTTCCTACATTCCTTGAACGATGGAATTTATAGAAAGTTGGAAGGGAATGTAAACAATCACTAAAGGGTTTGCGAAATGGCACAAAATTCAAACACAGTGCATAAAATTAATATTTAATGAAAAGATGTGACTATGTAAAACTAAGAATCTTATTGCACCCAGGGAAGAAATCAGATTATTATAAACACCTTGCCATTCTTTCCCTGAGAAGTTTCTGAAAAAATTAATCCCTCAGAAATAATATGCTATTTTTACAAGATATTCACAGGTGATTACCGAAATATTGGAAACAGTAAATTGGAAATAAACTCAATGAAAAACCATAGAAAAGTAAGCAAATAACGTATCTGTATTAGAATATTAAATATAACCTAAAACATTAATAAAAAATCTGTGTAACCACTGTGGAATGTTTATTTATATTATGTAAACAGAAGCAGAATATAATATTGTATCACTTCCATGTATAAAATTGTGTATTCAATTTGTCATGGAGTTGTAGAAGTTTGGTTCTTTAAGCATAAAAATAAAAATAACAGATTGGAATCTGGGTATTTTTTATTTTGTTTTGATTTTGTTTTTGTGATGATATTATTATAGTTTAACAGCTTGAAGTATACACTCCTAAGAATATATAATGATTATGGAGAGATGATGGGATAAAAGCTACCTGTAGTAAACACGTCCTCAGATTACAGCCAATTACTTGCTGATACCAGCATGTCAGTGAGTACTAAGGCCTAAGTAATCTAAAAACGTAATTTTAATACTTAAAGTTTTAATCTCTTAATTTAAATATTAAATCTAATCAATGATATAAGTTGAAAGCTTGTTTAAATGATGTTAAGCAACTTATGTTATTAAATTAAAATACTCTTGAAGGACTGACTCTCAGCCACTATAATTAGGTGTAAGTCTTTGGAATTTTCTATTAAATTCCTTTATCGTTACACCTGAAGATTTTACCTCTCCAGAATTGGAGAAATACACACTGAATTTAAATTCTACTACAAAAAATTATCATTTTAATCCCCTTATTCAATTAGAAATTTGGTTATTATGAGTTTCACACCAAGTTCCTGTGAACGTAGTGAGGCACTGTTCATCTTTCCCAGTGGTATGTACAGCCTAAGTAGTCTCATTATTCTCATCTTCAGAAACCTAGGTTCAAGTAGGATTCTTCAGCATTAACCGTCTGAAAAGAGACCTCCATACAAAACACAGTCATGCTCTCACTTGAGAGAAAATCCAGTTCATTAATCTGCATAGAATAGCCTAGCAGAATTGAGGTGAAATAATCCAAAAAGCTAAGATCATTATGCCTTCTTCGGGTCTTTAACATAATTTGGTTAATAAAAACTTGTTTTCCATTGTTTACTGAAAATAAATTAAGGTAATTTAAGTGCCGAACTCAGTACCTGATAAATGACTTGAATCCTAGCTCTAAATAAATAAAACAAGTGTTCAGAATCTTAGAAAATGAAAGGTTCCATACGGACTGACAAATGTTTTAATAACACATGAATTTTTATGCCATTGGTGATATAACTGGAAACCCAATAGTGTATTAAATATGAACAACATATAGAAATATCATAGTTTATCATTTCAATTTTTTTTATTTCTGCATACCCAAACGAACATATGAAATTTTAGATGGAAAACGTCTCATTCATTATTCAAACCTTATTTAAAATAACTGCTCAAACCAAGAAAAGGAATTTTCATGTCTTTCCCACACAGTGATAGAGAAATGAAAACTTGGAATCATTTATCAGTTAGGTTGCTTTTCAGGAACAATGGAACTCAAAGGCAGGAGCTGAGGTAGCTGAGCACCTCAAATGTTAAGAGACTCCCAACACACTGAGCCATCTGATATTTTGCTGTTCCCTCTCATACATCATTCTTTTTCTGGACACCTGCGTTCTAGAATTTCTCAAATTTCAGGTTATTTGCAAGCCAGAATTGGAAAAAAAAAAAAAAAAACACACACACACACACACACATTGAGAAGCCTCATAGGTTTAGAAAATCATCAAGAATCACAAAACCACTAATGTCACAGTTGGGATTAGTTGGTTCTATAATTAGCTTAAAAAGAGGTTCAAGGTACCATCCATAAAGCAACAGTTAAAGTAAAAAATGTTTAAAGATGAGAAAAAAAGCAACACAAAGTGAAACAGACAGGAAAGAAGAACATGAAAAGAATGATAGCAGAACAGCTCCACGATGTGTATTTTAGAAGGGAGGAGACAATCATTTAGAGTACATGACAATAACCATCATGAGTTCAGACCTCTGCCTCCAAAGAAATCATCACATCATGTTAGAGAGATACTCAGAGTATGATTGGGTAGTCTAAGTGGGTGGGGAGCAAGGGGAACCCAAAGACTTCAACTCTAGGACTATACCTACCCCAGGCAGTCACTGCCCTATCCAGAGAACACCGCAGTGGTTGACATTTAGGATAGTCTTGAATCAAAAGCAATTTAAATTGTGATTGTTTCCTTTTGACAAGAAAAATTGAATAATTAGATAGCTTACAAATGTTTCCACCAAAAGAAGTTAAATGATGGCTTTTCGTGGAAAGAAATCAAATCCTAAATAATCCAGGAAAATTTCTGTTCTAATGTGGTCTCTGTCCTTAGATTGAGACCCCCTGCAAATCAGAATCTGTATTTCTTCAGTCCTTCGTATACCTGCTCTTAACATGGGAAATGCAGGGGGAGAGGGAACACAAACACACACACACACACGCACAAACACACACACTCTCAACTTCTTGACTCGATGAATTGTTCAATTAATAACAAAAGCTCTATGATTTCATTAGTTTCATTGGTAATTTTTTCATATCTTATTTAACATTTTCCTGAATTGTTAGAACATTAGGAATTTTTTTCTCAGCGTGGAATTTTGCTCTTATCATTTGGGGCAACTGTCTTTATACCCCCATAATTTTACGATTAGGAGAAAAAGCATGGTAGAAGATGAAAAATTATATTTTAAAATTAAGATCAGTTCTATATATCTATTTAAAGAATACTGCAAAAGTTCTTCAAATTATTAATGTGTCTTATATTACTCTGAAAGGGAGTTGGGAAACCATTTTTTTGGTTTTTAGGTTAGATGGACTTACATCTTACGTACTTGTTATAAACTTTTTAGAGAGGGGTCAACAGCAGTAAGCAAAGTTGGGGAAAATACTAATTATTTTTATATTTTCAATAATAAAGCAACTCTGAGGCAGACAAAAATTATATAAAAACAGAAATCAATGGTTACCTCTCACAAGGCTATGTTTAAAGTGTTTTGCCCATGGATTTATGCTTACCAGAGGTATAATATCTAGCCTTTCTACTTATTTAAAATATGCCTTGATTTATGCCTAAATGTCTAAAGATAGCGAAAATAAATTCTTTAATATTTATTCATTTGTACTTTAACTTACCAAAACATTCTGTTTTTCAGCCACTATGTCTATGTGGTTTGTTTGGGCATTGAAGTTTGGGGATATTTTTCCCCCACTAACAGAAATCCAGGCTTTTATTTGTCCTTAAGTAAACACTAGTCATCAGACAGGTATCACTTTAAATATAAGAGTCACAAAAAAATGTCACTTTAATATTATGTCAATACACTAAAATATATTTCACAAGGCATCTTAACATCAGCTGTTTGTATATCAGGTCAGAATTCAGATAATGTTTATTTCTCTCATTGGTACCAGTAGAAGTGGTTCCCATTTCCTTGCATTTTCTTAAAGCTCAAGCTGCTATGAGAATTGTAACTTTGGTGCAATTTCCATAAACCAATTAACCACGGTCGTTTATCTGTTCACAAGAATGAGCAGGAGGGCAGAAGTGGAGGGAAGAGGCACCCACACGTGGAGAAGGATGGAAGAGGGTTAACAGGCAGGCCGATTTGTAGGCACAGAATGATCCGCTCTCACCCCTAATGAGCAGAATCAGGCAGCTTTAATTCATGTTTTGTGGGGGTTTTTGTCCCTGGACCACAAAAGGGAATACAGGCCCCTGTTTAGGGGAGGGTTAGATTAGTCCTATCTGGTCAAAGGGAACAATACTGACATGTTAGTTGATCAGAAAGATGTTTTCACACTGTTTCTCATAGATAGTCCCTGGAGACAACTTTCTTTCTCTCTCTCTCTCTCTCTCTCTGACCGTCTCTCTCCCTTTTTTTAATTACCAAGCATGACATTCATGGTTATTTCTTCTTTCCACCCAGTTGACTACAAAGGGGCCAGCTCTTCACCCCCTTGTTGGCCAGGCCTGGGGGAGGAAGTGACAGAAGGCTGGCCTTATTTACCTTAGCGGCTTCCCGTGTAATCTGGTTAATCTTGTGGCTAATGGGAGGACACCATGGGTCCCCACACACTGTGCTCCACAATGAGGGCTCATTCATATTTAATACAATAGAGTGTTTAAGTCATTCCACGCTTTGTGGAGAAGATTGGCTTTCTTTGTGTGCCTTCTCCTGAGAAGCCTTCCCAGTTCGTCCTCTTTCAGACAGGCATATGTTCCAGCTCCTGCCTGCCGCAGCTGCACAAGGACAGATCAGGCTCCTTTTTTTCTCCCTCTCTTTTTTAAGCCAATGAATTGATGACTGCAGTGTGAAATGTGGGTTGAAACGGTCCCCTCCTCTCCCACCCCGCCCCAAGGACGCATAGATTAGCCTTTTGCTATTCTAATATCTCACAACAAGACATCTCAAGAGGAAGCAGGGCTCGTGTTCCTCAAGTGTGCCATTGTGAGGACAACAATCTGTTGAGCACAAAAGAAAAATAAATAAATAAAAGCAGGTGACATGTTGACCTTGTTCCTTTAATATTATCTGTGTATGGTGCGCCTGAAGCAGGGCTCTGGAGGAAAGAATAAAGGGGGGTGCTTGGGTGGTGGGAAACGTTCTTACTCCGTACAGAATGTTTAAACAATCCCATTGGAAAGAGAATCTCATCAAAACACGGCTACTTGGACCTTGGATTTGATTTTAGGGAGGGGAAAAAATGAGGTCTCATTAGTCCTAATGGGATAGATAATGGATATACAGATTCTGTCACAGCACACTGGATAAACTGACATTTTTGAGAATAATGGAAACTAATGACTTCTGATTTCTAAAGTACAGATGGTAACGTTCTTAATTCTTATTTTCTTTTTCAAATTTGCTTCAAATTTTAAAGTAACTGAAATGCTATCAAACTCTGCCTTCAATCTGCTTTCAGTCACTTCAATGACACTTATTAAGAAAAACAAGGCATCACTCATATTTCTATCGTAGACTAATTTAGTCCCTAGTTTGGTAATAAAGGTGGACTTTCAAAGGCAAAAGATGAATTTTAACATGTTTTCTCCCAAATCTTTTGAAGTTCCCAGAGACTTAAAGTTCTGAAATCTTTCATAGCTGATACGTATCTGAAGTCTTCTAGCTATAAGAATTTGATATAGCAAAGTTTTTAAAAGTAGGGCCATGTTGGAGGGTGTTTCTGTTTAGAATAGCAACAAGAATCCTGAGTTAATGAGCTTATATTTGCAGCTGCAGTGGTTTAGATCCAACCAAACACATCATGTAATCTGCTGAAGTGATGACATATAAAATAATAGTAACAACTATACACATATGGATAAGCCTCACTCTCAGATTAATGAAAGGTGAAAAATTACTACTGGACTATGTAACCAAAGAAGATAATAACATTAATTTTAAAATGATAAAGAGTTTCTCTGGGCTACAACCAGGTTGATAGGATGCAGCCCAAGGCAAAGGATTAGACTGGCCTTTTGGTCCCATTTCTTGTAGCCTGATTTAATAATAATACATCCCGCCACTCTGGCAAGGAAAAATTGGACAAGCGATCCACATGGCTTTATGTGTGCTTGGGCTCCTGTCATATGAATTCATTTTTTAACTTGCTGGTGTTGGGAAACAAATTGCTTGAAGCATTAAGGAGTGTATTTATATTGGTCATTGAAAGGATAACCTTTACAAACTAGCAAATGCTGCAGAATGATTTTACAGTTGCTTTGGCTGAGCCAGTAAACTACAATGTATTTTCTACTTATGTAAGGCCCTGTTGCCTCTTAGAGTCAGCATATGATGTAATGTACAAAATACAGCCACTTTTATTATTGTTTAATGTTCATATACAAAACTAGGCTAAGTGGCAAAAAAGAAAGCTTGACACTTCCTCTGTATTTCCTTACAATATGATTTTTATTTAAGTGATTAGGGAAAAAAACAAATAGTTAAAAATCAAATGAGAGAAGTTAAAATGAAGAAAGTATGCTTCCAAATGTAATGTATCAAAAAGAAAAAAACTTGGAGTAGGTACTGACTGGAAAAAATTATCTACAAATATCAGAAAAGGAAAAATGGAGAAAGGAAGGAAACTCAATCAGAAGAATAGCCTTCAATCTCTTAAATTAACTTTATTTACTCAAAATAAGAAATCAAAGTGAACCAAAACCTTAATTAAAGTTTATTCTTGCAAGCCTCTGTTCAGCCCCTGCATTACCCCCACCTCCCCAGCTGAGAGGTTTCATCTCCTTACCCTCTACTTCATTAGAGCCTAACAATCCATTATCCACTTCCTAATCCTCCACTTCTCCAAGGAGTCAGGTTATTAGAGGACTTGAAGGGTTCTGTCATTGTGATGGAGCCATGAATTGATCACTAAGATGACAACTGGTGACAAGTGCTGTTTATTAGACTGCTACTTTGCCTCTTAATTACAACTGATTAGCCTGCCTGTTGGAGGTGGAAACAGAATTAACTGCTTTTGTTCTTGTCATCTACTATATTACATTATAGCTTTGATTTTCCTTTCCATATGACATTATTTTTCTTTATCAAGATCACAATAAGAATCCTTATTCTCCAAAATGAAAACTTTCATTAAAATTTGTTTCCAAAACATTTAATCTTACCTGTGAATTTGTTCACATGCCCTCAGTTTAGTTATTAACTGGGATTTATCTGCATATTTATTTTTCTCAATCTTAGTTCCAAGGAGGCGAGTAAAGTTTTGGGGTGGGGAATCTTATTATCTGTACTTTGGTTGTTTTCTACTAAAAGAGGGGGAAATTGTAACTTTTATGCTCTTTCATTCTCTCATAAATATTTTAAGACCTAATAGTATGCCTATGAAATAATTACAATTTTTATTCATTCAGTTATATCTGAGGTTGGCATGGGACACCTGAGTTTCTTAATCTATCCCCTAAACCTTTAATTTGCACTAGGAGGAATTTTAAATATTGAAAGGTTTTGTTTACAAAACGGAATCCACCCTAATTACACTTGTTTGTCTTTTTTCTCACTGAACTTCTTGATTTTCAAAGTTTTCTTTGAACTATAGTTTTAGCCCTTCTCATATTGATCAAGTCCTGAAAGAAACTATCTTTCTAGCACTCAACAATCTCAGAGTTTGCCATCCCCAGTTGGAGTAGTTACTTGGTTTAAAACAGAGCACTACTCTAGCCAGGTTCTGATTTAGCAGTTAAAAATTACTTCTTTTGTTGGGAACTAAATGTCTTGATTTTTCACTTATAGTGAATGTTAACAATCCTAATTTTTAAAACTTGCATATTTCAAATATACATGTAAGTATAGCAGGCATATCAGTAGGAATGCAAATACTCTAGATTTTTTTTCTTTATTTTAGAATCAAACCACAATGGGTTTTTTTAAAAAAATTCTAGATTCCCCCTCCCTTTGTATTCACTTACCCCTGTTTAAGCTCAAATCAAAAAAATAAAAAAAGAATTGTGGCCTGAAGGAGAATGGAGAGAGCTGGCTTCATGACCAAATCATCCTCAGAACACCATGAGATCCTTGAAACAGTAGAATCTCTTTTGATTATAAAATATTTATTCTGCACAGATCAAAATGGGGAAGGGAGCTGATATACCTCAATAAGCAACATTTTTAAAAATTATGATAATTTTTGTATTCACTAATTTTTTTATGACAAATGTTATGAAATCATCAGATGTTAAAGCTGAAAGAGGCATTGAAATTAGATGACTGCTTCGGAGAGGAAAGAGCCTTAAAAATTAAGAAACATATATAAAGTCACACAGAGATCCAGTATTACTCTCAGACAAGTGATTTTAATCTTTATGTTTTCCTTATCATTATTACTATTTCATTCATTATCGTAGCACTTTAAAGTTTTTGAAACACAGAAAAACCAATCCACTGCTTACAGTTTCCAATCAATAAATCATTAAATTATAAAGTTCTTATACAATATAGTAGAATTTATGTCAGTTTTTAAAATATTAAACCAACTGTAGTTCTAATCGACGTAATTCAACGAATAATCATTGAGACAATATAGAAGTACAATTAAAGTGAATTCTCATGTCTGGTTGTCGTATTTATATTCTGGTTTGACCACTTGCTAATTTATGTGACAGTTTTCAACCTATGAAATAGAAATACGGGTAGCTATTTCCTCATATTGCTGATGTAAAGGTTACAATAAATAATATGTTTCAGGCAGTTAGATGAGTGTCTAATACAACTCTACCTAATATTATACTTAATAATAAAGAAAAAAAGCTTTCCTTCTGGGGTCAGGACCGGACAGAGACGTCCTCTCCCACCACTTCTATTCAATGGTGTACCGTTACCAGCAGGGAATCCAGAGGTGTCTGCAGCAACTTGACTCTTCCCTCCTCAGATGCAACAATTCAGGCGAGGGGCAGAAGTAGTTCTAAGGCAGAGGGAGAAACTAAGGCAAGTTTTAGAACAGGAGTGAAAGTTTATTAAAGAGTTTCAGGCAGGAACAAAAGGAAGCAAAGTAGACTTGGAAGAGAGCCAAGCACACGACTTGAGAGATCCAAGTGCCCCATCCGACCCTTGACTTTGGGTTTTATACATTGGCATGGTTCCAGGGTTTGTATTTCTTCTCTTCTGATTCTGTTCTTGGAGCAAGCTGTCCATATGCACAGTGGCCTGCCAGCACTTGGGAGGGGCCACATGCACAGTGTGTTTACTGAAGTTGCCCACATGCTTAACGTAACAGTGTTCTTAGAGGAAGGTCATATGCTGATTAAACTCCACTCTTAGTGAACATGCTTGAGCCCGCTCGCCCAACTTCTGAGACCTTATGGGGAAGCTGTTGATCACCAGCTTGAGGTGTTTTCTATCTATCTATTGGGAGACTGTCCTTCCCTGGTCTGGCTGCAACCGATTATTGTTTTAGAGAGGCAGTTAACAACTGCTTTACCATCACCTGATGGTCACCTGACATTCCTGGGATGGGCTCTCTTTTTTTCTGCTCATGTCTGCCTAACTACTTACTTTTTTTTTTTTTTTTTTTTTTTTTTTGAGACGGAGTCTTGCTCTGTCACCCAGGCTGGAGTGCAGTGGCCGGATCTCAGCTCACTGCAAGCTCCGCCTCCCGGGTTCACGCCATTCTCCTGCCTCGCCTCCCGAGTAGCTGGGACTACAGGCGCCCGCCACCTCGCCCGGCTATTTTTTTGTATTTTTTAGTAGAGACGGGGTTTCACCGTGTTAGCCGGGATCGTCTCTCGATCTCCTGACCTCGTGATCCGCCCGTCTCGGCCTCCCAAAGTGCTGGGATTACAGGCGTGAGCCACCGCGCCCGGCCACTACTTACTTTTAAAGTAGGGAAAGTTGACGGGGCGCGGTGGCTCACGCCTGTAATCCCGGCACTTTGGTAGGCCCAGACGGGCGGATCACAAGGTCAGGAGATCGAGATCATCCTGGCTAAGACGGTGAAACCCCGTCTGTACAAAAAATACAAAAAATTACCTGGGCTTGGCGGCGGGCGCCTGTAGTCCCAGCTACTCAGGAGGCTGAGCCAGGAGAATGGCGTGAACCCGGGAAGAACCCGGGAGGTGGGGCTTGCAGTGAGCCAGGATCGCGCCGCTGCACTCCCGCATGGGCGACAAAGCGAGACTCCATCTCAAAAAATAAATAAATTAATTAAAAAGTATGGAAAGTTCTAGTCAAGGTAATTATTAAATAAAAAGAAATAGAAGGCATTTATATTAGAAAGAAATAAAACAATTCCACTGACAATAGCAATCAAAAGAATAACATACTAAAAATTCAATTTAATTAAAGAAGCACAATACATGTATGCTAAAGACTACAAAACGTTGTTAAGAGAAATTACAGAAAATCTAAATAAAAATGGAATGAAATCCTGTGTTCATGGATTGGAAAACTTAACATTGTTAACATGGCAATACGCCCAAAATTACTCTACAGATTCAACACCATCCCATCAATATTTGCCTCTTTTGCGTTAATTGAAAAGTTGATTCTGAAATTCATATAGAAATTCAAAAGACTCAAAGTAGCCAAAACCATCTTTAAAAAGAATAACGAAGTTAAAGAAGTTATACTTCCTAAAATCAAAACTTATCATAAAACTATAGTAATCAAGACAGTGTGGTATTAGAAAAAAATGGAAATATCTATCAATTAAATATAATTGAGATTCCAGAAATAAATCCTTAGATTTATTGTCAATTGATTTTCAACAGATGCCAAGACCATATGATGAAGAAATAATTACAATTTTCAACAAGTACTACTGGGACAACTCGATGTTCATATGCAAATAAATAAACTTTGACCCTTAATTCAACCATACAAATAGTTAAGTCAAAATGAATTATTTCAGATCTTAATGATGAGACTTCTAGAAGAAAACACAAAAATGTTCATGTTCTTGCGTTAGGCAAAATGTTATTGATATGACACCAAAACATTACAAACTTTTTAAAGACTACTAGGACTTTATTAAAATTCAAACCTTTCGTGCTACAAAGGTCAAAATTTTGAAAATTAAAACACAAGCTATAGATTGAGAGAAAATATTTGCAAAACATTTGTACAATAAGGAACCTATACTCAGAATATAGAGATAATTATTTCAACTAATAAGACAGATGATTTCATTTTAAAAATGGGAAAATGATTAGGAAAGACATTTATCCAAAAAAGATGCAAATGGTCAATAAGCACATGAAAAGATGCTAAACATCATTAGTCATGGGGAAATGCAAACCAAAGCTATGATGAGATACCACATCATATGCACCAGGATAGCGATAATCAAAAAAACATTAACAAGTATTGGCAAGGATGTAGAGAAATCAGAACTCTCATACATTGGCAGTGAGAATTGAAAATGGTGCAGCCACTTTAGAAAACAGCTTGGCAGTTTGTAAAAATGTTAAAATGAGTTACCACATGATTCAGCAATTCTTCTCTTAGCTATCTCTTCAAGAACGATTAAAAAGTACATCTGCACCAAGACATGACTGCTCAGGGTAGCACTGTTTGTAATATCCAATGAGTAAAAGCAATCCAGATATTCATCAGCCGATGGGTAGATAAATGAATATAGTACATCCACCCAACGGAGTACTACTTGTCAATACAAAGAATGAAGTACTAAAACATGCCACAACATTAGCTGATCCTTAAAAGCATTGCGCTGAGTAAAAGAAGCCAAAATTTAAAAGAGGAGGAAGTAATTTTGAACTTAGTGATTCTTTTCATAATTCCTGCCCAAGAGTGTCCTGAGAAACCTACAGAAATCGTCCCACCCACTGTCCCATCCGCAGCCAACAACAGGGCATCAAAGTGAAAGAGACTTCCGGGAACTCAGCCAGGTAACATTTTAATACACTTTGGGAGGCCGAGACGGGCGGATCACGAGGTCAGGAGATCGAGACCATCCTGGCTAACACGGTGAAACCCCATCTCTACTAAAAAATACAAAAAAATAGCCGGGCGAGGTGGCGGGCGCCTGTAGTCCCAGCTACTCGGGAGGCTGAGGCAGGAGAATGGCGGGAACCCGGGAGGCGGAGCTTGCAGTGAGCTGAGATCGCGCCACCGCACTCCAGCCTGGGCGACAGAGCGAGACTCCGTCTCAAAAAAAAAAAAAAAAATAGAGTTACATAATTTTCTCTTTGCGTTTCACACCACCCTAGCAACCTGCTGCTTATGACAACCAAATGTGATTACAAGAAGAGACTGTACTGCATATGCAAACATCATCTACTAGTCCTTTGGTCTAATCTCTTTTTCATTTTAAATTAATACATTGGGATCTTAGATTATACTTGTGGCTTTTATGACTTTCAGTTAGTGTAAATCTAGTCACTTGTTCCTGAGGTATTGAAAAGAACGTACCCATGGTTCGGCAAAGCTGAGGTTTAGGTCCTGGACTGTGATGAATTCATGAAAGTACATGCCACTTTCTGAACTCTGAGCGAAAATTCAGTTTCCCTCATATGTGACTTCGCATTCTGTATGCTAGATGTCTTTAGAATCAAAACATTTCTAAAAGTTTGTCTCTCAGATGATTCTTTTGCCAAAAAAGACTTTTAGTTTGTCTGTTTCCCAAATTTCACTTTGTTCATATTTGCATACCTTCTTCATCCCTCCTTCCCCATTTATCTCCTTTTAACATATGGAATAGGAAAAAGGATGCTGAACTGAGAATCATGAGACTTAGATCTCCTTCTGATCTCATAGCTCAAAAAATAACTTGACTGTAGCACAATCTCCATGAATCTTAGTTATTTCATAATTACTATGAGAAATAAACCTGTGGTATATCAGATTTTTCAGTAGAACTTTAACATAAATGATAGAAAAATAAATAATACAGTTTGAAATAAATTAGAGGGGTAGATTTATCTATACATACATAGATATATACAGGTATATGCAGATGATAGACATAGATCTATAGATATAGAAACATATATCACTTACCATTATCCAGGCATGCTAAATAAATCTCTGAGAATAGGGCCCAGGGATCTATGTTTAAGAGAGCTCCCTAGTGGCTTCTTATGCTCAGCCAAATCTGAGAAGCCCTGAACTTGATGATTTCCCAGGTCCCTTCTGTTCTTAAATTATGTCTTTTTTGTTTTATTAATATTTTTAAACAAAGCTATTTTTAGATGGGACATGTAAAAGACTTGGTCTCTCATTGACTTCTTTTCCTTTTATCAGCCTCTTTCCCCAAGAGTCCCACCATCAGGATGGCAAATAAATTCACTAGGTGACCCTCACATTCCAAATTCGATTCCTTCCTCTTTTGCTGATGTAAGTAAGGGTCCTTATCTAAGTGTTCTCCTTATTTAAATTACAGTGACAACCCTTTAGGTTATCCTCTTGCTTGCACAATTAACAAACTGCAGCTGTACAAAATGCTGACACTGGCATTCTGCTGTAGTATCCTATAGAACACACACACAACTCCACTTTTGCTTTATTAAACTGCTTGCCAATCAGATTGCAATTTTTGCTTCTAGGCTTTTGAAGCCTGCCAGGCTCTTCTGAAGCCATTTTCTCTGATGTGCTAGCACCTACTGCAACTCAGGTGGCTGGACAGCCAGTGGATGTTGATTTTTATGCTGAAGACTTATAGACCAAGTCTATATTCTTGATTGTATACATTCCCCACTGGGGGGGTGTGCATAACAGTGAAAATTTAGAGGTAATCCCAAAGTCTCCTGCTAATTCAGAATTGCAAACTTCCTGCCCACTAAACCAGCATGGCTAATTTGCATGTTTTCCCTTATAATCACTCTCTTAACTCCTGTCCACCCTCTGGTGTGGTGGAGGTGCTAATGAGCAGAGAAATGAGTTAGACATAGGAAATACAAGGCATCAAGAAACATGATAATTAGTCCCTAAATAATGAAAATGGGGAAGGGTTTACACTTCCATATTCTTTCTTTTTTGCCTCTGTTTTACTTCTCATTTAAGACAGCAAAAATACTCAATTATATTCAACAAATATTCATTCAGCACCTACCGTTGTTCAGAACTGTGCTCAGTGCTGACCAGTTACACAGGGAAATTAAACATATTGCATTCTCTACCCTAAAGAGCTAGTCAATCTAGTACGCAGAATAAGACTCAGAAACTGATGTTTCTAATCTAAAATATAACGTGAGCATTTCTCAGTTCCATACTGCCTAAATTTCTTTGCTAGAGTTTAACTAATTGAGTTATATAAGCACAACAAATGTTTGCAATCTAAGTGTGTCAGTACACACTAATGTACTCAGTGGTAGAGCCAATATAGAATGGTTCCATTTGCAGCTTTTGTTCACAGTGCAGTCTTGTCTGTTGTATTAACAGAGACCGGAAATCATCAGGCATAATAATTCTGCCTTTAGAAATTTGGACAAACTTGGGGGCTCTAAAAATGATGGTCAGTAGTTTACCCTGGGGTCTGCTCACATACATAGAACCAGAATTGCCAAGCTCAGATGTATGCCTCAAAGTTTTGAGCAAGTTATAAAATGCATTTGTGCTACAATGAATGGACGTACTGTTATTATTATTAACATCATGTGATAGAGACTAAAATGTCAAGGTTACAGCACAATGTCCACAGTAATGATAAAAAACAAAGATTGTGAGTTTTCATGTGGGAATTTTACCACTTGAATATATTAGAAAGGGAAAATAATACAGCCAGTGTTTCTACTCTAATAGTAACATGGTATTTGTGGAAAAACAAGTAAATTGTTTATTAAACATGGGTACTTTTAAAGTCATCATAAGACATTTTCATACTACAGTAGTGATGGAACTAAAATTATTAACTCATATTTATCGCTTAATCTCCTCAAAAGTGTCAAGAAAAATCTTTTTTTTTTTTTTTTTTTTTTTTTTTTTTTTTTTTTTAGATGGAGTCTCGCTCTGTCGCCCAGGCTGGAGTGCAGTGGCCGGATCTCAGTTCATTGCAAGCTCTGCCTCTCGGGTTTACACCATTCTCCTGCCTCAGCCTCCTGAGTAGCTGGGACTACAGGCGCCCGCCACCTCGCCCAGCTAGTTTTTTGTATTTTTTAATAGAGATGGGGTTTCACCGTGTTAGCCAGGATGGTCAAGAAAAATCTTAATATTCAAAAATGTGCAACAATGCCAAAAAATGGACAACTTCTGGAAAAAGACAGACATTAAAGATATATATACGAATGACTATCTTAAGCCAAGTTTTAAAGCAAAGCAAATATAATAGTTTGTCCCCATCCTAAAGCTGGCTTATAAGGACCCTTAATCAAGCTAGACCTGGACTCCATAAAATACATCAATTACCATCAATGTCTTTCTTGGTGTCCTGGGTTTCTAAGGGTGTCCTACTAATAATGTTCTTGGATTACTCACTAAAATGAAAAATAAGATTTTTACCCACATTAGGAGTTTGGATGCAGCTTCAGCAAGTCCATGGAGTCCATTACCAAGTTGTTTTTATTTGGACTTTATCATAGGAATCCTACTGTGCTCCTACTTTTACTATTCAAGGATATTTACCTTTGCTTATTTCTGAGACCAGGAGTGATGTATCAAAATTTGCATCCTCTTTAAAATTGCTTTGATAACACTTCTTCATTCTTATCGGATTCCACTAATTGATATAGCTATGAGTATGTCCCCTGGTTAGCATGACCTCTGTTAAATATTAAGAGAAAACCACTACCACACATTTCTTTCTCTGAGTTGTAGAAGCAGACCAAATTCATTCTCCTGAGTAGACTTGGAGAAGTCACCATTGATGACTTCATTATGTCATTCAACAAACACGTTGTACTTGTGCTGTACATGAGATGATCGCTCAGGTGATCCGGATGTAGCGATGAAGAGAACAGGCAGGTTTCAGGTCTCACAAAGCTTAGAGTCTAATGGGTAGAGCCATCCATGTTGGCTCCTTTCAGAGTCTTCAGATTTCATTTCAGAAGCCTTCAGAGTCCTCAAAGGCTCTCCATTGCAGAGTCTTCAGATTTGGATGCCCATGAATTGCTATTGGACTCTGGGTAATTCATTCACCTCACGCCCTCTTTAGCATGTCCTTTCCCCCGGTCCCATCCAAAGTCACTATGATGCCAAACATTCTCCTAAAAGCTTCAGTGCAAAACAACTATTTAGTTTTCCACCTCTAGTACTATACCTTTTCAGTGTCCAAAAAGCTGAAATCCACATTGTATAGCCACAGGGAAATGCAGAAAGACACTGAAAAGGGGACCCTTGTTTGCATGTACGATGCACGTTATATGCAGTCCCACACAGCCACTAAAAACAAAATTGCCCCTTCACCAAATAATTCAAAGTAGCTGAAGAAATAGATTTCAGAATATTTGTTGATTTGTTTTTGTAATACTCAGTGGAAACAGTTTTCTTGATACCTTCCCTGAGTTTCTTGAAAATGGAGATGTAGTCATTATCCTGTAAACAATTCTTCAATATAGTGTACCTGAGGATTAAAGCTTATTTTCCCCCTAGATTCAATGATTCCTATTTAAATAGCTTTTCCATACACCTACGCTCACATAACTTATTTTTCACTGTAGATACATATGCCAAAGAAAAGTTTCTTAGCGTAGACATTAAAAAAAAATTTCTTTGTAAGAATCTCTCACCCAGGAAGAGAATCCATGTTCCCAGGGGTCTGTGTTCCAATGACTCCTTTCTGTTCAGTTCTAAACCCTTAGTCACTTTTCTTACTGTCTGCAGCCACCTAATGCATCTTCTCAGCTGGGCAGAGGAGACCTGAGCTGTGTATTCTGCTCTGGGACCGGTTTAGCGTGTGGGCTGAGGATTAGCTCATAGGTCTCCACGCATCCAAGGGGATAGTCTGTTTTCAGAACATTGTGAAACTTCACTGTGAACATCCACTGTTAACTTGAATTTGCAGAACACATACATCTTGGCCCACTATTCAGATCTTTGTTTACTCAATTTGTTAGTTGTCTTTCTTCTTTCTTTGTTTATTCAGATCTCTCATATGATTTGTTTGTTTGTTTTGTTTCTGTGGGTTGAAAGTGGAGAGCTTCGTTTCACTGGACATACAAGGACTGGAGTCTTTCTTGTCCATTGAGCTCCACAATGACTCCAGGGAGACATTTAAAGTGTGAAAAGCAAGCCTTATTCACTTTACCTTGACAAAGAACATTGTCCTGTATTGAGGAAACAGGAGGTAGAAAAAAAGTTTAAAAGAAGAGAGGAGAGACGTTTAGGAAAAAAAAGATTACCTTCCAGTTGTAGAAGAAAATACTCTTAATTTGATTATCTTATGGTTAAGATCAGACTATTCTCAGACTCTACTTCTGAGTGGTCAAATCAACATAAAACATATCCTGCTGCTTAATGGGTGGGTTTTTAGTATCATGCAAATGGAATATTGGATGTTCCCCCAAATCAGGATTTCTCTCTTAAAGGACAGCAATTTTGATGCGTAAAGCTTGGAAAGTTCTGGTGGGATTGATGTTGTAGCTCAGGACTCTGACATTTGGATTAAAGCAGTACAGAAATGAATCTTGTATTTGACATTTAAAAGGGAGGCTTTTCTACTGCCCATAGTTTCCTAAATCATACCAAAAGGAACTGCCATGACAGAAAGTCTTGAGAAATCACTTCCATTCATTCTGTGTTTTCCCACATTATGGCCAATGAATTGAGACTCACGAGTTATTACATACTTGATGTCACAGCAACATACAAACTAGTGAAGCAATTCACGAATACTAACGATCATTCCCTTTTTATAGATAAAATAGCAAAATTAGATTTGCCAACCACATCCACTGGGATCTTTAAGAAAGCATAACATTTGAAATGGTTCTCTTCCTTCTTCCTGAATATGTACTCTTTTTTGAGAAACAGGGAAGGTAGTAGGTAGGTATGCACTACTACAATTTGAATGTTTACAAAAGAATTTCAATAGTTTTATGGAGTGTTTTATATACATAGAACTTTTATGGTCTTTATTCTGAAATACTGCAATGTATCAGCTTCATAGTTATGTTTACAAACTCTCATACATTCAAGATCAATTAATATATAAGTCCAACATGTTTATTAAATCTACTAACATGATTTTCAAAATTTTAGAGTGGAAAACTTTAAAATTGTTTTCCAAAAAAAAAAAAAATACGTAATCAAATGCACAAAACATGTTTTTCAAATGTCATGGATTTGAATCTCCAATAATGACATATGGATTACAGCAGATCTTTAAAGCACAATTATTTATCCTTGACTAGGTTATTCAAGAATCTTCTTGTATTTATAAATGCTTTATTTCATATCTCTTTTCTAGACAATCATACCTACAATTCAGTTATTAGTAAAATTGTCAGTATAATATGATGTTCTTTGCCAAAGACTATAGAAAACATAAATGTTATAGATGTATGTATACATATGTGTGTGTATATATGTTCATATAAATATATAAAATTGGAATTGTACGTGAAAAGATGTTTAACATAGCTTTACAGCAACAAGATGAAAATACGTAGGTAAAATATCATCACCTAGGTGCCTTCTCTTGGGTTCACCTATGTTTTATGAATTGAAACCTCTTTGCCATCTCCTTCAATATATGTAGGAGCTCTGGCCGGGTGTGGTGGCTCATGCCTATAATCCCAGCACTTTAGGAGACTGAGCCAGGCAGATCACGAGGTCAGGAGTTCGAGACCAGCCTGGCCAATACGGTGAAACCTCTCAGGAAGCTGAGGCAGGAGAATCACTTGAACCCAGGAGGCGGAGGTTGTAGTGAGCCAAGATCATGCCACTGCACTCCAGCCTGGGCGACAGAGTGAGACTTCATCTCAAAAACAAAACAAACAAAATACACACACATACATACACACACACACACACACACACATATATGTATATATATGCAGGAGCTCCTAATTAAAGACCTTTTTCCCTGTGTCTTCCTGTCATGCCTAAATTACTCATTTGCTTCATGAATAGGAAGAAAACCCATTGTCCTAAAGCACTTTAATTTTTAAAGTCAAACTCCTTTTTGCCTTTTTAAATAAACATCTTAGCACCTCCATAAAATATATAGCTCTCTTCCATGAAAAAGAATATACCATTATTGAGATACGTACTAGGGACCAGTACGTAGTAGTCACTATGTTAAGTGCTGAATGTTCAGAGAAGAAAAGTCACATAATCCCTTTTCTATAGAGTGCACAACCTCAAGAAGAGTCTGGCACCTAAACCATCTAAGAGAAGGGCAAGCACTGGAAGAAAGGGAGGTGCAGTGTGCTGTAGGGCTCATTGACAAACTTGTTGACTCTGAAGATTACTAAAAAATCACTGGAAGAGATCAGATATGAGCCGATTTGGAAGGACGGATGGTAAGTGGAGTAGTAGGGGATAGTGGTTAAGGGAGGGGAGTTCCAAATAAAAGGAAGAGAGAGAACAAAATTTCAGAACTGTAGCACAATATGGAATGTTCTGGGAGCTAAGAGCAGATCTGTATCCTTGCAGAAAAAGATTGAGAAGGAGTAAGAATTTAATGCTGAATAGGTAGGATGGGCTCAGGTAATAAATGGTCTTGCATGATAAGCTAAGATTTTAGGGATTCCTACCGAAAGAAAGAAAAAGAGAGAGAGAGACAGAGAGAGAGAGAGAGAGAGGGACAGAGAGAGAGAGAGAGAAGGAGCAGCCATTTAAAGGTTCAAGGTAGCAAAACTAAAAAAGAAAAATTATTTTAAACTGAAGATGAGGATCAAAATGAGAAATAACAATTAGGAAGCTGTTGCATAATCCAGTGGTCATGGTGATGATGAGAGGAGACAGATCTGGGAAACATCAGGAGTATTAAATGCACGTAAATTCATTCCAGATTTAATGTGGACCTTAAGAGAGAGGAAGTCAAGAATTATGCCTAGCAGTATTCCTCCTTGGACATTTTCATGGATGTTTATGCCATTCCATGAGATGGCTGAAAAGGATTTGATGGTGAAGCAGGAGGTAGGGATAGAGATAAATTTAGTTTATCTCCATGTTGAATTTAAAATATTGAAGACCTTTACATGGAGATATTCAGGAAGCTGAATTTATGAGTTTGGGCTTCAGAAGAAAGACTCAGAAGTCTAGAATTGAAAGGCACTATTTTAAGTTACAGATAAAATAAGATTTCCCAGGAAACAGGTGTAGCTAAAAAATAAGAAGGGTGAATTGGGAACACTTATTTTTAAGGTGATGGTGAAAGCCCATGTAGGTGTAGCTAGAACAACCGGAAGAAAACTGTCGTCAGCAGAAGCAAGGGTGACCAGCATCTTTCAAAACTCTTTGCCTCCATCAAGTCCCAGGGAGTAGTTGTATGTATGATAGATGAATTAATTAAGTTGCATATGTAATGTGAATATAGAATTAAATATAGACATTAAATAATCAAATAAATGCATCACATTGAAAAACAAACAACAGTCATAAAACTACTCTTCATATCATCGATTTCCCATCACACATGTACCACACATTCTGCTTGAACTACAGCTCTGTAGTTTGGTAGAGCTTCTCTTTGCTTGTACTTCATTATTGGGAGCTCGCATTTACAAATCTCTGTTTTATGTCCCCACAATAAAAGAGATGCAGTTATTTAACTAGGTAGTTATTCAAGTCCTTTGGGAAAAATATTTGGGAGTTTGCTAAAATTTTAAAAAAGAAAGTAACATGGGAGCATTAGCATTTTTATGTACACATTCTACTTATTTCAAATTATTCTTTTCCCTTTGCTCTCTGCCCTTGTCCTTTAATTATTTAAGATGTACTGTTTTCCATGGAAAAGCAAGATGGTCCAAAATTACTAGGATTGGATATTTTCCCTTAAGCCTTCATTAAAGTATTCAGGAGAAGAGAGTAAAGGTGCCAGCTATTAAACTGCTGCTCTCTAGAGAACTTGTGTGAAGATTTTACATTTCTTTACTATCAACCTCAGAGGCACTGACAATTGTAACTTAAAGGAGACCAACATAAACATACATAATAGCTTTTTCTTGTGAAAATCATCACAAATTAATACAAGCATCAATAAACTTGTATAAAAATTGAAATAAGAAAAATATATAAAGGGATCAGTTTTTATTGTTTCTAAGTCAGGATAAACAGTGAAATGAAATGACTAAATGATGAAAAATGAACACATTGAAATATACTATAGAGACGGTAACTGTCTGTTTGTCTTAGGAATTTCATGGGTCTAAAGTAATTTTGCATTAAATGGACATCTTATCTATGGAAGGTGGGCTTTGTTTGTTTGTTTGCTTGTTTTTTAACAATGAAACAAAGAACTGTTAGCAGTTGACTGCTTTTTTCTGCGTAGCCCATAGGTACTTATTTTAATGACCCAAGGAAGTAACAAGAGGTTTGTTCATACATTAAAATGACCTGGGATCATTAACTTTTACCTTGACAACCATCAAAAATGAGTCTGTTTAAATGATTAAAGACACTTAGGATCCAGCATTGCAATTAGTGAAACATTTCTTTAAATATTGTAGGACCCAGTAACTACACTGATATCCATGAGTTGAGGTCATAGAAGATGGAATAAATCAATTTTTCAACACATGGATTCACTGGTCTGAATACTACTCAATTCCTTTACAACTTTCTGTTTATTATCTGTTCCTCATGAACTGCTAAATTTAGGAAAAAGCCTACTGTGCCCAGTATTTCAACTCTGATAAAGAAGAAAGAACAAGCCCTAATCTGTATTTCAGAAAGCTAATATGACACTTGCACCAGAGGCCACTAGTTAAAGAAAACAGGAAAGAAAAAGCAGACTTGTCTTCTCTAAAAATATCTGTGAAGTAGGATAGGAAAGTCTTGGTTGCTCTTTGGATAGAAAAGTAACCTCAGCAACTACGGTACCTGATAAGAGAATACTATTAGTGTGTGTTTGCCTGGTTACATAGTGAAAGCAGAATTATTAGAAGCACAAGTAAAAAATAAAGTAGTTACAACTATCCTCTTAAAATATGTGTCCTTCAGTAACCAAAACAGCATGGTACTGGTACAAAAACAGGCACACAGACCAGTGGAACAGAGTAGAGGACTTAGAAATAAAATTGCACATCTACAACCATCTCATATTCAACAAACCCGACAAAAGTAAGCAATGGGGAAATGATTCCCTATTCAATAAATGGTGCTGGGAGAACTGGCTAACTATATGGAGAAAATTGAAACTAGATCCCTTCCTTACACCTTACACAAAAATTAACTCAAGATGTTTAAAAGACTTATATGTAAAACCCAAAACTATTAAAACTCTAGAAGAAAATCTAGGTAATACTGTTCAGAACATAGGCATAGGCAAAGACTTTACGATGAAATTGCCAAAGGCAATTGCAACAAAAGCAAAAAATGACAAATGGGATCTAATTAAACCAAAGAGCTTCTGCACAGCAAATAAAACTATCATCAGAGTGAACAGACAAGCTACAGAATGGGAGAAAATTTTTGCAATCTAACCATCTGACAAAGGTCTAACATCCAGAAAGAACTTAAGCAAATTTACAAGAAAAAAATCAAACAACCCCATTAAAAAGTGGGCAAAAGATATGAACAGACACTTCTCAAAAAAAGACATAGATACGACCAACAAACATATGAAAAATAGCTCAACATCACTGATCATTAGAGTAATGCAAATCCAAACCACAGTGAGATACCATCTCATACCAATCAGAATGACGATTAGTGAAAAGTCAGGGAACAACAGATGCTGATGAGGTTGTGGAGAAATAGGAATGCTTTTACACTGTTGGTGGGAATGTAAATTATGTTCAACCATTGTGAAAGACAGTGTGGCAATTCCTCAAAGATTTAGAACCAGAAATACCATTTGACTCACCAATCCCATTATTGTATATATACCCAAAGGAATAGAAACCATTCTACTATAAAGATACATGCACGTGTATGTTCACTGCAACACTATTCACAATAGCAAAGACATGTAATTAACCCAAATGTCCATCAATGATAGATTGGATAAAGAAAATGTGGTACATATACACCATGGAATACTATGCAGCCATATAAAGGAATGAGATCATGTCCTTTGCAGGGAGGTGGATGAAGCTGGAACCCATCATCCTCAGCAAGCTAATGCAGGAACAAAAAACCAAACACTACATGTTCTCACTTATAAGTGGTAGCTGAACAATGAGAACACACGGACATGAGAGGAGAACAACATTTACTGGGGCCTACTGGGCGAGGGTGGAGGTGAGAGAGCATTAGGGAAAAGAGCTGATGCATGTTGGGCTTAATACCTGGGTGATGGGTTAATAAGAGCAGTAGACCACCATGGCACATGTTCACCTATGTAACAAACCTGCACACCCTGTACACATACCCCAGAACTTAATTAAAAAAAATTTTTTAAATGTGTCCTTGAATTTACTTTATCATGATTCTCAAACCATGGGATTAGACTTTGAGGAAACACATGGAAGAAATTCTGAATGCATTAAAAGGAATGTGGCAAGGCATGATGGCTCAAGCCTGTAATCCCAGAGCTTTGAGAGGCCAAGGCAAGAGGATCCTTTGATCCCAGGAATTTGAGATCAGCCTGGGCAAGACAGCAAGACTCCCATGTCTTAAAAAAAATTTTTTTTTAATAAATAAGTAATGTAAATATAATCGTAGAATCTGGACTAGCTTATTATGAAACTCATTTTAAAAACTTTAATAAAATTCATCAATGCGTTGTAGAATTCCTTGAGCCAATATCTTGCCGCAATTTTCCTCTTACCATTTGTTTTCTTTTTTACTGAAGTTCTTTGTTGTATCCACCATTATAAAGCTTATTTAAAGTTTATCCTCGCCTTTCATCACTACATTTAACTTATACTAATTTGAACATTTACATATCAAAGTCCAGAAAATAAATGATCAATTTATTCAGCAAATAATTCCATTGTATTTCCAATGTCTAAATTTCAGATTAGATTCTATTAATTTTTGAATAGAAGAAATATAAGTTTATCCATTCCTTGGAATATCTTTATTGCTTAGGTATTATGGAAACCTTCAGGAAGGCGTGTTTTAGAAGGGTTCTTTAGCATATAAACAACAATATAACTTTAGAAAATTACCCTGCAGCCTGACGCAGCTATCTTTAATTGTCCGTATTGCCTTTTTGTTCCCATCCTCCCTTCATTCATAACTATAAATCTACATGCTGATTTTTAATCTGAAAGTTTATCCTGCTTTTTGCTACATAGACTTTGTATTTAATGGACATCTGTTTATTATTATGTCAGGGTGGGTTTTCTGGAGACAGACACTGAGAGCGTGGAGTGCAAGATGTGGGTTCAAGATTAACATCTGTAAGGGAAGAGGAGGGGACAGGGCTGCATGCGGGGAAAGCTAAACTGTGAAGGAGGCATAATAGCCATGTCTCCAACTCTGCAAGGAGCTCTGGAGTGAGTACTAACTGTCCAAAATGCCCCATTCTTGCTAAGCGCCTCCACTTTCACTCTGTGTAATCATCCAATTTTGGTTGCTCTGGGCAGGGCATGACCTCAGGAAAGTGGGTTCCTTGATGCTGAAGCCGACCATGAACGAACTGTCACTGGAGACTGCCTACTGTCCACACACCCTGAAGGCGGGCAGTAGATCCCCGAGTCCACCACACTCATCCATCTTTGATTGCTTATGACAGACACGAAAGTCAGGCTGGCTGAAATTCTATTGTAGATCCAGAAATAGCTAGATGCATGTTCTCAATGGACACCGAGAGGAATCTATATTTCCTTTTCATTTCTGTGTTGACTTTGTTCTTGGGTAGGTTCTTCCTTCCTGCTGACAAACGTGGCTACCAACAGCCAGAGCTGACAGAGCACAGTGCTATGTGAAGGTTTGCAGCAAATTTCCAGGGATTGACACTGATTCAGCGAAGAGTCTACCCTAGGAATTTAGGGACATGAATGGAAAACTGTGAAGGCTGATTATTCATTGAAAGATTGAGATGCTATTTCTCAAAGAAGACAGAAGGGATGTCAGACAGGCAAAAACTGTCATTGTTTATTTTTCTTGACACAGTCATAGGTCTAAGGGGTAAGCAGCTGAGTTAAGCTGGGCCAATCAACTCATACTTCCCGAAATTAGAAACTAGGCAGAGATAATGTCATTGAGTGTTGTTAGAACTGAATTAACTGAAGGTAGCCTCTTAAAGGAGTTTTATTTCTGTAATTATTTTCAAATCAATTTTACCATCCTGGCTCTACATTTTTAGAACCTTGGTCAAGCTCTTAATCTGAAAAATGTGAAGAGTAATGGGACATAGAAATAGAAATGTTTTTAACTTGAAAGACTTAATATATATAAGTAAGCACAAATCCTGACATTTTGTAAGGGATCAGTGATGTAAACTGTTATTGTTATTACTAATAGCAGTAATACTAGTAGTAGTATAGAACATCTATTAATCAAAGAGCTATCATGGTCTAAATAGCATGCTAGACACTATGGAAATTACAAACACAAATCAAACAAAAGTTTTATGCTTAAGGAGATTCCAGTCTGGTGAAAGGGATATTTAACATATGTTAATTATATACAATATATTTTACAGGCTCTTTGGAAAAATAGACTTTGAATATCTAGCCCCTATAGTGGTAATTTCACATTATATCATTGTTTATTAATAAAACAGATGATTATAAATATATATATGTATATACACGCATACACATATGTATGCATATAATGTATGTGTGTTTGTGATACGCCAAGATAAAGAAAAGAGGAGAAAATATTTTAAACCATTGGAATAGCTTCTAAAATTTCTATATATTTGTGTAATATCAGCCATGACTGAATTTGGTATGCCAACTTCCTGAACAAAAAAAAATCAGAATATATTGATCACAGTAGGAAGCTATATGCCTGCTACATATAATTTTAAACAATGGCTTAATATCTGTTCTTAGTTTAATTACTTCAACATGTCAACATTTTAGTTCACAAGATTAAACAGAAGACAATTCTTAATATTAAAGTGTCTATTTTTAACTCACTGGTGCCATACCCCCACCTGACTTTAAATATATTGGGGTTTTTCCTTTATTATAAATAGGGTGCTTTATTGCCAAGATATGGCCAGGTTAGAACTTAGTCGAAGCTTCCCCAGGTCAGGGATTATATCATGTTCATCTGTGTATGCTTGACAGCGCCTGGTATGTAAAAGGTCTTCATACATTTAAATCTTTTTTTAAGTGAAGCAATAAGTGCTTGTCAAGGTCATTAGGAACACAGGTATAGTCCCCGACCCAGTACTTTTCTTTTCTTTCGTATTTTTTTTTTTGAGATGGAGTTTCATTCTTTTTGCCCAGGCTGGAGTGCAATGGCGCAGTCTCCACCCACTGCAACCTCTGACTCCCGGGCTCAAGTGATTCTCCTGCCTCAGCTTCCCGCGTAGCTGGGATTATAGGCACATACCACCACGGCCAGCTAATTTTTGGATTTTTAGTAGGGGCAGTGTTTCACCATGTTGGCCAGGCTGGTCTCGAACTCCTGACCTCAGGAGATCCACCTGCCTCAGTCTCCCAAAGTGGGGAATTACAGGGCTAAGCCACCGTGCGGGGCCAACCCTGTACTTTTCTATAAACTCTTCACTAGTAGTCTTCAGTGAGATAGGAGTTTATGATGGAATGTAAATCAACTATGTCATAGACACACTGTTTTGTTCAGGTAACCTTTTTTTTAGCAAGACTTTCTGAATGAAGAAAGAAATGCACAAGTTACAATCTTAGTTCACCGTAGACTGTTTACTGACCTGCTATTTGAAGGAGCATTGGGATAGTGTCTATGTTCCAAGGGGCCAAAACATGGTATCACAAGCAAACCAATGCAGAATTTTCTATCTTCAAACATTTGAGTGGCAAGGTAAGTAGCTGGAGATCATTTAAAAAAAAAAATTTGAAAGTGAAATGTTTTTCATCGTCTTCATTTTTGTAGGGTGTATATTATGCTGGTTGCTGTATGAAAATTTAAATTAATTATTATAAGTTACTTGTTATAAATTTGTCTTATTCACCATCTGTGCCCTGTGCAAATAAGCAAGAAAAATATTCTAAGTTCTTATCCAAAATAAATGCTTTATTTTTCCAGTGTTTTATATATAACCAGGAGGCCTTGATTGTGAGGCTGGTGAAATCTCAGCAGCAGAGCAGGGTCATGGAGTAAGGTAGCAGTCAAGATGGGCTGGGACTGGAGAGATTGGTCAACCTCTAGGGTCTTCTACCCAAGAAGGAACATTTGGTTCAACATACGATATCCAAAATGACATGGAAAAGATTGTTGAACAACAGAGAAAATATATACATTTACTACAGATGTGAATGGTGCTTCCTACAATTGTGCTGAGCACAATCTGTATAATTTTACGTGGTGATCCTGATCTCTATGGGTTAGTAGATGGGTCATAGACACTATACCAAGACGTATTTAAGGATGTCCAATCAAATGTTTGAGTGTAATAGCAAAAGTGTAGATGCTTGAAAATGTCAAGGGTCAAGATGGACAGCAATGCCTTCCCTCTAGTTGACAAATCTGCTGAAGAATAGGGTTATAATTAATGGCTACTACAGTAAAAAGTTGAATACAACCCTCAAGGGAAATTGGGGCTTATAAAAGAAACCGTTGTTTAGAGTTCTAGCCAAATTGACTAGAATTTGTGATAAACTACTGTCTGTAAAGAACAAGTGATCCAACAATAAGAACCAGGAAGATCTGTCCCTCTGTGGCCTCCAGATCGGGCAGAGATCCTTGTACACACACCATATATTAATGAGAATTACAGCAGGGGTAATATTCAAAATATATTTAATAAACAGCATAGTGTGGCTATCAACCAATCAGAATAAATGTTGACTATAGTTGGGAAAACAGGGTTGAGAGGATCTTGCTATGCTAAGAGTTAACTCTCTAGTGGCTGCATTATGGTAATGAAAATGGCACAGTTGTCCCACAGAAATGATATTTATGGGTTTTTTGAATAAACATAGAAATTGACCCTCCTAGTCTTAAAACTTGAAACTTACATTTGTCTCATCCCAGTTCCTTCCACAGAAAAATAACCCTCAGGCAAGGGACTGAAACTCCTCAGATCCCTGCATCCAGACAATGAGACGCCAGCCCCCTCATCCATCATGGCGGCTTCCTTGCCCCTCCCTAATTCCTATTTTCCCACCTTGCCAGCTATATAAACCCCCTAGTTTTATTCGAGTAGAGATGGATTTGAGACTGATCCCCCGTTCTCCCCTGATGTCCCTCTAATAAAAGCCCTCTTCCCTGGCAGTACTCCTCTCAGTGATTGGCTTTCTGTGCAGTGAGCAACATGATCTAGACTGTACCCTGGCATTTTGGTAACACAGAGATTAGGGCACTAGTCCACAAATAATGGCTGCATATTGGAATCAACTGTGAATTTTATTTTGAATGCTGATACTATTCTTTGAGGTTCTGATTAATTGTTCTTGAGGGGGTAGCCTAGATATGGGGATTTTTTTAAGTTCCTGGATGATTCTAGTATATTTGTCTAGTATATTTGTCACCTGTCTTTGTTTTGTAATCGAGGTTATATGCATTTTCTTATGGTTGGCATTTTATTTCATAAAATAGTGTGGAAAGGTTTAATCACTGTAAAATATTGACAACATTTATGAAGCAATTTTTCTTTCTTTTTTAAAGGATTTTAGTCAACAGAATAAAGTGTGAGAATCACTGGTTTAGCATTCAGGCAATGAGAAGACCAACAATGAATCAGTATGCACCCTTCTCTCCTACACACATTAGTGTGTAAAACCTGTGTTATCAACAACTTTAAAAATAGCTCACTTCAGTTTCAATGGTTTATTTTAAAGTTTTCAGGAAAATGGATCATAGTAGATTTCATATTCTCTTATCCTCCAAATTCCCTTAGCAGTGTCCATCTTCCAAGTGCCAAATATTTGTCACCTGTCTTTGTTTTGTAATAGAGGTTATATGCATTGTCTTATGGTCAGCATTTTATTTCATAAAATAGTGTGGACAGGTTTAATCCCTGTAAAATATTGACACCATTTATGAAGCAAGTTTTCTTTCTTTCTTAAAGATTTTTAGTCAACAGAAAATCCTTTCAACCTGGCTCTCCTCTCCTGGAAGAAATTATGCATGGAAATTCCTTTTTTACATGCTTTCATTGAAACCCAAATCAGAAATCAGTATCTAAAATGTGTTCTATACTAGAGCAGGTTGTGCTTCAAGCTTTGTCTTGGCAAGATACAGAAATTAAAGTCATGGGCCAATTTTTGAATTAACATGAAAATTCTTTTTTATGTGCATACGAAAACATGTCTTGTGAAACATCTTGCCAAAGGCTTCTTCGTCTTCTGGTTGTTACATAAAAACATGGTCATCCCAAAGGGGCAAAAAAAACCCAACTGTGTTCCACCTTAATCAGATTCACAATCATGTCCTAATGTAATTTGTCCTAATCCATTTCGGAGGAAGACAACCATTTATGATTCCCAGAGACGTGTGGGAATAAATGTGGCTATATGGAAATTCCCCGGGTGTTCTGTATACTATATTTCCTAGTTCATAAAAAAGCTAATTACATTTCTGAAAAGAAGGCTTTACAGATGCAATGTATATTCTAAATACAAAACCCTACTCTGTCACCCCACAGTCATATGGTCCTTATCTGTTTGCCATATACAAACTGTATTCTGGATTACAGTAACTTATTTTATAATAAAAAGCACACACATTACTGTATGAGCCTAATCATATATGCCAATGTTTGAGAGACAGTCCTACTTTTAGTTTTACTGGGAAAAAAAACAGGTAACACTTAGCATAGTAAGTAATAAATTACCCTGTAGTAAAATAGAAAATGATTGGTTCCTGATTTTTTCCCCAATGCCTTGGAAGATAAATATACTAAGTGGCTTGTTAAAAGAGTCAGCATAATTTTGTTTCTGAGATGCGATTGTAGAGAATGCTTCTGAGGGTAATGAATCTACAAGTTTATCCTGCAATGAAATCCTTTTTCACGGATTTCATTTTTCATTAAAAGCATGTTTTTACAAAAGCAATGTTTTCTATAAACAGAACTGGTACTAGATGACTCACTATTGAAGCAAGCTAGAAATGTAAATAATCAAATTGGTTTTATTTACTTTTCTGCAATAATCATGAAATCATACTGACCTAACATCTCATCATTTATTTGTTTATTTTTCATGTGATATATTTTTTTCTTTATCTCTAGTGCCTTTCGATGGTCATTTGTAGCTAAATGAACTCTGCTTTGCTCTCTTTGACTATAGGAACTCTGTCATTTCCCTTAGTCAATGATGTGGTTTCAAAGGCCATAGAGTACTCCTTATGGAAGTTTTAGGGATAGCATAATTGCTCCCTGTTGTCCGGGAAAGTGACCTTTGAGGACATCTGGGAATCTGATCTTCTCTCAAAACTAGGACAAATCATGAGTTAACTGATTGACAAACATGATCATTTGTAATTGAATTAAAACAAAGTAACATCTAAATTTAAATAACAAAGCTTCTCTAGGCCAGGAATAGAGAGATATTCAGCTATTTAACTTTTTAATGTTTGACTATACCTCTGGTCAATGTTAGTTAAAGCTTAAATATCAGGTCCCCCGACTCTCTAAATACTTGGCAAATGAACATCACCTACCCCTCTTCCCCACTGCTACGTGCTCCACCAAAGAAATACCTTAATCCTTCCTCTAGCATTCTTCTCTCCATCTTCCTCCTTCCTCTCAGGAGTCCCCAATGACTTCTTGAAAGATAATTATGCCTGTAGCTCAGGGACTTAAAGTAATCACCAGGCTTGGCATGAAAGAATGCTGGAATGCAAACTGAAGTGCAAAGCAACAAAGATTCAGTGCAGATATTATGAAAAGGGAATGCATTATAGCAATTACTCAGTTGGCCTGATTTCTGCCAGCCTACAGGATACAGCAAGGAGGCCAAAGCATAAACACCACCTAGTATTAGTCATCATGACTCATTGACATTTGGTGTTCAGGACCCACTGGAAGTCTTTGCATAAAGATCTAGAAGCTTTGATAACAAAGCTTCTAGAAAAGAAAAACAAAGCTCATAGACTTTTTGGCTTTTATTCAGTATAACATCAACTTCTCCCTGTGTCTCCCTTTAAAGTTGGAGGTTTCAATAAGGAGCCGTGTTTAGAAAAGCTTAATCATAAAATATCATGTAAAGTTGTGAAGTGCTGCTAGAGTGAACGGTTAGCTCATTTAATGAGAGTCGGTTGCAACTGACAATGAGGTTGAGAGTGTGATCACTGCTTGGGCTGCAGGCATTCACGCTGTCACAGTCTATAACCCGAATCCCCACCAGCCACCTATTAATGCTTGATTTTTATCACAGGGGATGAAGAAAATAGCACAGAGTCATCAACATAACTTGAGAAAATTCTAAGTGCATGCTGAAATAAGAGTAGAACTGTCACATCACAAACGTAGCCTGCATCATCAAAAAGACATGACAATGAGGAAAAGGGGAAAACTATACATGTTTTGGAAGAAAGTTCTAGTTTTCCTAGAACTGGCCTCATTTGCCTCAAACAGTCCTAGTGTATGTGATTTTCCTCAAGTCATGATTAATTTCACTCGAAATTGAACCAGTTTGCACAATGAATTATACAGTCTCATTCTCACTTTATCCAATTTGACATGACTCAGAAGTATGAGAAAGCAGATTTATTTAGAGCATCTCTGATGTGTCTCGTGTTTCACATGTGCTACATTAAGAATCTGTATTAATTGTATTATTCAAACAAAGTAAAGCAATACCTTCTATTGGATGGTGTCAAGACACAGAGATGAAGGTGCTTAATTACATAAAGGATCATTAATTTTAATAATCATGTAAGTATTTTAATCCTGATTTTAGTAGTTTTCTAGTAATTTTTCATAAGTTACATAAAGTTACTGGAAAAGGATTCTTAGAAGTGAAACTTACAGAATTAAAAAAAAAAACATTCTAAGCTCTAGATAAGCCAAACTGTTTCACTTGTTCTGACCCCTAACATCCACACAGCTGAATGGAGATAACCAAAATTATCCAATGAACTGTCCCATGTCCCACTTGGTAGCTTAAGGCGCTGAATAATGGAATCCATTGAGTGCTAAATACATCAATTATCTATTATAATTGTTATAATAATTCTGTTATAATTGTTCTGAATACTGGCAACTTTAATTAAGGAACAAGGTTGTAGTACTGGATAATGTTATGAGCTAAAAGACAATTGTTTCTAGTTTTCTTTTCTATGATTTTTTGTGTGCCAGACATATTCACGCATTTTGCTCAAGGTGATTTCCTTGGACAAGGAATTTAAGCCAGGCTTACTCATGGCAGCCAAATGTGACCATGCTATGCCCTCTTCTCACACATTGCCAATTGTGGCAGCAGAATGGATTCTGAAATAATCTGCATTAATTGTTAGACTAGATAAAATGTTCATCTTAAGTGAAACTAGGGACACATATTTTGGGAAGCTTTAGGGAACAGAAACTGAAGCACTAAATAATTATTTTCATCAACAATGCTGCTCATAACAGCAACTAACAAACCATGTGAAGCAACAGTGTGAACTACGTTTTTTTTTTTCTTCCTAACAATCCAGTTTGGGACCCGCATGCCTAGATTATGGCAACAGCTGTTTTGGAACTAGCTTTGTTGGTTTAATCAAATGTATTTGCACATTAAGTCTTCTCTGTGTTATGGTTATTTATTATTATTATTAAATGATATTAGCATGATCTGGGGCCATAAAGCATACAATTTAATTGCATATACTTTTTGAAATTTGCAACAGGATTGGTAACCTGTTGCCACTTTTTTCCTTTCATTTAGGGCATAAATCACTAGAGAACAACTGAAGTAGCTCGCTTTGATTTTATTTAGTGCTTTGGATCCTAACCCATAAGGGAAGTGACTGAGATTCAAACATTTTTTTTCAATTAATTCGATTTCAAAACTTGCAGGAAGCTGTCACAATAATTCAAAACTGTTTTCCCTAAAACAATAAGTGTAATCTTTGATACAACTGGGCCAATTAGTCGCATTGTAAAGTAAGTGCGGCAATAGAAAATGAGGTCCGCTGAATGGTCCAATGGTGACAATAAAATGCTGCGCATGTATATTTCCAAATACTTACTGTAGTAATTGCCACAAAAATGAGTCCTATGAAATGAACCTGAGGATTCCCTGAGTACTAATTTATTTCACTTCCATATGGATACTGACGTAGGCAGCTTCACTTTGCACTTTCAAGGAAGAGGAAAGATCCAGAACTATCTCTAAAACACTTTTGATACAAATTTGGCCAATGAAAAAAACTGGGCACTCAATTAGGCAGTAAAAATTTACTCCAATTTAGAAACAAACTGACTGACAAGGCCAAGTAAAATAATGGACCTCATGGTCCCGCAAACATGTAAGTCAAACCTAAATTAAAATGAATATTATTCAAACAACTATAACTTGATTACATCAGTTTTAATCACTTAATCATTCAGCCCTGAAACGCAGTTTTTTAAATACTACTTTATTTTTCTTGTATACAGTAATCATCTTTTTCTATGTATGCAGTGTAGGTGCAGGATACTTTTATCAATAGAACAAGATAGCTATTTATGTCTATATTTCATCATTGACATATGATTCATTTACTCATGAAATGTTTATTAAGCATCTACTCTATGCTAGCCTCATTCTAAGGACCGAGGATAAAATCATGGGCTGAATAAACAAAGGCCCTGCATACTGAAGATAAACAGCCAAGCAAATGGTAACAATAACTTAAAAAGGATTATGATAATGGAAATCAAGGTCACATTGGGAGCACGAAGGGGCATCTCACCTAGTCTGGTGTGTATGAGTGTGTGTGTGTGTGTGTGTGTGTGTGTGTCTATGTTGGTGGTGGGGTTGGTTAGAGGAGGCTTCCTAGAGGAAATGACATTAGAGATTTGAGGGAATTCGCCCGGGAATGAAAGCGGCGCAGAGCAGCCCCGACGTGCAGCTCCTCGATTAATTGTTCTTCCTGGATATGGTCCTCCCGCATTCCAGAGTTTCCTAGAGTCCGGTGAGAACTCCAGGATGTGTCAAAACCTGGTCTCCTTAGGCTAGATCCCAACTTGGTATGTGTATGTTTGCCTGCCGTGTTAATGTTGTTGTTTTCTAACTACATTAATCAACAACATCTAAAGATTAAAACATTTCCCTTCAAAATCCACACTTTGGGTTTCTCTTGCAAAAAAAAAAAAAAAAAAAAAAAAAAAAAAAAAAAAAAAAGGAAGCTCTGGCAATAGTGAACTTGGCTTCCTGGGTAGCAGTTAATTCCTTGGAGCAAATAGGACTTCTCCAGCACACCACAATCCCTTCATTCTTTACAAACCCTCAGTACGAATGACTGTCTCTGATATTTCGTACTTCACCTGCTCAACTTCACTCATTTAGGTCACTTTCCTGGCATCTCTAGACATTTCGGCTTGTGACCTCCACTTAATGCTATATCAGGTTTTAAGTGAAAGAAACACCTGATATTTCATAGCCTTTTGGGTGTTGAGTTAACCTGATCCTTCACTGCAGGGGGTATGTGTGTGGATATAGCCCACAGATGTTTCATTCACATTACCAATATATAAGACACATCACCCTGGATATTTTTTTAGTGGTTTCGTTTTTCTTGTTCATATCTTGCTCACATATTTACAGGCAATTTTGTTATTGTTCTCAATTGAACTGCACATAATTGCTTAAACAAGACACACATTCAAATATACAAAGTGTCATTTTTTAAGCAAAGGGATATGCATGAACTCTAAAGAAAATAAGATGTTAAAAAGAATTTAAAACATACTCAAACCTCAAATATTTGTACTTTGTGAATGATCCTTTAAGCCTGTCTAGGCAAGCAAGTTCACTGAGGAAGTTTTTTGAGGCGGATAGTAGAAACACTTATATTTGAATGTTCAAATGAACAATACAGAAGGACATCATGAAATGAACAATTTGGTAAAGGCATCTGGACAACACCTAGGGGTAGATGCACATACAACCGAGAAAAATAATAATATAGCAGCCTTAATGGACTCAATTACCGTGCAGTACACGCTTTAGTGTCTTCTTGGGCCCCCTTAAACTGTGTATTAAACGTTTGGAATTAAATTGAGGCTCATGGTGTGTGAGAAGAGGCGTGTTTCAAGTTTGTTTTTCCTTGATTGTTTAATAAAAGAGGAATAAGTGAGTGCTACTGGAGGGAGAACAACAATTCCTTACAAGCTAGGAATTCTGAATTCCGGACACGAAGCTAGTCCTGCTTAAATTATCATGAAAGACATTTGACTGGACTTGGGCATGAAGCATTACGTACTGCTAAGAAAGACTGCATGAGGGGCAAAGAGTAGTGACTTGGGATTGGGGTGGGCGTATTGACCATTCAGCAGAGTAAGGATCAGGGGAGCTCACACAGTGAGAAGAGCAGAGAAGTGAAGAAGGAAGGAGGCCAAATCTGCAGTCATTAGACTGGATATGATTGATTGTCACTCAGCACCCATTTCTAGCCCATTCCTGCATTCCTCCCTGCACTACAGAGCTGGAAAGTTAAAGACTGCATTTCCTACACTTTCCTACAGGTAGGGTTCTAGAGAGGAATTAGATCTTTCCAATCTGATGTGCCTTCAGAAGACCTAGAAGGTGAATGAGATAGAAGCTGTCTTCTAGATATTGATTCTGACACACAAAGGAAGGCCCTGGAATGTGAGGGTCAAGGGACTTTTGCAAAGGCCAGTCTCAGCATTCTGGTGGCTCCCTGATCCCTGAATTGCACCTGTTTGCTCTCAACTGAGTAGTTCTAAAATTGCCTTCATGTTCCCTGCTCTGCCATTGTCCCTAATTATTTCTTTAAACCCATTGTACTTGAAATGCCTAGAGTACTCTATTTTTTGCACCAAATGTTGACTAATACAGTCCTAGTACCAGAATTTGAAGCTAGCAGATGGAACTCATCCAACTGGAGAGGCGCTGATAAAGGAGTCAGGATGGCTTTGCTATGGTCTGGGAAGATCTATCTGTAAACAACATAATCCAGACTTTTAGCTTAGAGGAGGCTTCCGGGGAAAGGGTTGGCAGAAGTTAAGTGCAGCCCCAAATAAACAGTCAAATATTGAAAGCCGTGTCAAGGCAACACATAGGAAGTAAGAAAAAATATAAAGAAAGGTTAGACTAAAGAATTATTCCAATGGTTGGACAAATAATGAGTTAGCAGTAGGGTAAAAGAAATTTTATAAGTGATAAGCTTAAAAAAAAAATCCCAGGCCCTAGATTGTAGTGGGCAGAAGAAAAAAGGGAACTAAAGAACACCATTCTGTAACGGCTAGACTCTGGATCCCATCTAGAGATATGACTCTAGAGAAGTGAATGATAGAGGACCTGACAACAACAGGACTGGCTCAAGAACTCGTACAGTACTCATGTTATAAGTAGGAAAAGCAATCCAAGGGACTGAATCCCAAACACTTACAATCTGCCCTGTTACAGTGATAAGTCTGCAGAGACAATGTATGCATGCTGGATCCTATACAGACAGGTAGGGTGAGGATAGGCAAAGTAACAAGTTAAGGGGATATGGAAAGAAGATGGACACTAGAAAAGGTTGCAAGAAATGGGCAGAGGAGAGGAAAGTATGAGGGAACATGTCTATCACTTTTATTTCAAGAGAATCATTCAAATATATACCCAGTAGTTGAATAAAAGACTACAAAACTGAGTGATCTTACTCCTTGCAACAAGAGAGAGGGCCCTCTTAATGATCTATGGAAAACTGCAGAAAATATATTTAAAAACATTTTAGAGCACAGGTCTCACTCTGTCACCCAGGCTAGAGTGCAGTGGCACAATCATAGCTCACTGCAACCTCAAATTCCTGTAGAGACTGGTTCTTGCTGTATTGCTCAGGCTGGTCTCGAACTCTTGGAGCCAAGTGATCCTCCCTTTTTGGCCTCTTGAAGTGCTGAGATTACAGTTGTGGGCCACCATACTTGCCTGTAGAAAATATTTTACACAGGGTAAGTGTCAGCACAATATTCTTTTGCCTCACATCTTTATTCCAATATTATTCTCATATTACTCTCAAGTTTAATAATTTATTATATTGGAAAATGCACCCAAAACATTTTCAAGCACTGGGCATAGGCAGATCAAAACTTCAAATAGAGGTGGCATAATGTAAGTAAAAGATCTGGATAGGAAAACTAACCTCCAGAAATTGTTATTAACCATTGTCATTAATCACTGTCGTTGATATTTGGACAATTGGTTAAGTTTTTCTGGCTCCAAAATTTCTGATAGATAAGGAAGACAGTTGGGTCACGTCATCTTCAAGAGCAAATAAAGACTGATGTAAAATTATGTGTTCCAAATTTCTTTTTAAATGAGAAAAAATAAATCCATGAAAATACCCATTTCTGGCAATGATGCTGAGAAAATCACTCATATGTTGTGCTTGGTGATGTAAATTTGTTCAGACTTTTTGGGAATAATGTATAGCATGTTCTGGGAGCCTTAAAAATATATTATCGAATACATGATGTTATATTTTGAAACGTATTTTGAGAAAATAATTTTTAAAACATGGGAACAATAGATGACAAAAGTACCCATCACATTATTTTTAGTATTATAGAATCATACAACTTAAATATTAAAAATAAGATACTTAGGTCAATATAATAAGTTTAAAGGAGTGTTATTTAGAGACTAAAATTATCTTTCAAAGACGCTGTGGAAACATAGAATTGTGTATACTGCAATATTAAATTAAAAAGCAAATACAAAATTAAATATATACAATAACTATATAAAAAATGGCCACAAAAAGTTTTCTAGGAAAAAGAAGTTTTATAATCTTATCTTCCTGTTGAACTTAAATATCCTAGTTTCAAAGCAGCACCTCCACCATCAAATAATGTCTCTAGAGGAGGCTGGATGCGGTGGCTCATGCTTGTAATCCTAGCACTTTAGGAGGCCGTGGTGGGCAGATCACTTGAAGTCAGGGATTTGAGACCAGCCTGTCCAACATGACGAAACCCTGTCTCTACTTAAAATACAAAAAGTAACTGGCCGTAGTGGTGCTTGCCCGTAATCCCAGCTACTGGGGAGGCTGAGGCAGGAGAATCACTTGAACCCAGGAGGCCGAGGTTGCAGTGAGCCGAGATTGTGCCACTGGACTCCAGCCTCGGCAACAGAGAGAGACTGTATCTCAAAAATAAAAAATAAAATAAAAAAAAGAATCTCCAGAGGAGAACATCCCTGGGCCCACTGATACCTTATTATTCTCACTGTGCATCCTTCATTGATGAAGGAAGTGTCCCCAGAGCCCTTCCCATTGAATATAGCTGGCGGTGGGTTTGTTAACCTTGCTTAGTTGATCCAATCTATGATGCCCCCCTAGCCGAGCTTTCTATTCCCTTCTTATAACTGCCAGGCACTTTCAACTTCATCTCATTTACTACAGGCCAGCATCACGACCAATCCTCCAAGCAGCTATCCCATCAATGAATTATACAGGCTCAGATATCCTTGCCAGCAGGTTAAATCTGATGCTACTGAAAGATACGCAAGGATAACAACCACTCCTCTATCCAGCCTTGTATTTTGGGTCTCCTGTGTCAACACCTTTATTCATTCTCACACATGTTCTCTCTGTCCCTGCTAGTTCATATTGATCAGGACCTGTGATGAATTTGGTGAGTACTCCATTTCTTCCCATCCCATGCAAAAATGGTAGCTTCCCACTAAAGCCATGCTGCAAACGGATCCTAATTATTAGACTAGAAATACTAAGAGGAGAAAGGGCAAGTTGTGAAGAGAAAGAGAAGTATTTCATGAGACATCTGCTTTATGTGAACTCTTTATAGACACTCTAGGCAAAGGGAGGCTGTTCTTTCTTAGCAGGCAGAAGGTGTCACTTCTATCAGCTTGGAGGATTCAGGTGATTCTGGGGATACAGGTTCTCCATGTGCATGACCTAACTGTCTTTATCTTGGGTCTCAAGGTCCCCTTCCTTCCCTATTAGACCCAACTTTAACATGGAGAACTTGCTGGAACTGTAAACTGAGTATCCTTGTTAACACCACAGTCATAATGATCTAATTTTAGGCCTAACTTCATTATAGTCTTGCCTCTAAGTGCAGGAGAGGAGGGTCTCTTTAACCTTGCCATGGAGGTCTTCTGACTTTCACGGTGTATTCTAAGGTGATACCTGGATGAGCCTGTCATTATCTTTATCAAGATTTTTATAGCAACTAGAAAAACTCAAGAAACTCCATAATTCTTATACTAACCATTTGTCACCCTGTTTTTCAAGCATCAGTGCTTCTCTTCCACCTGTATTCTATCATATTCCAGCACAGGTGAGAGTTAGTAATTGACACCCAAGGGTTATCACCGCTGTACTTATCACCAGGAGAAGGCAATTACTGCCATCATTTTTCAGAATGCCATCACAATGGTCTGCTTTCCAGGGTATTAATTGCATGAGTTTAGGTTCCCCCAAAGGCAGATGCTAAGACAAGATTTTGGCCCTTGTGTTTCTTTGAGAGGTGGACAGGAAGCACGATGAAGCAGTGAAAAGGAGAGGAAGGGAATGAGGTAAGAATAAGGGGGTTAGCACTATGGGGAACTTAGTGGGAAGCTCAGTCTCACCAAAGACTGTCTCAGAAGTAAAGTAGAACATACCTTAATATCTCAGACTTTCCCACTGAAGTGCAAAGAAGCTGGCATACTTGTTCACCAACTCCCATTTCTTATTGTTGAGGACCATTCCTTGGGCATTAACACCCTCATACTTCTGGTTGCTTCCACCACTGGAGAATCCTTGGAGGCAGAATAAGGCAGGAAGCCACTGGCCTTGAATATGAGCATCTGCAATTTTTTTGTGAGTGAACTAAAAGGATATGGGTGGAGTAATAAACATGTCTGTTATAGTTAGGGAACATCTCCAGTGAAGAAACATTATAGTCTCAGTTAACTCATATTTATGAGCACTCTGGGGTGCTTCCCAGTATTTAACACCAAGGAAATTGCTTAGCAATGAACTAAAAACAAACCACATAATCCTAGGAACCCCTGCAAGACCATTCTTTGAGAAACGAACAATATTAAGAAGGTATCTGAATTGCAGCTCTGAATCGCTCTCAGGATGCGAGGATGGTCTGTTGCTCAGACACCACATAATCGCTGAGAAATGGATGAGCTGGAAAAAGGTAAGTAGGTAAGCAACAAAGAATGAATGAAAGTAAACAAAAGGAAGCATTTCAATATACTGTTTAGACTTCTACTCTCTTCTACTCTCTAATACAGACATCTTTAGCATATGCATATATATTTATATGTATGTCCATGTCAAATATATAAAATATACATGCATAAATAATGCATACCTTTATTATAAAATCTTATATACATGTGCATTTGAGTACTTAAAAAAATTAACTTTGCATGCTTTCTGTTAGATCTATAACATGTTATTTAAAACTTAAAGCCAACATGTGAGCTTAACTGTCTCTCCTAAAGATTTATGAACTACATAAGGAAATTAACTGTATGGACACATAGATAGATAGATTGATAGATAGACAGACAGATAGATAGATAGATAGATAGATAGATAGATAGATAGATAGATAGAGAGATAGATAGATAGATAGATAAATGGATGGATGGATAGATAGGTAGATAGATAGATAGATAGATAGATAGATAGATAGATAGATAGATAGATAGATAGATAGATGATAGATAGACAGAAGGTCTATAGTTACAGATCATTAAAATACAGAAAGGTCTTATGGCAAGTCAAAAGATAAAGTACATGGACTGTAACGGGTCGTGTAAGTCTTTATTAAGATTGCATTTAGGCCGGGCGCGGTGGCTCAAGCCTGTAATCCCAGCACTTTGGGAGGCGGAGGCGGGTGGATCACGAGGTCAGGAGATCGAGACTATCCTGGCTACCATGGTGAAACCCCGTCTCTACTAAAAATACAAAAAACTAGCCGGGCGTGGTGGCGGGCGCCTGTAGTCCCAGCTACTTGGGAGGCTGAGGCGGGAGAATGGCGTGAACCCGGGAGGCGGAGCTTGCAGTGAGCCGAGATCAGGTCACTGCACTCCAGCCTGGGAGACACAGCGAGACTCCGTCTCAAAAAAAAAAAAAAAAAAAAAAAAAAAAGATTGCATTTAAACTGAGCCTTAAACAACAATTAGAACTTGGGTATGCAGAGATGGGAGGAAATGGGGAACAGATACAGACTAGACAGTCCACGTGGAGGAAATAGCTTAAGCAATAAGTTCAAATAATATACCAACTAAAATAATAATAAGAAGAAGCAGCTTTGTATTTCAGAGTTTATTGTCCTAAGAATTACTGCACAAAATTGGAACTGACGTATGTCCCATGGCAAAATGCCCACCGCTGGTGTTTCTTTGCGTCTAGGACAAGTTAACAGATAATGTGTATAATTTCACATAATTACAGTAAAAGGTTAGTGCCAGTGAAATGGCCACAAGGGGTATTAAAATAACAAACGGCTAAGTGATGCTTCCTTGCTCCTTCTTCCTGGTGCACCCAGTGAGCTAATGGGCTAAAAAATCAGGAACAAAATGTTGTCCTTTGCTGGTTCTCCCCCCTTTGACTGATTTCCCCTTTGACCTTTTGGGGTTCAGGCTGTTTCCAGACTTCATTTGCACACTCTTTTCTCCTCCTTCCCTGGCTTAGCACTCAGTGTTTCCACAGCAGATTAATGACAGCTAATAACATCTGATATATCTGGACATTGCCACATAATGAGTTGCAGTCCCACTGGGTCCCAGAAGTGTCACCACTAACAAATTCGCCAGACCTGCACATAATTAGCATGTAAAGGGAGTGATCGTGCAGTAAATCTGTAGGGAAGATGGATAGCTCAGGAGAGAAAATACAAGGGGAGAAAAATCCCTTCTTATCATGCCTTACTAAATATATGTTTCTTGGCAAGAATATTTTCTTGATAACAAACTGTGGACAGGTTACCTTAACAGTAACATTATTCCTTTCATGGCTGATAGGCAGAATTTCATTATGTCACTGCTAATGTTTCAATATTTCTGCAAAATGTCACCCTATGTAAATTAGGAGAGGTTGGGGTTTCCTTTGCAGTTTTCTTTAAAGATGCACGACCCCCTTTTCATCGTGGCCTGGTGCTCACTTCTCTCCTCTTGACAGGCTAGAATTTAGTGAAGAAACCTATAGAAACTTTGCCCTTAGCTTGCAAAAGCTAAATGAAATGGTATATATACTCAGAGACAGTGCCCTGAAAACTACAAATGGAATTCATACTAGAAGGCGAAAATAAAAGGAGAGAAGGAATCCAGAAATCACAGTGTGTGCAGTATGATTACCAACTTGGAGGCATGTTTCTCACATGATACTGAGCATTTAGACCCACATGGTAATTTTAGGATTTGTCTCTTGCAGTCAGAACAAAAATGAAAATGTTTCTGACTGTGCTCAGTAGGGCATGAGAGCTTTGCCCTGATCCTTCAAACCCAGCACAGTAATCCACGCCAGAATAAGGCCTGCTACTTGAAAGGAAACCCCAAAAAAATATGTCTATGAAAATAAACCTGTTGAGGGAGACACTTCCGAAATGCGGGTCAACCCTTTTCCTGTAAGAGTTAGGAAGCCGAGCCAGAAGGGCTAGGTGAAAGTATGAAGAAGGTTTAACAACCAAGCCACCAAAAGAGCATTCATGCACTGGGCCTTGGGAAGACATGCTGTGGAGGCTGTTTACCTCTCTTTGACCTTTGACTTGTGATGTGTGGCCAGTGTCAGCCTCCTATTTTATACTTCACAATTCTTCCAATAAACATAGGGATTGGGGGAGGAGGATCGTTCCTTGAAGCAGGATTTTGAGAAGATTGTCCCGGATGCTCAGGGCAATCTAGTAGACAGTCAGCACTTGCAGCCTGATAATTACTCTATAAGGTGATTAACAAAAACCCTGAGGGCAAAGACTCTTCATCCCTCAATTCACTGCACTCAGGTTTCTGCCCCTCAATGCCCTTGAAAAGTGACATTGGTGACCTCCAAAACCGTCCCTTGTAGGTCTTTTTTGATTTTCATGGTCTATGTCTTCACCGGGCAATTCCATTTACACACATGATCTCCAATGTCCTTACACCTGCTGATTCCTAAATTAAAGCTCCCAAAACCCATTCAACCAATGCTCTATTGAGCATCTACTCCTGAATGGCCCAAAAGCTTTCTAGTCTTAATACATCTAAAATTCAACTTCTATGTCAGCCAACACAGTCCGACCTCAACTCTCTCTTCCTATATTGAAAAATGTGATGGTGTCACAACTCATCCAGTGTCCAAAGCCATTCAAGGAATCATTCTTCCCTCACCCTACTGTTCAGTCACTGATGCAGTTTTCTTAAATGCCTTTCAAATTCACACCCTTTTCTTTGAGTCTTCACTTCTTTACCCTTGATTTATCTCCTAGATTATAGAACACATGCTGACACGTTCCCCTGATTCAAGTCTTATCTTTACCCATCCTTCTGCTACCAGAATGATCTTTCTAAAACCCAAATGCAACCACATTATTCATTTCTTGTAAGCCCTCCAATGAGTCCCCATTGCCAAAATAATCAAGCTCAAATCCCTCAGTTCCTTAAAGTAGCAGACACAATTCTTTGCCTGGCTTCTGACTGACTGCCTTGCTTGCTTTATCTTGCTTGCTTGTTTGTTTTTGTTGTCAGATGTAGCATCTCAGTCCTACATCTGCATCTGCATTTTAAGATTCCCAGGTGATTTGAATTCACATTTAAAATCTGAGAAGCACTGATCTAGCGCACTGGTTCTCAAACTTGACTACATATGAATTCACCTGAGAAGTTTTTAAAACTTAAGATATCTGAGTCCTATTCCCAGAGATTCTAATTGAAAGATTTGTTAGATATGACATCACAACCATGATTACCAAGGACAAGAAAAAATAATTGATTCAATTGAATTTGATCAAAGTTAAACATTTTTGGCAATTGAAAGACACTTTTAAGAGAATGAATAAAGGTGATATTTCTACCTTCATCAGATGAAAAGGTGGTCAACATCATTATTCATTAGAGAAATTCAAGTTAAAATCATGATAAGATACCACTGTACCAGTATTAGAATGATTAAAAATAAAAAATATACATTTCGCCAGCTGTTGGCATGGATGTGGAAGAACTAGAATGCTTATATATTGCTGGTGGAAGTACAAAATGCTGCCTCCATTATGCAAACAGTTCAGCAATTTCTTAAAACATTAAGCATACACCTACTATGAGACCCAGCCGTTCTGCTTCCAGGTATTTACCCAAGAGAAAAGGAAATGCATGTGCATTCAATGACTCACACATGGAAGATCATAGTAGCTTTATTTGTAATAGTTCAAAACTAGGGAAAACAAAACAAAACAAAATGTCAATCAGATGGAAGGATAAACAAGTTGTGGTATCTATGGAACACTACGCAGCACTGAAAAAGAATGGACCATCGGTACAAACAACATGAATGGATCTCAAAGTAATCATGCTGAGTGAAATAAGCCAAACAAAAAGAGTATGCCATATGACATCACTTATGTAAAACTTTAGAAAATCAGAGCTAATATATTGTGATATAAAGCAGATTGGTGATTGCTTGGTAATGGGAAACAAAGAGAGATGGGAGAGCCTACAGAGACCTGATGAAACTTTTAGGGGTGTCACCCAAAAGCTTCACCCACATCTAGTGAAGCTAGATGTTCACTAGCTTGATTCTGAGGATGGTTTGTGCAGTGTACACATGTGTCAAAACTTACTAAATTGTACACTTTAAATATGTGCATTGTCCTGCATGTCAATTACATCTCAGGACAACTGTTAAATCAGTGCTCATGGGCCGGGCGAGGTGGCTCACACCTGTAATCCCAGCACTTTGGGAGGTCGAGGTGGGCAGATCACGAGGTCAGGAGATAGAGACCATCCTGACCAACATGGTGAAACCCCGCCTCTACTGAAAATACGAAAAAAATTAGCTGGGCATACTGGCGCACACCTGTAGTCCCAGCTATTCGAGAGGCTGAGGCAGGAGAATCACTTGAACCCAGGAGGCCGAGGTTGCAGTGAGTCAAGATCGCACCACTGCACTCCAACCTGGCAAAAGAGTGAGACTCCATTTCAAAACAAAACCAAAAACAACAACAAAACAGTGCCATGTTATAGCCTAGAAAAACTAAATCAGCTTTATCTTTTGCTCTAAGTATACATTGTTTTCCAGCAATACAAAAAATACATACTACATGTCTCCTTGAGTTTCCATATGCCCTCCCACATGATTTCTGTCTAGGAAACTGCCCACGGGTAAAGATTTCAATCAGTGAAGCCTTCCTAGGTTCTCCTTTAATGGCTTGGATGGTTCTATTCCTTATGCCCTACTGTATTTCTAACAGTTAAGCCACTTCATTAAGACCTTTATACATCTGCATTTGGTATTAGATAATGATCTTTCTGTGGAAGAGACTTAGAATGACTCACGTAGGAATCAACATTTGCCAAGTGCTAAAAAATGTCAGTGCACAGAAGGAACTGGGTGACTTTGGCCTGGGCTACCACGTCTGTGAGTAAATAAACTCCGGTTATGTCAAAGGACAAAGAGTTGGTGGGTCAGTTTCAGGATACCATAGGGTCCCCTAAGTTTGGGTGGTCATTAAGAAGACATATTTTATTGCATTTTTTAAGGCAAGCTTCTTGCCTCAAAAATCAGCAAGATAACTAAATAATAGAGATTACTTACAGAGTAGTAGACTGTGTAAGGACTTTTGTCTCTAGCTCCTTTCCCCATTCACTGTTCTTAAATCAATGAATACTGGCATAGGCAGCCTTTATAATAAAAGGGTCCCCTATGTACCGTAATGTCTATATTTCTCCTATTTGTGAAGCTGAATGCTCTCCTTAGTTTTCTCTGCATATTTAAGTTTCAAGCATCTTTCAAGACCCCAGCCAAAGTCTACCTAGTCCATAAAACCTCCCTCGGCCGGGCGTGGTGGCTCACACCTGTAATCCCAGCACTTTAGGAGGACAAGGTGGGCGGACCACCTGAGACTGGGAGCTTGAGACCAGCCTCGCCAACATGGTGAAACCCCATCTCTACTAAAAATACAAAAAATTAGCCAGGCATGGTGGCGCGTGCCTAGAGTCCCAGCTACTCAGGAGACTGAGGTGGGAGAATCCCTTGAGTCCGGGAGGCGGAGGTTGCAGTGAGCTGAGACTGCGCCACTGTTCTTCAGCCTGGATGACACAGCAAGACTCAGTCTCAAAAAAAAAAAAAAAAAAAAAAAAAAGCCTGCTGCCACCCATAATGACTTTTTACTACTCTTGTTTCTTTGGAGTAATAACTAATGTATAGCTTGATGCTTATAAGCAAATATTTTTAAAAAGTTAACCAGTTATACATGACAATAAATGATTCCTTTCGCAAGAAGGTTGAAAGCAATTTGAGATCAGGAAGTATGCATTACTGCATCTTCTGTCAAACCATGATGGCATCAGCTGCAATGCCCTGCACATAGTGTGTTTGAGGAAATTTTAAAACAGTAACTCAGAACACTTGCTGGTTTCTTAATTACATGTTCAAATAAATAAGCTGCTTAAAAATATTCAAAAGAAACAAAGACTGATGAAAAAGTCTGGATTAAAAAGCTATTCGTTTTCTTATAATAAACAGATAGATACATAAACAATTTAGTAAGTGCGTCAATTATAAGGGGAAATCACCCTTCTTTGACTCTCAGTTTAAGAAAATAGCTGGGCGCGGTGGCTCACGCCTGTAATCCCAACACTTTGGGAAGCTGAGGTGGCCAGATCACCCAAGGTCGGGAGTTTGAGACCAGCCTGACCAACATGGTGAAAACCTGTCTCTACTGAAAATACAAAAATTAGCTACGCGTGGTAGTTGGCACCTGTAGTCCCAGCTACATGACAGGCTGAGGCAGGAGAATTGCTTTAACCTGGGAGGCAGAGGTTGCAGTGAGCTGAGATCGCACCACTGCACTCCAGCCTGGGTGACAGAGCGAGACTCCATCTCAAAAAAAAAAAAAAAAAAAGAAAGAAAATAGACAAGTATCCATCATATTCTTTCTGGTGGAGAAGACAGGAACTTCACAAACTAGATAAATTCTCAAATCTTAAAATTGCTTTGAATTATTTGTAAATTATTACCTGTTATCTGGTCTCTGCCACCTAGGCTGGAGTGCAGTGGCTCAATCTTGGCTCATCATAACCTCTGCCTTCCAGGCTCAAGCAATTCTCCTGCCTCAGCCTCCCAAGTAGCTGGGATTACAGGCGCATGCCACTACTGACTCGGTAATTTTTTGTATTTTTAGTAGAGACAGGGTTTCACCATGTTGGTCAGGCTGGTCTTGAACTCCTGACCTCAAATGATCCACCCGCCTCGGCCTCCCAAAGTGTTGGGATTACAGGTGTGAGCCACTGAACCCGGCCCTTTGTGATTATTTTCTAATAAACATAGCCACCATTCATTGAATACTTATTTGTGCCAAATACTGTAATAATCACTATGCATTTATAAGCTTATTTATTCCTGGCACAATCCTATGAGGAGGGTTCTATTACTATGCCCATTTCTCAGGAGTCACGTTTATACTTGCAGGTTGAGTTTGAATGAGTTTACCCATACTTGCTCTTGTTTTTTCAGTATTTCCTAGTCAGCTAGATGTGTAAGTTAGAAATTTGGGGTTGAACTTGACAGACCCTTCTACCTCATACCTTACCCAAATTAAACCATTGCAAAATCCTGTCACTCTTATTTTCTGTTTTCAATATTTCTCAAGAACAGACATTCCTTTCCAGGCCCCCACAACCCCACAGGAGCCAGGCCACCACCGTGTCCCATCTGGATTGCTTTTCCTTACATCTGTTGGTATGCTCTCCTTACTTCCAATCAGTTCTCAAAGCTGCATCCATAGTAGTGTTTTTCCCCCCTCCAGTCATATATTTGTTGATGAAAAGGCAAATTCAAATGTTCGTAAAATATTTGAAGAGATTGATTCTGAGCCATGTATGAGTGATGACTGGTCTGTGACACGGCCCCAGGAGATCCTGAGAACATGTCCCCAAATGGTTGGGATACAGCATGGTTTTACACATTTTAGGGAGCTATAAGACATCGATCAATACATGAAAGATGTACATTTGTTTGGTCCAGAGAGGCAGGACAATTTGAAGGGGTTGGAGAGCTGGGGCTTCCAGGTCACAGGTGGATTCAGAGATTTTCTGATTGGCAATTGGCTGAAGGCCTAGAATCAATAGAAAGGAAGGTCTGGGTTAAGATAAGGGGTTGTGGAGACCAGAGTTTTTTTTTTTTTTTTTTTTTTTGAGACGGAGTCTCGCTCTGTCGCCCAGGCTGGAGTGCAGTGGCGCGATCTCGGCTCACTGCAAGCTCCGCCTCCCGGGTTCACGCCATTCTCCGGCCTCAGCCTCCCGAGTAGCTGGGACTACCGGCGCCCGCCACTGCGCCCGGCTAATGTTTTGTATTTTTAGTAGAGACGGGGTTTCACCGTGGAGACCAGAGTTTTATCATGCAGATGAAACCTCCAGGCAGCAGGCTTCAGAGCTCTTATCAGACCCAAAAATGTTCCAGACTCTTAGTTAATTCTCTCCTGAATCAGGGAAAAGATCTGGAATGAGAAGGGAGTTCTCTGCAGAATGTAGATTTTCCCTACAAGAGACAACCTTGCAGGGCCATTTCAAAATATGTCAAAGAAATACATTTTGGGTTAAAATACTTTTATTTCTTTCAGATCCCGCTAACTGTCATGTGGGTATCTTATTGCTAGAAAGAGTTTGCTTTGTAGGTCTTAATGTCTGTATTAATGTTAAGGTTGGTCGGCTTCCTTCCAAGGGGTGGAAGGTATAACGAGGCATGTCTGGCCACCCGTTCCCATCATGGCTTGAACTACTTTCAAGTTTACTATAGAATGCCCTCGGCCCAGAGGAGGGGTCCATTCAGTTAGTTAGGGGGCTTAGAATTTTATTTTTGGTTTATAAATATGACAACATACCCCTTCTCTAACATAGAGATGAAAGTTTGGAATAGGAAAAATATCTAGCAGCTTTTACGAAGTTCATTATTTTCATCATGATCATGACTATGGCCTCAAGAAAACTGTATTACATAGATCATTTTGAAACAAAAAACAAAAACAAAAAATAAAAATAAACACTGCTATTCACCTTAGCATATAATGAGTCAAAAATTCCCATGATTGAACAAGCATGGTGGGTCATGCTTGTAATCCCAGCACTTTCGGAGACTGAGGCAGGTGGATCACCAAGGTCAGGAGTTCAAGACCAGCCTGGCCAGCCTGGTGAAACCCCATCTCTACTAAAAATACAAAAAATAGCCAGGCTTGGTAGCACGAGTCTGTAATCCCAGCTACTAGGGAGGCTAAGGCAGGTGGATCACCTGAGGTCAGGAGTTCGAGATCAGCCTGGCCAACCTGGTGAAACCCCAACTCTACTAAAAATACAAAAAATAGCCAGACGTGGTGGCACGAGCCTGTAATCCCAGCTACCAGGGAGGCTGAGGCAGGAGAATCTCTTGAACCCAGGGGGCAGAGGTTGCAGAGAACAGAGATCTCGCCACTGTACACCAGCCTGAGCAACAAGAGTGAAACTCGGTCTAAAAAAAAAAAAAATTACCATGACTGAGGACAATTGAGTTGTTTTTTTAAACTTGAGTTGTTTTTTTAAACACTTAGGACACATCAGCCCTTAATGCACGTAGTCTTCTTAATAATCATCAAAGGCAGGTCCTTAATCCTATTTTGCAGGTGAGGCCACAGTAGCTCTGCCTTGTTAAAGAACTTGTCTGTGATCACATAGCTAGCAAGTGGCAGAACTGAAATAGAACCCAGAATGCCACTCAGTCTGCAGTCTGAATTCTAGATCACTATATTCATGGTCCTCAGCCCCACCTGACTCTGCATTCTGTTTAATAATAGATCCTATGAAATCCCTGCTTTATCATCGTGAAATAAAATCATAGATAATATAAGTTGCCAAAAATGAAACTAAAATTAGAATTAGCTGTGAGTGAAATGTAAAAAAAAAAAAAAACAATAAAAGGAAAACATTGACAATAAAATAATGTGCATGTTATTATGTAAATGTTCCGGCACAAGCATGCTGGAAGATGTAACAAGGAAGTCAGATATTTGCCACTGAAATTCCCAGAACATGACAGCTTTAAATAAGAATGACACAGATGGGCTTTATTGGTAGCGTTATGGTCAGTGATGTGGTCTTCTAAAATAGTGAGAAAAACCTTGGTACTTTTCCAAATGAAACAAAGTGACCTCCTTTCTCAATTTTTGTGGCAAACATGTTCCAAGAAACTTAAATGTAAATTAAAGCTGAGTAAATCAACAAGAGCACCAACTTTTGGTTCATGTGTTACCCAAATGAGGATCTAGTTTCAGATAAACAGATGTTCATCTACATGAATTTTCAGCAAGAGAAACCGAAGTCATGGGATACACAAGCACATCCTTGCAGGGCTAGACTGAATCACACAGTGTCTTTATAACGAAATCCTCTTGTTTTTGTCCACTAAACCCTACAGGTTGAGCATCCCTTATCTGAAATACTTGGGACCACAAGTGTTTCAAATTTCAGATATTTTCGGATTTGGGATGATCAACCATGTCAGCATCACTTGAATCATTGTGACAATCAGTGAGTCCCCCACAAATGTCCTAAATGTCCTGGGGACAGTGCCACCTCCATAGTCACTCTCCTCCGACCTCATGAAGCATATGTCCCTCTTGATAAAAAACAACCAAATTTCTTACTTTTTCACTCAGAACCATAGGCTCATCAATCACACAAACAGTATTGTATTATTTAAAATAATGAACATCTATTATGCAAATAGGACTAAGAAGGGATTCCACTTTAACTTAAAAACGATATTATTAATACAAGAAAATGTACCTTTTATTCAGAGACCACTAATACCTTTGATGGTCTAAGCAGCCTCTTTGGAAAAGAGTGAAGTCTAGTAATCAGCAGGCATACACAGCTCATAAAGACAGATGGGTTACTTAGAACTTGTAAAGTGTTTTATGCTTTCTATTAAATACCGTTTTTGAGTAAATGTATAACATTGAAAGGTTGATTATTCAAGGGTGCTCTGCCACACTTGACTGAATCAGTATCATTTGGTTTGATCCACAGAAAATTTATTTTAGCAAAGTCATTCCTTCACAGATCACATCTCTTTATATTTCCTAGCATGAAAAGCCAGATATCCATTGCTTTGAAAAATGATGTTGTCTATTGTTTCTGTTTTGTATTTATAAGCATGTGTATGTTTATGTATGTATACTTCTACATCCATGTACAGCAAAACAAATTTTGTAAATAACTGTGAAGAAATGTCAAAAACTAAGAAATCTCAAGAACTTTGTATAATCACTTTGAAGTAGAAAAGGCGGCCGGATGCGGTGGCTCATGCCTGTAATCCCAGCACTTTGGGAGGCCGAGGTGGGCGGATCTCGACACCATCCTGGCTAACACGGTGAAACCCCCTCTCTATTAAAAATACAAAAACAAAATTAGCACAGCGTGGTGGCGGAGGCCTAGCTACTCAGGAGGCTGAGGCGGGAGAATGGCGTGAATCTGGGAGGCGGAGCTTGCAGTGAGCCGAGATCCTGACACTGAAAACCCTGAAACTCGTAAAAGCAAACCTGCTTGGATAATGTTCAACCATCCACCTCAAACGACCTATAACGTACCTCTGAAGAACCAGGATGCTCCAAGCAAATAATGTTCAAACCAGTATTCTAGAGCTCAAAAGAGAAGCTAAGATGATTGATCTTATCTTTGGATGTAAAAAAACGTAAGATCTTCACCTGTTAGAACTTTAAAAACTATAGTTACAAAGACTTTAAAATACAGAAAAAACTCATTTAATAGAAAACATTAGGATTCCAACTTATATGTATTCAATGATTAAAAAAATACTAACTCATAGAAAAGAAGAGGGAAAAAAAGGTGAAACCCAAAGTGCCAGTGTTTATGTTTCGAAAACTAGCGTAGTGTTAGTGAGTATCTATTATGTTCCAGCCTCTCTTTACACATTAATCTGACTCACATCTCATAAGAATGCTCAGAAATTGGTGCTATTTTATTCATTTTGCAGACCCAGAATTTAGGACGAGGCTAATTATTTGTAGAAATATTACACAATGTAACAGTACCAGGGCATGAATCCAACTCTGCCACCCCAAAGTCTATGCTCAAAATAACTTGAATTGTGGGCAGCTGTCTTTCTCTTCACTATTGTCTTGTATTTAAAGGGGATTATATTATATTTCTAATAAAAAATGACATAACAATGGGTTTATTTTAGATAAAATAAAAAAGAAACTCTGCACTCTGTAAGTGACTTGCAGTAATCATTTACTTAAGTTCTACATGAAATGCAAAATAGAAGAACATACCTTCATCCAGTGAATTTGTTTCATGGAGAACATTTAGTCCAGTTAATTCTTGACAAAAAGTAGAATTGAAAAGAAACACCAGTTCATAGGTTGGCTAACAAGAAAATCATTTTCTACAAGTGCTAATTAATTAATCCAAGGTACTAAGATAGTACCTAGCACATCATAAGTACTTATAACTGTACTTTGCTATGACTGTTATTATACTTATATAATCGGAGCTCAATCAGTGGTTCTTGTTTTGAGGATGACTTTTCTGTGGTTGAACAGTTGTTGCCTATTTCTTCCCATCTGAAGAAACCATCTGTGTCCTAAATAAAACAACGATCCTTTAAGAGATCCTAAATAGTCACACACTTTTAAACTCGGGAGATAAACTCATGGGAAAATTATACATCCAAAACTTTAATTTGTATTCTATAGACAAAATGACTGATTGGCAGAATATTTTGCAGAATTTTGGCAAATAGTAAATTCTTTGAAAAGAATTTCGAGATGGCTATGCCATCACATGGTTCTTAAAATACAAATGCACACAAATGGGTCTTTCTTCTGGTGAAAGCCACACATAAGAAATAGACATATGATAATACGCTTGGAATGTGACCTTACAGTAAAAATGCCTTCTTTTTATCACCAGTTTGTAACTTTGAAAACAAAATGCACCATTTCACAACAGGAAACCGCTGGGGATGATGAGGAGCATAAAATATGTTCAAACAAATTAAGGTTGTTTAATGTGTTTTGACTCTTCCATTTTTGTTTTCTCCCCTTGAACTGCATGCTCTTTGTTTGTAGTTGCTGCACAGGAAAAAACAAGTGCCTTATGTGTGTGAGAGATCTGTCATATGATTACCTGGAGGAAATTAAAATGATGCACAATGTAATCAGGCAAATGGAATGTTGAGCAATTATTCAGGAAATCGGATTGGCCAACGTACAGGGTAGTAATTCCTTAGACATTCCATTCTCAGAGAGATCGTGTACTTCCCACAGAGATGTGAAAAAATCCCCTTGCCTATAGAACTGCCATGGGAAGTCAATGCAAATCAGTGTACTTCCTCTTGTTCTGCATAAAGGAACCTGAAGGGCAAAGAACATATGTCACAAAAGCACCGCGGGAGCCTATCATTATTACTGCTAATAAGAAAAAATGGAACCTTTGCATACATAAACAAATCGTAAGAGGTGTATATTTTTCCTCAGCTTTTAAAATCAATGGTAAGTATCAGGGCATTTTCCTGGGATTAATCTACTGGGGTTGTTTGCTACTTTGAATTGAACAAAGTTCAGTCAGTCATCAATCCCCAAGAAATTCCGTGCCTCTCAGTCACTGGACTGACACGTGGATTGTTGCTCCCCTTTGGACTCAAACGAGGTGCTCCAAAAACTCCAGCCTGATCACAAAATTAAAAAACAAAATAAAATAAAAAGAAAACAGCAAAGGTACTCCCAGCTTCTGGGGTTATTTCTTGGAGTTCAGAACCTAAATAAAATTTACTAAGTACAATTTTGTATTAAGAACCTTTCAGGGCTTCTAGTAGCTGCAATTCCAACATTTTGTGAACAGTAGATTTGCAGCTGCCAACCTGCCCAGGCACCTTTTGCTTCAATAGGCAGTAGAATAATTCCCAGGGGATCAAAAGCAAACACAGTATGTGGCTTTTTGCCAAATGCGTATTCGCTGCCAGGAATTAACCCTCACCTGGGGGAAAAAAGAAATCTCTATTATGGAAGAGTATATCACCAGTAGCAACTGTTCTTACAGAGGTGGACGTACACGGGTGTGAGTATTGACTCATCAGAATACAGGTGTGGTGGGAGAACAACTATAATTCAGGTAATAGCTAAATATGAATTTTAATGAGGATATTCAATAGTCATTAAATATGGCATTAGACATGGGGATTAAAGGTTGGTGTTCCTACGTGAACATTGCACGAGTTATTTTAGTTCTAATTATTAAAAGAATAACTAGAATTAATAGATATATCTGTACTAGTAAAAGTATTTAGTTTTTTGTTTTTTTTTTTTTTTTTGATAATTCTTTGAATCCATTTGTCAGAGGTGTTTGAACCAAAGCAACTCCATCTTGAATAGGGGCTAGGGAAAATGAGCCTGAGACCTCCTGGGCTGTATTCCCAGACGGTTCAGGTATTCTAAGTCATAGGATGAGATAGGAGGTCGGCACAAGTTACAGGTCATAAAGACCTTGCTGATAAAACAGGTTTGCAATAACGAAGCCGGCCGAATCCCACCAAAATCAAGATGGCGATGAGAGTGACCTCTGGTCGTCTTCACTGCTACACTCCCATCAGCACCATGACAGTTTACAAATGCCATAGCTGCATCAGGAAGTTACCCTATATGGTCTAAAAAGGGGAGGCATGAATAATTCACCCCTTGTTTAACATTTAATCAAGAAATAACCATAAAAATGGGCCACCAGCAGCACTCGGGGCTGCCCTGCCTATGGAGCAACCATTCTTTCTTCCTTTACTTTCTTAGTAAACTTGCTTTCACTTTACTGTATGGATTCACCTCGAATTCTTTCTTGTGAAAGATCCAAGAACGCTCTCTTGGAGTCTGGATTGGGACACCTTTCCAGTAACACATTTATTAAAGATTACTGAATTTGCATTTGCACTATTTTTCTGTTACATCGATGGAATAAATAATTTGGTGGTTAAAAGTTTCTAACTATAAAACAGTTTACATGAAGGAACTCACCTTGGACTCTGTGACTCTCCTCCCCAAACCCCACGAACTTTTCTCTCATGAGAGTTTTTTCTTTTGAACGAAAGTGCCCAGATACAAGTCCCTGCAAGAGGTCCAACACTAATAATGAGAATAGATGCAAAAGCTGAGGTCGTAGACGTATTACTTTTTACATACTGTTACTAAAAATGACAGTTTTGAAAGGGTTTCACCTGTTGTTTTCTTTATTGTTCAGGGTACACCTACCAAAGGCAGGAAAATCTAAAAATTCTTGTCTTTCCTCAAAGACAACGTGGCAAAGAAGAAAGTAGATTTTGTTTTTTTCTCTTTTCTTTTCTTTGTTTTTTTTTTTTTTTTTTTTTTTCCTTTTTGAGACAGAGTTCTGCTCTTGTTACCCAGGCTAGAGCACAATGGCATGATTTTGGCTCCCCACAACCTCCGCCTCCCAGGTTTAAGCGATTCTCCTGCCTCAGCCTCCTGAGTAGCTGGGATTAAAAGCATGAGCCACTATGCCTGGCTAATTTTTTTGTATTTTTATGGAAATGGGGTTTCTCCATGTTGGTCAGGCTGGTCTCAAACTCCCAACCTTAGGTGATCTGCCCACCTCAGCCTCCCAAAGTGCTGAGATTACAGGCATGAGCCACCATGCCCAGCCAGAAAGTAGATTTTCTGTGAAAGTAAGTGACCTAGCCCGTACTCTATTTCCTACCTGTAGGATCTCTCTTGATTTTAGTTACATGCTCTCAAAAATTACTGATAGTACTAGCTTGGACTTGCATGGCATTTTATAGCTTTCAAACACTTTCTTACATAATCTCAAATATCCTTATCCCCATTATTCTGATGAGGAAACTATAATGAGGGAAAACTAGGAAACTCGCTAATATCTAAAAAAGTGAAAGGTGATTGAATAGATGTACAGTATACATCAGGTGAAAGTTTTTCCTGTAATTTTCTCATTAGACCAAACTCCTTCTCTCACCTTTGGGAAGATAATAGTGCAGGACCCAGGCTTTTACACACTTTCCTCCTACTCCAAATCTTGTGATGGAGTAGCAAAGGGGAACAGATTCATTGAAGGTTGAGGAAAAGAAAAATTGTTCAATGTTTTATGTATTTTCAAAGACAATTGGAAGCAGACAATTGGGAGGGTTATGTGAGACAAAAACAATAGACTTAAATTGACTTACAACTTGAAAAGAACTTAACAATTGCTCTAAAACCAGTTATGACTAAACTTGAATAAGTACTTCCCTTGTTTGTTTTTCCTTATTTTCCCCTTGTATTAATCATTGACATCAACAGCCACCTGATTCTCAGGATAGAGATATTCGTATTTTCTTCAATGATTTCCTCTTCTTCTGCTCCTGTTCATTGTACTCATGTCAGTTGCCACGTGTCTTAATCCATTCAGAGTGCTATAAAAAATACCATAGACTGAGTGGTTGATAAACCACAGAAATTCATTGCTCACAGTTCTAGAGGCTGGGAAGTCCAAGACCAAGGAACTGGCAGATTCAGTGTCTGATAAGGGTCTGTTTCCTAGATCATAGATGCTACCTTCTTGCTGTGCCCCAACACTGTGGAAGAAGAAAGGCAGCTCTCTAGGGTCTCTTTATTAAGGGCACTAATCCTATTCAGGAGGGCTCTACCCCCATGACCTGATCACCTCTTAATGACCCCACCTCCTAATAGACTTGCACTGGGGATTAGCAATATAGGAATTTTGGGAGAACAAAAATGTTCAGGCTGTAGCACCAGGCTTTGCCATTTCTTGTCACTTATCCCTCTGACTTTGGAGACACATTAGTAATATCCAGGACTAATCCTTCAGGATTTCCCATCTGAACAATTGAGGTAACCCTTCTGTGCATTCTATGCTTCAAGTCTGCCACCAGTCACTTTCCTAAAGTCCAGATCAAACCATGCCATGATGTGGGAACTATATTGGCATGGTTTGACCTAGGGCAGTGGTTTCCAAATGAGAGTGCAACAGAAGCAACAGGAGATCTCGTTAACACAGATTTCTTGGCCCAACCCCTAGTTTCTCATTTAATTGGTCTGAATGGGAGGCTAAGAACTTGCATTTCTAACAAGTTCTCAAGTGATGCTAGTGGTACTGGTCCCAAGACAACACCAGGAGAACTATTTACCTTGAAAACTACATCCTAATCCCTAACCCCAATTGATATTTTAAGCCTCAGTCCTCACTAAGTCAATTCATAGTTGATATAATGGAGCCTAGTAGGATACTTTCCATTTGTGTGATACATCATACAATTTAACACAGTAACATCGCTTATTTAGACAGCTCCAGAGTCAGATGTCTGGGATTCTAGAGCTGCCTCTAGCCTCTAACAACAGTGTGACCTTGAGTGGTTTATTCATTCGTTTTCATCTGAGCTATCTCAACTGCACAAAAGAGATAATAGTACCAAATGACCTAAAATGCGAATCAGTACTCAGTGCCTTGTAAGCATTAAATTAGCGTTGGCTGCTGTTATTATTTATATTTGAGATGCCTTTTAGATGCCAAGCCTTGAGCCATTTTCCCTCAGATGTTTTAGTTCTAATTCTTACCATACTTCTGTAATGTAGGCGTTGCTTCCCCCATTTTAATAGGGAAAGCTCACAGAAGTTAAAATTATATCTAATTTACCTGATTATAAAGATGTGTCTTTTTCATGAATCTTGTTGACCATTTTCTATCTTTGATCTTGGCATTCCCCCATTTTTCATTCCTCATAATTCTGTACATCACAAGATCAATCAAGTAGAATTTTTCAGTTTGGGCATTCCCTGAATAGTGCTTTACTGCACGTCTGCTATAGCATGCCTTCATTCTGTCTGGGTGCCCTGTCTAGCCAAACCAGTATATAAGAAACTTTCTGACAGCCTTGTTTCCTGGGAAACCTTCCACTTCTTACAGTGACTAAATGAAGACTCTGCTTAGCGTCAGTTCTCAAAAGCTTGAAGAATTTGAAAACCAAATTATAACAAAAATATAAATTAACATTAAACTCTATATGGACTCTCCATTCACAGTTTTGATTCTGATAACCTGAGATGAAATTAACAGTGAAATTTTTTAAATGGCTAAATTCTGCTAAGTCATTTAACTTGGACACATCTAGTAGAATTCAGCCAATTCAAAATCAGTCATTGTGTCAATGAGGGTTTATATATCCCTTCCTCAATCTATGCGTCTGGCTTTTTAAAGTGAAAGCAAAGTGAAGTGAATCCCCAAAACAGCTATCTCTATTTCTATTCTAGATATCAAAAATGAATACATATGTAAAAGTAAAAATTATTGCCCATAATTTTTTGGATGTATCTGTTGAAAGTGTTTGTTGGACAGCTGTAAGCATTTCTCTTGTTTTTAAGTAGCAATAGATACATAATTTCTTCATGTTTACTGCTTTAGGATATGTGCTTCAAAAACCAAATTTTTGATTTTAAAAATTTTCAAGTTATTACATCTAAAGAACTAGTGCAAAAGTCACATTTCTCAAAAAATATATATATCTGTGTATATATATTAAATATATATCTGTATACATGTATAATATATATCTGTACATACGTATAATATATACCTGAATATATGTATTATATATCTATATGTGGATAATATATATCTGCATTATATATGTAATATAATATACCTCTGCTTTTCTATCCTAAACTCTAATTTAAGTCTTTGCAGAAACTCAGATGTCTTTACCATGGGATTTATTTCTGGCTTTTAAGATGTACAATATGAACGTTATCCAGGATTTTGTTTAAAGTTTTTGCTTACTTTCCAATGACTAAATTACAGTCAGTATATTCTACATCCTTAATAGTAAGGAGTTCCTATGATGAAGTCAATAAATAGCACACGCAGAACTTTTGCATTATGAAAAAAGTAATATATAGGATCTTGTATCCCAATTAGGTGGAACAAATATGTTGCAATTTGTAATTATTATAGCTATTACCATTCTTTTTAATGAATCCATTCTCGAATTAAAGTTCTCTTTGGTTTATTCACAGTATTGTAAGGACTGTTATAAAAAATGAGCAAGGCTTTCAACATTTATAATAAAAGCTGAATGACTAAACAGACCTACATTTTTTTATTTGCATTAATGAGTTCATCCCCAAATATATATGCAATAATATATAAAATTAAGTTATAAATGTAGGGATGTGCTCCAAGTCACCAAGAAAATCTGCATGCAAATGCATAATAATCACAAATCTACAATATTACAATATTAAAAAATACCCACAATTAAATTATCATGTGGAAATAATCATAATGTTATTGGAAACTCAATTATTGTGGCAACCCTTGTCGGGGAATTAGCAGAGTATGGCAAAGGCAAGTCAGACCTGAATTCATCAAATATATATTATCACAATATTACATGTTCACTTCGATTCCATGCAAAGACAAACATCCTCTCTCACTAGTATCTGCTCAACGCATTTGTATTATTCATGAACAACTCTGTGATCTATTATACATACAAAACTGATTGTACGCTTCTTGCCGCAGGCTACAATGCAGAGACACAGAATTAATTTTATTATATACACATGCATGATAATTGTGAAGGATTCGGTCAAATACCAAACTCTGCTCCTGTGCTCCATTATTCCACTTTCCAAAAAACAAAAAAATTAAAAAATAAAGGTCTAAGGTCAGCAGCATTTCTCTTCGTGACAGTGAAACTCTTTGTCATTTAGAGTAGAAAGTTCCTGGATATGAACGAGTCCTGAACGGTGAAGAATTGTCCACACTCCTTTCTACCAAAACAAACAAATAAGTTCTTTATTGATACCCTAAAACTTGAGTTCAAGTGATATAACTATTAGGAATATTTGGGAATTGCTGGTTGTAGTTGCCTTGTGTCTGGGCAGTTCTCCTGCAGGGGTGACTGGGTGAGATTTTAAGATCTTTACCAACATATGCAGGATTTAAAGGTAACATCAATTTGCAACTTCAAGGGCGGTTAATCCTTCCCTCTTTGACCACTTCCTCCCTTGTGCTAATATGAAACGTTTCTGTTTCCTTTCCAGAATCGTAAATTCCATGAAGTCTTTGTTTACTTTCGATTTTTTTCATCTTTCTGTCCCTAATGCCTTGCAGAGTGCAATGGACACAGAGGAAAATAAATACGTATTTTGTAAGTTCAAGATATTCCAGTATTACTGTCCATCATAATCTTATTTTTTGAATGGTCTCTGCTGGCATTGTCCAACAGAAACATAATGTAAGCCACAAGAGAAATTTTAAATTTTCTGGTGCCTAGGCTAAAAAGAAAAGGTAAAAAAAAAAAAAAAATAGGTAATGTTAATCTCTTTTTTTTCTGAGATGGAGTCTTGCTCTGTCGCCCAGGCTGAAGTGCAGTGGCACGATCTTGGCTCACTGCAGCCTCTGCCTTCCTGGTTCCAGTGATTCTCCTGCCTCAGCCTCCTGGATAGCTGGGATTACAGGCAAGTGCCACCATGCCCAGCTAATTTTTGTAATTTTAGTAGAGACAGGGTTTCATCATGTTGGCCAGGCTGGTCTCGAACTCCTGACCTCAGGTGATCCGCCCACCTTGGCCTCCTAACGGGCTGGGATGACAGGTGTGAGCCACAGCACCCGGCTGGTAATGTTAATCTTGATGATATTTTATTTAATCCATTATATTCAAATTATTACCCATTCAATATGAAAAATTGAGTGAGATAATTTAATTCAAAATTTTCTGTGTATTTTATATTAATAAATACAAGCATATATCAATTAAGACTAGTCACATTTAATTGTTCGGTATCCACATGTGGCTAGTGGCTACCTTATTGGACTATGCAGGTCTATTATCTGGTTAATGCACTGAAGGTAACCAGTTAAGCCAGTTTATGTATGTTTATTCAAGATGAGCTGATTAGCTACTGCTTTCACTTTTCAGCTGAATTTCTACACGTCATATAAGTATAGCCTCAGGTTCGGATAACTTTTTTTCTCTAATTAGAGCAAATAAAAATGAGAAATCACTTTAAACTGTTTGAAAAAGTATTACTTTGTTTCTGTTATAAGTGATGTTTCTAGAAATGGTGGATGAGAATGCCCGTCTTACAGTAGACCCCACTTACATTATTTGAGTAAAATGGGTATATGAAAGAAATTGTATCGGAGCAAGTGAACATAATTTGCAGTGAGACAAATCTAGGGCTAAATGACATCTCTGCCTATCGGGCCATTTATTATGTATTTCTGAGCCCCAAGATCTTAATCCATCAAATGTAATAATATCTAGTTATTGGGCATGTTGTGAGAATTAAATGAGATACAATATGCTTAGTACCATATCCAGCATGTGTTAGGCACTCAATAAATGTTAACTATTATTAGTTTTTCATCATTATTTTTATGATTAAAACCCCTTGTTCGAATCACCTAACTCTTTCCACGTAGGTCTTCATAAAAATTAGAATTTGAAAACCAGCCCTTCCGGTTCCCAGCCGGAGAGATGAACTATGGCAAACTGAGTAAACTCCGTGTGGAGACTCCGCCAAGCACCTCGTGCAGACTCTCACTTAAACGCTTTTTTTGTGCTGAAGAGTTTTTTCTCTACCTACAGACTGTGTAATACAATCAATATTTTTTAGGGGATCCTTTTCAGTATTTTTATTGATCGGGACCATAATAAAGGAAGATCTGTTCGAGGCTAGTGAATAGAAAGTCCTCTGCTTCACTGAAGCTGCTTGGATAACGCTGACAGGCTTTGGTCAAAAGCTTAGGAGCATTCCATTTAAAACGGCCCGTCTTGTTTTCCTGTCGTATGGAAGTTACCGTATACATTCAAGTATTCCTTTTTGTTTCGGTGTAGAAGCACAATGAGCGTGCTCTGCACATTTCTAATACAGTGACAATGGGTATGTTTTCTGCCTCTTCACCTACTTCCACATATAGAGAATAGACAGGTATTGACTGAATTTAAAAATCCAGCTTTCAAAAGCAGATGACTGCGTGAGTATCTCCTGGAAATATTAATAGAGAATTTCAAAATGCCAAAGACTTATGAAAATGTCTTTAAAATAGTTTGTTCAAACGAGACCTCTTTACAACTTATTTCAGCTCCTTTAGAGTGAACCTGACATCCTTTCCCCTGTTAAATTTTTGGCTTTCATATTACCAAAGAAAGTGGGCATTTGACAAACAAATGTGCAAGAATAGGGGGTGGGAAGGGCATAAGGGCATGTTCAAATCTGTTTAAAATTAGATATTCAGTGTTGTAGAGTCAAAACTATGTTCTCCTGTGTTTCTTACATGGGCACACACTTCATGGGTTTAGTCATGGTTTGCCGTAGAGCGTTTATAACACTTGCTGTGAAGCACTGTTGATGCAATGAAGCTTTTTCCAACAAGTAACAGCATGAATGGTGGCAAAGGTGAGGCTCGGGGAGGAGATTTTAAGAGTTCATCCTTGGAATTAGTTAGCTCCATAGCTTCCTGACAAGCTTAGTTAGTGCTTCTCTAACTTGCCACAAACTTTGCAGACTCTGCTAATTTATATTTTTTGTTGTTTTCTTTTAACTGGTTCTCCATATCCATGGAATTTAGCAGCTTTCCTTCTTTTCTTCCTTCCTTCCTTCCTTCCTTCCTTCCTTCCTTCCTTCCTTCCTTCTTTCCTTCCTTTCTTCCTTCCTCTATTTCTCTTACTTTCTTTTTCTATTTTTCTTTCTTTTTCTTCCTTTCTTTTCTCTTTTTCCTTCCTTCGTTCCTTCCTTCCTTCCTTCCTCCCTTCCTTCTTTCCTTCCTCCCTCCCTCCCTGTCTCTCCTTCCTTCCTTTCTTTCTCTTTCTTTCTTTTTCTTTCTTTTCTTTCTTTTTCTGTCCTTCTCTTTTTCTTCCTTTTTCTCTTTTTCTTTCCTTCCTTCTTTCCTTCCTCCCTCCCTCCCTGTCTCCTTCCTTCCTTTCTTTCTCTTTTTCTTTCTTTCCTTTATTTCTTTTCTCCTCCCTTCCTTCCTTCCTTCCTTCCTTCCTTCCTTCCTTTCTTTTTCTTTCTTTCTTCTTTCCTTCCTTCTTTCCTTAAGTGATCCACCCACCTCAGCCTCCCAAAGTGCTGGTATTACAGGTGTGAGCCACTGTGCCTGGCCCCCTTTCTCTAGGTGCTTTCTAACCTCTTTTATTCTACGAGCAAGTTCAAGTCAGCCTTGAACAGCCTACCTTATTAGCTCCAGACACTTACATGTTCAGGGAGAGGAGACACTTCACGGTGCATGAGGTGCATGGTAGATTCTTCGCAGAGAGGGGAGGCAGCTAGTGATATGTGTGCATCTGTTTAATAGTAATTGTAAATCTTGTGCCTGAAATGGGGCTACATTTTGACTAATGGATCATAACGCTAAAAAAAATGATTGTTTGGGTTTGTTATGTTGCCTGGTTTTACCATATGAAACCAACATTGTCATTTCACAATGCTTTCTCTCCCCCCATTTAGTCTTCTTACTAACAGTCTCTCTATGTACTATATAAGACACTAATAGTCTCATATAGATACAATATATACATCTTGTAGTCATATATATATCTTTCTCATATATATACCACATATATCATATATATGAGAGATACATTTCTAATAGCTAAACAAAAAAAGTTTCTTTCATTTTTTATTTATTTTTTATTTACTTTTATTTTTTGAGATGGACTCTCCCTCTGTCACCCAGGCTGGAGTGCAGTGGTGCGATCTCAGCTCACTGCAACCTCTGCCTCCTGGGTTTAAGCAATCCTCCTGTCTCAGCCTCTCGAGTAGCTGGGATAACAGGCATGCACCACCATGCCCAGACCATTTTTGTAATTTTTAGAAGAGGAGGGGTTTCACCACGTTGGCTAGGCTGGTCTCCAATCCTGACCTCAAGTGATCCACCCGCCTTAGCCTCCCAAATTGCTGGGATTACAGACATGAGCCACCACGTCCAGACAAAAAAAAAGTTTCTAATAGCTAAACTAAAAAAAGAATTTAAAAAGAGATACATATCTCTTTCTCATCTATATGATACATGAGAGATATATGAGATATACATGTACATATGAGAGATATATGTACATATTTCTTTCTCTTTTTCTTTTTCTTCCTTTCTTTTCTCTTTTTCCTTCCTTCTTCCCTTCCTTCTTTCCTTCCTCCCTCCCTCGCTGTATCTCTCCTTCCTTCCTTCCTTCCTTCCTTCCTTCCTTCCTCTTTCTTTCTTTCTTTCCTTTCTCTTTCTTTTTCTTTCTTTCTTTCTTTCTTTCTTTCTTTCTTTCTTTCTTTCTTTCTTTCTTTCTTTCTTTGTCTTTCTGTCTTTCTTTCTGTCTTTCTTTTTCTTTCTTTCTTTTTCTCTTTTTCTTTCCTTCCTTCCTTCTTTCCTTCCTCCCTCCCTCCCTATGCACATGACACATACATGTGTATATATAATATGTATCTATACATATATCTATCTCATATATACATATGCATCTCCTACACATGTGTATACACATATGTACATATGTGTCCTGTGTGTACATGTATGTGTGTATATATGAAACCAGCAGTGCCTTGCCATATAGCTAGTGGCAATAAAGAAGAAATTTTAAATGCACTTTTATTGTTGGCCTGAGTTTTCTCTTCTTTCCTGGAAGTCTAGGTCAGCATTGTCCACATGAAATGAAATGTGACTCACTAATATGAGCTATCCATGTAATTACAAATTTTCTAATAGCTAAACTAAAAATAGTTTTTAAAAAAACAAAAATTCAGGTGAAATTAATTTTTTATATCTTTAACCTTTTTTTTCATTTTTTTGAGACAGGGTCTCATTCTGTCACCCAGACTGGAGTGCAGTGGCACATTCATGGCTTACTGCAGCCTTGACCTTCCGGTCTCAAGTGATCTCCACTCAGCCTCACACCTCCTAGTAGCTGGGACTACAGGTGAGCACCACCACACCCGGCTACTTTTTAATCGTGGCTTTTATTTAACCAAATATATCTTATATTTTATAATTGCAAGAGGAAACCAATATAAAAAAATTAATAAGATACTTTACACCTCTTTTTGTACTAAGTCTTTAAAATCCTGTGTGTGTTTTTCACTTCCAGCACTTCTCACTGCAGAAGAGTCACATTCAAGTGCTTCTTAGCACACATGCCTGGCTGGTGGCTACCACACTAGAGCCGCAGTTCTAACCCAACTCTTTGGCCTTTCTTAGCCTGAACTGCAGAAAACTGCTACTAATAAACAAAGCTTTGCCCCCACAAAGCCCTGCTGCTGAATGCCGAGTGACATTCGAACAAAGAAAATGTCCTTATATTTAAGCATCAGAACTATTACTTTTCTAATACCTAGCAACCCTTGGGTCACTTCGGGCCATTTCTCATGATTTGCATTAGGTGTTCTTTGAGACACAACATTAATCCAGTAATAATTAAAATGATATACTGTACTATTAACATTCTCAAATCTTTAAAGCAAAGTGATCTATGCCTGCAGCACTGCCCAGGCTGGCTAATTAAACAGCATACAGTTGTAAATGGCCATTGTAAGCAGTTCCCTATTTAAAAATACAGCTCTGGGAAGTGCAGTTTACAGTGACAGGGGCCCTACCAGGATTGATCAGCTTTAAATAGAGGCTGATGCAGCACACATAGCAAATTTTACTTGAGAGGCTAGTATCTTGCTTTGCTGCCAATGTGAGGCTTTGGTTTCAACGCGGGCTCCTGTTGAATGACAGGCCCTGGGCTGTGTAAGCTGGACACCCTGTGGGGGCTGAGGTTGCAGGACTGGATCCTCCCCTTGCTCTTTCTCAAGTGAGTCAGCATTCCTGGGAGACATAGCCAACCATCCCAACAAACGGAACACTGGCTCCACTCCTCCCAGCAACCTCTAATCTGCCGTGATGGGACCTTGAGCCAAGGGATTTGGGTGTGTAAACTCAAAAAAGACTTGGCTCCGTTCTCTCTCTCTCTTTCTTTCTGCAACATTAGAACTGAATTATTTGCTTCTTGTTTTCCCTTTTCCCACTTATTCCACCATTCATATCTAAGTGAGTAACTTCTCAGGTTTTTTTACACTAATGTTTCCCGGTTCTAAAAAGCAAGTGATAATTGACTGATCTTAATCCCTTGAAATGGAACTGAAAATCTGGAGGTAGCTACATCAGCAAAGAGGGAGTGGCAGCCTTTTTTCTACATTTCACTTCCTTTCAGGACCTCCCAGAGAAGACCTCAGATAAACTTTTTTAGCCCTAGGTAAAGCCTGAAAGTCAACTGAGTACAGCTGCCATTTTTATTTCACCTTCTTCTTTCCACCTGCCAATCACCCAGCAGTGATCTTTAAGTCATCAGATATCGTTGTGTCTACCTCAAGGGGGTGTACAGCGGTGCGTAGGGTGCCTGGCACAGAGTTAGACTCAATGACTGACTGAATGAATAAGTGATTAAGTGAGCTCACATTACTATCAACTCAAAGTCACACTTTCTGGTGATCTCTCCTGAGTCTTAAATTTGAATTTTGATATTTCAAATATTATATAGAGAAATGCTTTAAAAATCCCCAAAACTACTAGATTATAGAAGGTAGGTTGTCCTGTGTTACTACTTCTGCTCTTCCTCAAAGTTCTCAATATTAGAGTCAATAAAAATATGTTTTCTTAGCTCAAGTATTAGGTGGAATTAAAAGTACTGCTATATTAGAAAAGGAATTAGATTTGTGATTCAAGAATAAAATTACTGAAGATGAAATCTGAGTATGTGCTCTAAATAATAATTCCTCTAGGTATCCAGGTATTCAGAAATTCTATTTTTAACATCTGTCTGAATAAGTAGGGGGTTTGAGTTATCCCCATGCTTTTCAATCCATATAATTATAATTTACATTTACCTAGAGTTTCTATTTAATCTGAATAACACATACCCCTCTCCAGAGTATGACTCAGTGGACAATATACTAAACCTTGGGAGTGTTCAAGAGCATAGCTTTCTAATGCCTCAACTTGCCCAAAGGAAGCATGAGCTGATCACCAAACAGATGTCCTGCAGTAATTAGATTAATTAGATGAATAACACAGGTTTAAACCCCATCTGTATTTTATAAATACATTCTGGACAATCCCTTTTGATCAGAACAGGTCTAATTGCAATAGCTGAAACTGTCAGAACTAGCAGGGTGGCCACATTCAAATATTGGAGGATATGGTCAAATCTAGAACTGACATTGTTTGTAGTTTATTCCCCTAGAATAGGCGGCTTTCTCTGCCAGCTACACTGTCTACTTTAGTAAAGAATTGGGAGGTTCTAGTTGGGCTTCAGCCTAATACAGACTGAGATTATTGTATAAAATGTGACTTATAATAGAAGTAAAGAGGTGAAGATGATTTCACTTATATGTGGAACCAAAAAATGTTGAACTGATACAAGCAGAGTAGAAAAGCGGTTGTCAGAGGGGCTGGGAAGTGGAGTGAATGGGAAGATGTTGGTTAAAGGGTACAGAATTTCAGTTAAATAGGAAGATTAAGTTCTGGAGATCTATTGTACAGCATGGTGACTACTGTTAATAACAAGGTATTGATACCTGAAAATTGCTAAGACAGTAGATTTTAAATGTTCTCACCAAAAAAAGAAATAAGCATGTGACATCATACTTAACTTTATGAATATGTTAGCTTTATTTAATCATTTCACAATGTGTGTGTGTGTGTGTGCATGTATATATCAAAACAGCTTGTACACCATAAATATATATAATTTTTATTTGACCAATGAAAAAATAAAAATGTAAATAAGACTGCTGAGGAATAAGGAGACAAAGAAATAACATTTAGGGAGCAGGGTGAAAAAGCACTGAGAAATCAATTTTTTAAATAGAATCTTCTCTAGGATACTTTGAGTATGGCATTAAGTCCATTTTGCAGCACTCATAAGACTGTTTTATGTATATAGTATCAAAATAGAAACATAAAATGGGGTTAAAACAATGTCCAAATATTCAAGTCATAAGCAAGTAGTTTATATTTTTTGGCATTAGGCAAACTATTTTTATATAAAATCAATTAGGCAAGTGACTAAATAAACAGATGACTTTTCAAAGTAATTATTTTGACCTAATATAAACATAGGGCATCCAAAATGAAGCAGAATATATGCATCATGGTGTTCTATTGGAAGGTATTTACTGATTGGAGTGATATTTGAAACTATGTAAGTAAAACAGTTATTGTATTCGAGATATCACCTCCCCTAATGTATAAGTAATAGTATTTATTTAGACTGGTTTTAAACTGTTATTCATCTTTTTTATGCAATTAGTTTTTATACAGGGCATAAATAAAATTAGCATCTATACCATTAGGTATCTCAAGGAAAATGCTGAACTGCAATTTTCTTTGTTTCTTGGATGAAACAAAAACCTATACACACACACACATATACACACACATATACATATATACACACACATATACATATATATACACACACACACTATGATTAGTATAATTAGTTGTGTGCACAATCACAGGAATGTGGAATTTTTCTTACAATTATTTAATTGTCTACATTTCTGATGATATTCATTTGTCTACCTGTATCGACTCTTACTTCACTCTATTCTCTTAAATATCATTAGGTATATGACATTCAGATTATGCTAACTTTACTAACTCTTAAGTTCTTACAAAGATGATTAATTTCTTCTGCATGACAATTCGAGCCTCTAAACATCGACTAAACCCATTTGGACATATATTTCCAATGATGACTAAATGCACTGATATATTTTATCTAAATAGAAGTTCCAAATAACTTCTATATCCCATAGCCCTTACCATCAGTCTTAGTAAAAACAGATCAATGGAAAACAGTATAGCAGAACAGCAAACATAAATATTGAAACCTTATTTGTAGATGTTTGCTATAAACGTAACACCCACCACGCACAGGGAGAGATACTGCAAATAGCTTTCTTCTGTAATAAGTACATTGCTCCTTGAGAGAAAGGTAAACTGCATTGTTAGATTAAGATCAACACAATAAAGTTACTTTCTAAGGGTTTCATACACCCCAGTTTATGGTGAGGAGGAAAATGTCCTTTTGGCAATCGAACTAAAAATCTAATGGACATGATGGATGCTTGATTGTATCCAAATTGCATCAAAGCATCCTATGAATTCCATACAGAATTCAGTTAACTATTTTACGAAAGTGAGAGAGAAAATGGAAATAAAAACTGAATTTCAAAAAACTGAAATTAAAATGTGAAGTGAATTGATCAGCTACTGTTATAGTCCGTTTTGCGTTGCTATAAAGGAATCCCTGAGACTGAGTAATTTATAAAGAAAAGAGGTTTATTTGGCTCACAGTTCTGCAGACCATACAAGCATGGCACCAGCATCTGCATGGCTTCTGATGAGGCCTCAGGTAACTTACAATCATGGTGAAAGGCAAAGGGGAAGCCAGCATATCACATGACAAAAGAGGAAGCAAAAGGGAGATGCCAGGCTCTTTAAACAACCAGCTCTCTAGTGAACTAATGGAGCAAGAACTCACTTATTACTGTGAGGACAGCACCGAGTCATTCATGAGGGATCCTCCCCCATGACTCAAACTCCTCCCACCAGGACCTACCTCCAACAGTGGAGGCCACATTGCAACGTGAGATTTGGAGGAGACAAACATCTAAACCATATCAGTTATTTTGGAAACATGTAGCTCAGAACATTATGATGACTGGATTATAACATTTCGCCTCAAATATAAAACATGGGCTAATATGAAATGCAGCTACATCACCATATAAACAGAAGTCTCATCTTGATTTCAAAGATTTTTTCCTGCATTAGTAGTCCATTATTGTTCTGTACGTGTCTCAACTCTTTGTCTTCATGTTTCGAATTTGCAACATTGCCAAGCATATGAGTCACATCCTTAAATACCACATATTCATGAAAAAATCCTCAGAAAGTGAGTCATTCAATGAACTATTGAAAAAATCCTTGGAAAGTGAGTCATTTAATGAACTATTGGGGGAAATTCTTAAACTTAATATAGAATACATTTTTAACAGGATAACTTGTCTCTCTTCTGACTGACAGAATCATGGTTCTGTCTCACAGACTTGCACAGAACATATCAAAGATTTTAGCGGAATAAATAAACAAAAGACAAGGCAGATAAACTGACTTCTCAGGTCCAAGATAGTGGCCTGTGTGACAATTTGATCTTGGAGGCCTGATGTAAAAACCTCTTGCAGCCTCTGGGTAATGGTGACTTCATTCCTGTCTCCCCCATAGCCATTCTCCACCTCTCATCTTGTGGCCTTTCCCTATGCACTGCACATAATCAGCAAATCAGTGGGTTTTTCCATTTCTGTCTCTTCTTCATAATTTATTTTTCCCTTTTACTAATCTATTCAGTTCTCCAGCCCACTTACGTGATTTTGCACGATAAAGGTACAACAGGGAGAGTATTAAAATAACAGCAAATACCTTCTTTAAGCCAGGTGTATGTCATGTTTTGACACATATTGTCTCTCTTGATTATCACAACAACCATCCCAGGTAACTGTTATTAGTTTATTATCAATTCCATTTTACAGGTATAAATGTTACACCAAAGAAACATAACTTGTAGGATAATCAAAGAAGGATTTTATTTTGATTTTTCACATCAAAATCAAACCCCCTATATGGGGACTGTTTCTCCCCTATGCTTGGATGCAATTTTTTGACAGGTCCTCTGGTTTTTCTGCTTACAGGCAAATAATGAAATCAGTTTCTGTTCAGTGATTAAAAGATCATCTCCACATAATGGTACCATCTTCAGATTTAATAAGTCAGGGCTTCTTGCCGTTGTCCAACCCAGGCCTGTGTAGTAAGAGGACTAGTTACTCTCCCCCTCCCTGCCTTATACGTTACCTCCCCTTCTCCATCCCACTGAACTTGCTTTTGGACCCTCCAGGATGGGAGAGACGGAGAAGCTTGGGCAGAGGGAAAAAGAGCAAAAGGTTTTATTAGATTAATATTGTTGGGAAATTGCGGTTGGTTCTTGTTGAACTTGGCAGATATTTTATGTGACTCTTTTCTGGGTCATTTCTAGTGCCTCCTCTTACATTGTAAAGGATTCGTCTTCAGCAATTACTTTAATTTATGCAAATACAGCTCTTCCTGTAGGTCACATGGTCACAGTGTCCCTCACGGTCTGGATCAGTGGCCTTGCCTTCCTGTGTACACAGCCCCGTAGAATCTCAGGCCTACTGTCATCATAATATTTATTACATAACATTTGAATTTAGTGTTCTTTGTTCATTAGAAAGCTCTCTCCAACACAATCTAAGATAATCTCAGCCCAGCTCTTTCATGTATGCAGCCACATCTGGGACAAGGAGTAGAATTCACAGGACCCAAGGCACAATCCGAAAATTATCTTCAGCCTTTTTTTTTTTTTTTTTTTTTAATGTCAGAGCTAGATGGTCAGAAAAGTGCTGCAAAACTGGTTTTCCCACGTTTTTGCTTTGGTATGTGTCATTTATTGACTGGAAACACCACTAAAACTGTTCTTCTTTAACATTCTATTATTGTTCAAAACATCATTAAACAGGTAATAAAGATTAAGTAGTTTTAAAAGTGATAATATGTTTTCTAGCTTCTGTCTGATGAAAGAGAACTTTCGTTTTGAGATAGAATTCACTCCAGGAAAATTATCAGTGTTTTGCCACTATCGTTTTTTCTTATTCAAAACAAAACAAAAACCTTGTAACATGTTATATCTTTAAAGCATTGGAAACATGACAGTTCATATCAATAACAAACTGAACTAAACAGTAGTCAGTACTGGCATTCACGAAACAAAAAGACATAACCTATTAGAGGGTAAGCTGTACTATCATTCACAATGGAAGAGAGTCCCCATCAGCTAGTCAACTATCATCCCAAATATCAGTTTTTTCTTGCAAATACTTTCATAAAAACTTGGAACACATTTGTACATTTCTTAGAACATAACTGAAAAATAAAATGACAAAACTCTGACTGGTTTCTAACATCCTAGAAAAATACAGACATTGCTTTGTTAATGTTGTGTTTGTGTCACAAGAGAGGTTCAATATTCTGAGTCTGGGCAAATGATGTACACATGTGAGTGTGAATGTGTGTGTGTGTGTGTGTGGTGTTGGGTGTGCATATCTACTTGTCATATGAAAACAGGCAATATACCCACTGGCAATTTGTGTCAATCTAAAAATGAAGAACAGAATAAAAGTATAGACAAGAGACACATGACTATCTAGAAATTAGGTGGGCAGGTCAAGCTTCAAATGCCTTCCTTGCTTCAAACATATGCACATGGCAGATAAAAAATGAAAACGAGAAAAGTAAGAGGACATAGCCAGAATCAAAAATACAATAAACATCTCTGTAGCCAGAAAGAGAGCAGAAACATAAAATGGTGGGGGGCCAGTAATGAAAAATTGAATACAGGTCATGGCAACCGAGAGTTTGTCTGAAGGAAAACGGAAACTAAACTTCAAATATAATTGAAAAGAAAAGAAAAGAAAAAAAAAACCTCCTCACAATTTGAAACCTAAAAGCAACACAAAAAGTCATCAGTAATCTCTATCTGCAGCCATGACTCTTGAAAAATCATACGTCCATAAAACAAGTGCAAATTTTCAACCAGGAGCTAAGTCACGTTGCCCTCTGAGCTCATTCCCGAGATATGTGATACCCCCAGCCTGGCTTTGAGTCAGGAAAGCTGATTCTATGACTTGACCTGATTCTGGATTAGGCTCTACATATAAACAGAAAATCGTTGGACAGGGAGGGTTTAGCACAGAGACGGGGAGGAAAGGCTGTGGGATGGTTCCACTCATAGTCAGCATATAAACCAAATTTCTGAGGCATGTGAATAAGAAAGTGAATGAAGTAAGTTAAAACCACTTGGAATAAAAATGTGTTATAGGTTAAATGAATTGTATAGATGAGTCTGACCAGACTTTTGATATATGTATTAAATGTTCAAAAGGAAAACATGAATTCTACTTATTTTTAAAAGATTGTAAAACAAAACCAGTCACAAGTAAATCCAGAACAGGTACAGATAATAATAGCATAGTTTGAAATATAGAAAATTAAACTTTAAAATAATAAAATAATAAGAGCTATTGATAAGAGCATATTTTATGCCAGGGAATGTTCCAAATGTTTTGCATGAATTAGTATGTTACTACAACTTAACGAGGTAGATACTATTATTATCTTCATTTAAAAATGAAAACAACTCACTTTGGGAGGCTGAGACGGGCGGATCATGAGGTCAGGAGATCAAGACCATCCCGGCTAACACGGTGAAACCCTGTCTCTACCAAAAAAAACAAAAAAAAAAACATTAGCCGGGCGAGGTGGCGGCGCCTGTAGTCCCAGCTACACGGGAGGCTGAGGCCGGAGAATGGCGGGAACCCGGGAGGCGGAGCTTGCAGTGAGCTGAGATTGCGCCACTGCACTCCAGCCTGGGCGACAGAGCGAGACTCCGTCTCAAAAAAGAAAGAAAGAAAACAACTGAGGTACAGCGATGAAGTTCCTTATCCAAGATCATACACTTCGTATGTGGAAGAGTAGTCTGGCTCTAGCATTCATAGAATATTACATTCAAACAAGAAAAAAGGCAGGATAGACCATAGTTTATACACGGCGGAAGTGAGAATTATCGAATTGCAAAAGATTCCAAGAAGAACTCAGGACAGAGCTAAATAGACACAATTTTTAAAAGTGGGAGAAGAGAAAGTAGATCAGTTGAGAGCTTCCAACCTTTATCTTATAAGAGAACTAGAAGAGAGTGTGCAGAACGGTAACGAGGCAATACTTCTGAAAGGAACTGCTGGGGTTTTTTTTTCAGTGTTTAAGAAATATATAAGTCTTCAGAACACAAGGCTATTGTAAGTACTCAACAAAAAATAAATAGCTAAATCTGTATACAGACATGCTGTAGCAAAACTGCAGAACATAAGCAAAAGAAAAACATATTAATATTCTAAAGCAATCAGAGAGAAATATTACCTACATTAAGAGGACAATGAGAATGAACATCACTCTTGTCAGCAACAAGAGAAGCCATGCCTTAAGCAATAATACCTTTAAAATTTACAGAAAAAAAAATAACTTTTAACTTTGAAAACTGTTTTAAAATCAGACAGATTGCAATTACCAGATGGAAAAAATTGACACTTTAAGATGTTTGCCTAGAGGTCAGATGTGGCAGGCTGGGCCTGAGACGTAAGAACTAGTTTCAGTGAGATTCTACCCAAATTGTACAAGGTAGATACCCTGGGGACATTCTTACAATCACTGTCCTTGAAAGGCCTGAAGTCTACACTGTCACCTGGAATTCACCTGGAGTTTTTTTCACACAAATCCTTACCCAGTTCTATAAATAGCCTTTTACATGTTTTGTCTTCTGATTTCAGTAGATGGAAATCTAACCTCATCTAGGTTGCAGCTAATTTTCTTCATCACTTGAAAATTTCAGCTTATATTTTGATACACTGATTTCAGAGTTTATGCTCATTTTCTTCTTTTTTTTTTCTTCTTTTTAATGGTTTTGTTTTTCTTTCTTTTCAATGCTGGTTAATTTCTTTGTATGTAGGGTCATTTGGGTTATCGTAAGAAATGTTTTTCCTGCAAGGTTGCTAGTTATCCCTTGATAATTTGTTTCACCATTGTGTGATGGAGAAATGTAAGCTCATAATTATTTTATTGTGGTATGAATGCTTATAAGATCTACCCTCTTAAAACATTTGTAAATGTGCGATCCTTTACCATTGACTACTAGGTACAATGTTGTACAGCAGATCTCTGGAGCTTACTCATCTTGCTTAACTCAAACTTTAACCCCATTGATTATTAACTCCCCATCCCCCGCATCGTGTCCCAGCCCCTGGCTACCACTATTCAATTTCTTTGATTCTATAAAGTTAACTGCTTTAGATATCTCATATAAGTGGAATCGTTCAATATTTGTCGTTCTGTGACTGGCTTATTTCAGTTAGCACAACGTCCTCAAGATTCATCTGTGTGAAGACTGAGTCAGAATTTCCTTCCTTTTTGAGGCTTAATAATATTCCATTGTATGTATACACATTTCCTTTACGCATTCATCTTTTGACGGACATTTAGGCTGTTTCTATGTCTCAGCTATTGTGAATCATGCTGCAATGAATATGAATGGATTAATATCTATTTGGGATCCTGATGTCCATCTGTCTGATTTTAAAATGTGTTCTTTTAAACTTAGCTAAATAAATTTACAACTCTGGGAACCTTCAGAATTAAGTACAGAAGTCATAGAGTATGAAAACTCTTATTAATATTTTTATATTCATTTTAAGATAATTTGTGTTTATTGTTTAAAATGTTTATCATGTCTTTAAAATGTGGCATATTAAGTCTTGTGACTTTAAGGTCTTAGGTGTGGGAAAATTTTGCAAGTTTATAAACACTATTGCAATGCTTTAGACAATATGTTTTTCTATATTTATATGTTTAATTCATTAGCTTTATAAGAGTTACTACAGTGTTCAGAAACATTTGTTGGGTTAAAAATCTTCACTTTTGGACATTTGAAGGCTAAAATGTTGAGTATTTTATACTTACGCGTAAAAGTTTGATCTTTAAGGCAATTTAAAAATCTGCTTATTAATGAAACAAATTGTTTAGAGAAATTTAATATGTTCAAATTGATTTAATCAAATTTTAATCCATAAACAAGTAAAAGAAAATGTCACTTTTACAAGAAAAAATACTTAACTTTAAAATAAAATGGCAATGTATATAAGTTAAACTTAAAGATTTAAATAAACCAGGTTTTGAATAAATGTATAACTTCAATAAATCAAATGTTAGTTTTAGAAAAGAAAACTATTCCAGATGAACTATCATATAAACATAAGAGCAGCTTTCTTTCTCTTCTTCTTATCCTTCTTGAAAAAGTCAGTCCTAAAGACATTAGATGGGACCAGACAACACAGGTGTCCACACCACGTGTGGGGTAAGAGACAGAAAAGGAAGTGGGCACACAGGTGTGAGTCCGAGAGGAATAAGGAGAGAGTGGACACAAGGGTGAGGAGCGGCCCATGGATAAGGTACTAGTATCCTAGCAGGGTGAGTAGACTCAACTGACATGGGATGTTAGAGGCCAAGCAGAGTAAGGAGGGTGCCCATGTGGAGAGGTAAGTGGGCTTGGGGTGTCTGTGCCTAGCAGGTTGAGGATGGCATCTGCATCAGGAGGGGGCAGTGATACCTGTAAGAAATTGATTACATATGGGGGATTAAACAAGAAAGTGAATTTACTGATTCTACTGGAAACCATGTTTCTCACTGTTGAAGAGAGTTCTAAATATGGAAAAAGAAGGCAAAGATGAACCTCATGGTTAGGCTTGGAATGGGATCTATACTCATGGCTTTCTAGGTAAACTGATAAGTAAAGGTATTTTTCAGTTCTTTATGTCATGGTTTGATCAGAGAAACAGAAGTACTAAGAGTCATACAAAAAAAATAATTTATTATAGAGATGATGCAATCATGGGTTCTGGTTATGCAATTTACATATGACTTTTACTTCTGCCTTTGTTGCTGGACCAGGAGTCAGTAAAACAGGCAGTCAGGAGAGAAACATGATTGTGAAGTGGGGACAGTAAGGGAAAATTGGAACTCGGGGGTTTGAACCTATGCTGGTGTCTCACTGCTTGCAACTCTGATGAGGAGGTAATTTGTAGGAGAAGCTGATGCCCATTGTCATAAAACTAAACATGTACCTGGCACAGTTCCAGTAAGAGCTAGAGAAGCTGTGCAATCTCCTGCTGGCTCATGTCAACCAGATGAGAAAGTAAATTTGTGAGAATGTTCACAAGCTACAACAGAACCTGACAGGACACTGACCTTTCAATCATAAATGTGGCTGCTACTTCCCGTTTGCCCTCCAGATCTCACTCAGCTTTCTCTTGTGGCCAATTCTAGCTCATAATCATACCAGCAAAGGAATCTGGGAATCAAAGTTCAAGCTTAGCTAAGGTGAAACAGTACAAAGCTGCCACAGTCATAAAAGAAAAAAAAAAAGTAACATTATATGAAGAAATATGACAGATACCACTTTAGTGAAGTGATCGTTGTGATCATTTGTAATGGGATAAATTTAGATTATGTGATGCCTGATAAGATGCAATGAGAATACAGTATCTCTCCTATAATATTTTTGTCAAAGTTTTGTCACTTGAATCTACTCTAGCGTACATCAGACAAACCCAAATTAAGTGACATTCTTCAAAATAACTGGCCTATAAGATTTAAAAGTGTGAAAAATATAAAAGTCCAGGAAAGCACCCAGAACTATTCCAAATTGAAGGAGGCTTAAAAGGTGTGACAACTGGATGCTATTCATGATTCTGAACTGATTTTTTTTCCTATAAAGAACATTTTTCTGATAATTCAGAAAACTGGAATGGAATGCTGAGGTTTAATGGTAATATATCTGTTTGCTTTCTGATTTTGATGATTTTACTGTGGTCATGTAGGAAAATGTCTGTTTATAAAAATAAACATTAAAGTGTTGAAGCATCCCATTGGCTACATGCTGTCAAACGGTCCAGGAAAACAATCCTTGGCACTATACTTTTGCAACTTTTTGGTAAACTCAGGAGTATTTCTAAGTTAAATTAATAAATGAAAGGAAAAAAAGCAGAATGGTAATAAACATAGGAAACATTTATTGCATGTTTGCCATATGCCAAACACTGTCCTAAACCCATTTTGTGTATTGTCTGAATTTCATTTTCCCTTATGACTTAGAAATGATCATTATTACATGCTTACACTAAGATGCAGAATAAGTAACATCCCAGTATCATATAGCTAGTAATTATGGAGACAGAGCTGAGCTCAATTTGTCATCAGAGACTACTGATAGTTTCCATATAAAATGACTAAGAGGAATTACCACAATCATATTCTTAAAAAAGAATGTGATTGGGATAAAAGGGAATATAAGTGTGGGATAAAAGAAACACTGAATACAGAAATGAATAGAATAAATTGATAAATCTAAAGAAGAGCAATTAAAAAAATTTTTAAATAGCAATGTTGTTTTTGATTTGGAGACTTTTCAACATATTGTTAAAGAGTATCAAGGTACTTCTGATTTTAATAACAAAATAAAAAAGTTGAAAACCCAAAGGTTTTACAAAAAATAAATGATAGTTAAACATGAATATTAAAATAAGCTAACCCTTAAAATCAAGGAAATACAATCTACAGCCTTGGAAATGGCAAATGAAAAAAATAGTTAAAAATTGTTAATTTTTAAAAGGGAAGAGAACAAGCAATGAGAAAAGAAAATGTTAATGAGCAAATGAATAAATAATGTAAAAATAAGTCCAGATATATTTATCATACAATAAAAGTAAATGTGCTAAAGTAATGTATTGAATGACAAAGTCTTATAATAAATTTTAAATCCTAGCTCACTCTGCCTCTTAGGAAAAATATACCTAAAATAAACCTACACAAAGTCTGAAAATAAAAGAATAAAAAGAGAAAAAACAGATAAATTCCAAACAAAAGATATATGATATGGAAACATTATTACAGGACAAAGGAATTTATAGAAAATGAATTGATTGTGATAGAAACTCTATATAATAATTATAAATAAAGAACTAATGTATCCAAAAATTATAATGGTTATCATCTGGGGATAGTCATAGTCTAGTAACATAAAAGCATAGCCTTAAAATATAAAGCAAAAGTGACAAAATAATTCTCAATCATAGTGAGAAATTTTAACACACATTTCTCAGAAATTAGTTCAAGTACATTAAAAAATTGATAAAAAAGAAATTTGAGCAATGTAATCAGTACATTTAATCATGTGATATATATTAAACAAATATAAATATTTGTTCTTTTCTAGTACACATAAAACATTTATGAAATTAACCATGTATTAGGCCACAGTGGAGTCTCAATATGTTTCAGGTAACTATCATACAAGGATAATAATATGATTAATTTTAAACATGAAAGTTTAAAAATAATTTAAATGTTGATGACATTTGAAAACTTTCAAAAGCACTTCTAATCAACTTATGGGTTAATCTCAAGGAATACAATATGTTTTGAACTGAACAAGAGTGAAGGAGAAGTACAGCTGAACTTAGCAATACAGAGAAAGTGCAATTTAGGTTTATTGTATACCTTAAATATCTTTTTTTTTTTTTAAAGAGACAGTGAAAATGGGGGAGTGACATATTGAGAAAACTACGAAATAATAAAAGATGGACCTAAAGCAAGTAGAAAGAATACAATTTTTTAAATGCTAATAAAAATCAAAAACACAACATCCATAGAAGTAGTTGCCTATATTTTTGAAAAAGAAGTAATAAAACATACAAATTTCAAGCATGATTAATAAACAAAACAAAAAGGAAAAGTCACAACACAAAAGGCAATTAGTAAATTAGATTCAGTAGATAGTTTTTAAAAGTATGCCAATAAATATAATAAATTTGATACCAAATTGGACAAGGAAAAAGAAAAATATATAGGCCATCCTCTTGTGTGAAGATACGTGCAGAAATACTAAAGAAGTTATCAGCAAATCTAAGTCTTCAGTGGTGGAAAATAGAAATACTGCAACTGAATAAAGTTTATTACAATAGATAAAATGAGCCAAGTGGGAGGAAGGTGAGGTTTGAAAATCTACCTATTAGGTACTACGCTCACTGCCTGGGTAACAAAATCATTTGTACAAACTTCAGTGACACACAATTTACCCATGTAACAAACCTACACTTGTACTCTCGAGTGTAAAATAAAAGTTGAAAAGAAAAAAAAAAAGAAGTTATAATTTCCAAATTAATCTCTAAATTAAACTAAAGTCAACAAAATACCAAAAAGCTGCTGTTTAAAATAAGATGGTGACAGAAGATGAAATGGTCAAAAAAAAAAAAAAAAAAGACACCACTGGAGAATGGCAAGATGGGAGAAATTTGTGAAGACAAGTAAGATATACTTGCAAGGTACACTGTTTAAGGTACTATATTATTAGCTCAATTACTAAACAAGGATAGAACAGAAACTATGAAAACAGACATCTGTACATATGTATTTACATGTATACATATGTAAGTTTATAGTATATATATGTTCTATATACATATATGTGTGTATATATGTTCTATATACATATATGCAAGCATGTATATACACAGTATATACATATACAAGTATACCATATTTATACATATACATATATAGTATACTGTACATTGCACTTACATATATACTGATGTGTACATATATATATATTTTTGTGTGTCTCTGCTCTGTTCCAGTGGTTTAAGTGTGTATGTATGTGTGTATTTATAAATATAGATATCTATCTCTCATGACAGAAGTAAAATTATAAATTAATATGGAGATAATGACTGATGCACTTAATAGTAATGCAAATACTTTTTAATCTGTAGGAAAATAATTAGATTTTGAATTCATATCCTGCACAAAAATGTGTGGATATATAGATTAAATACAAAGACAAAGCTTTACGTTCCTAGAAGGAAATAAAGAAGAATATCTTAATAAATTAAGGGTTAAGGAATAATTTCTTAGAGACTCTAAAATACAGGCGATGAAGAAGAAACCTAGAAAAGTTATTAAATTAAAATTAAGATTTAAAAAAATATAAAATATATACATATATGTTCTGTATATGTATTCAAACATCTATACATATAAATAGGGTAAAATATTAACAAAAAATCTAAGTAAAATGTGCAGATGTGTTCTTTGTACTATTTTTATTTTTAAAACATTTCTGTATGTTTGATACCATTGTCAAGTAAAAGTATTTTAAAAGACAATATAAGGAGACTAAAAATAGTAGCTACAGACTAAAGAAGAAAAACAATCTAGGGCACAAGGAAAGGATTATCTAGAATATATAAGGAAATGTAATAAGTCACTAAGAGAAAGAATCCACCATAAAAATGAGCAAAGCCTACGAACAGGCAATTCGCAGGACAGAAACACTAAATGATCATTAAATATGAAAAGATGATCAATCCCGCTAATCAAAAAGGAATTGCAAATTAAAGCAAGATACCTTGTGTTTTTATCCAAGTGATAAAAATTAAATATGTTGAAAAAGAAACCTAAGAGTGTTGAAAAAATGGAAGAGTCTCATGTGCTTCTGGTGGAAGAATACATTGGTACAACCACATTGGGGAACAATTTGTGGGACGTGTATGTAGGAGTTAAGTCATTATTGACAACAGAATGTCCCAGACATTGTAGAAAGAGGGGAACACTTTCTTTGAAAATGAAATGCTGCCTGTCTGGGTTGACCTGCTGGGGCTAGTTTGAGACTGGCTGTTTTCTGCACCCTTTCTTACAAAATAGTCCTAGCAGTACAGATGCTCTCAACCACTGCCTGAGTGCTGAAGCTACACATCAGCTAGATCTACATCAGATAGTGAGATGGAAGCCAATGATTCAGCAAGCCAGTTGGTTATTTCCAAATATACACACCTTTGTTTTCCAGAGTAAAGTTTTACACAAAACGATTTCAACACACATGGTGGCAGAATATCAAAACAACTTCAACAGAGATATTTGGCTAAGGTGATGAGAGGTGGGATTTTAATGTGCAAGCTTGATTAAAATAATAAGTTTCATCATTGCTACTTTGTTTTGATAATTTAAGTGCGAGTGAAAAACAGCAGAAGGTATTGTTTCTTGGGAAGTAGCTCTCATGACTCCTCAATGCTTTAAATGCTGTCTGACACCTTGAAGTTTTCCCTTTGTGACAATTTCTCACTCTGTAACAGGCAAGGCATTTTTTGAGTTTTTGCAACAGCCCTCAGACAGAAATTTACCCCTATTCCTATTAAAAAATGTTTGCTGTTGAATATTGCAATTCTCACGTATGTCTTTTTCATTTCCACTAATGCCTGACTTTGCTTTTAAGTATGCTTCTCCAGGGATAATTTTATTAAAATGAACTTATATGAAGTGTTATGTCATTATTTGCTACTCATTTGAGTCAATCATTCCTTTCAACCACAAATTTTATTGAGTGCCAGCAAGGTGACTTGCTGTGACCCCAGTGCTGGATACAACAACAGCCAACATTTATTGAACATTTATTATGTGGCAGGCATTGTTCTGACAGTTTTATGTGAATTACCTCATTCATTCTTTCCAAGAACTCTGTGAGGTAGACAGTATCATCCCATTTTACAGGTGAGGAAACAGTTGCAAAGGGAGGTCGAATCATTTGTTCCAGGTCACTCAGCTAGCAAGTAGTAGACCTGAGATTTAAACGTGGACAGGCTGGCTTTAGAGAATATACTTCTAGCTAGTAAGTGATTTTGCCTCTTCTAAAAAGCAAATCTATTTTATGTCATGAATATCAAAAAACAAAAGTAGGCATGGTAGATTTTGCACCATAGTATGTAATAATTTTAACAAGTGTCCCATTTTCATAGTTAGAGTTTAGCAAAATTATTGAACCCATTGCTTCCCTTTAATCTTTTTTGAGTTCAGTGTAGAAAACAAATGGCATTGGAGATTCATGTTTAAAGGTCAGACTTGTGGGTCTTGACAATTACTAAGTTGTGGAGATTTTCAAAATGTGGAGGATGTGGAGTCAAGATATTCTAAGGAAAGAAACTGTCTGAGGTTTAGACAGTTGAGCAAATGCATCAGGGAAGCAGGCAGCCTCGAACCAGGCATAGTGAGGTTCTGGCATAGTGTCAAATATTGAGTTTCAGTAACTCGCCACTTTTCTCAGTCCTTGCTTTCTACGTCCGTTCCTTTAGGATTCGGGTCTTGTTTCTGCTCCCAGTTCTTGCAGGGACTGCTGTATGATTGCTCAAGGGTCATTTACCTCATTTGTGTTACCTCATCTTATCCTCATACTTTTCAATGGTAAGAAGCAAAGATGATGTTCATTTTTCTGAAGAATACACTGGCTTTCAGAGGTATTATGAAACTTACCCAATATATCATCATTAAACAAAGGCAGGACTTAGAGCATGGCCCTATAACCTAGGATTCTTGACTATCTCTAGAAGGCCCATCTAATCATTCCATCGTTAAAGGAAAACATAAAACCTACCTCGGCATAGCTCCCTTCTTACCTTTGGACCTTGGACTGTCCTTCAGTGCTCAGATCTCATCTTCCCGAGTTACTCTTAAGATTGAAATTAAATTGCCACGCCCAATACGGTAACCCTATACCCTCCCTAATTGTCTAGATTAGAGGAGTCTCTTGTATACACAGCCCCGTAGAATCCCATGCCTACTGCCATCATAACATTTATCACAAGGCATTTTAATTAATTGTTCTTTTTTTTTTTCTTTTTTTTTGAGACTGAGTCTCACTCTGTCGCTGGAGTACAATGATGTGATCTTGGCTCACTGCAACCTCAGCCTCCTGGGTTCAAGCGATTCTCCTGCCTCAGCCTCCTGAGCAGCTAGGATCACATACTTGGCTACCTTTTTTGTTTGTTTTGGTATTTTTAGTAGAGACAGGATTTCAGCATGTTGGTCAGGCTGCTCTTGAACTCCTAGCCTCAAGTGAGCTGCCCGACTTGGCCTCCCAAAGTGCTGGGATTATAGGCGTGAGCCACCACGCCCGGCCAATTGTTCTTTTTTATGTGTCTTCATCCTGAACCATAGTACTTTAAGGGCACAGATGATGACAATAATGATTTATTTTTTAATTTTATTTTTATTCCCAGTGCATAGTAGAGTTCCTGGCATAGAGAAGTTGCTCACTAAATATTTAGGGGGAAAGTCTATAATTTTAAATTTGACAGTGACTCTCACAATATTGTTGTATTTGACCTTCGACATATGATGAATAGCTCTCATTCCTCTTGAACTTGTTACTGGCAGTGGTATACAGGGTGGGGCAGTTCACAGCAGAATACACGAGAATGTTTGACAAGATTGGTCCAAGCATCTGAGTTCCTCTAGATTGTTGAGAGACAAAGAGCTAAAACAAATATTTCAGTACTAGTGGGTTAAAACGATCCTCTTCAAATGGTGTAATGTGCAATGCTGCATGATGTAGTGTTGGTATTTGCAATTTTTTATAAGAATTCAGAAAAAAAAATACTTCATGCAGAGAAGTGTTTAAATTATTATTACAGTGTCTCTATACATTTTCACCAAAAGCTGACAGCTTTAACGTTTAAATAAAGTAATTGAAATACGTAATAAATAAATAAAATGAAATGTAGAGAGAGCATATTGCTGTTGCCTAATAAAGAGTATTGCGAATAAATAGCAGTATTATTTTTTTAAAAGAAGGAAATATTGTAGACCTAGAGTTTAACACAATAGTAGAGAGATGAAAACAAGAGTAACTCCTCTTATTTAGTAAATAGTTAATACACACTTTTAAACTTAAAACTAATTACAATGTTTACTTGGTAGTTATTGAAAGAAAAAATAACCTAAAATAACTAGTAGTTATTTAAAATATATGAGAATTTAATATTGAAATAGAATGCTTTTATAGAAAACATTTTGTGAGATTTTGCATGTGATTGAAGGAAGAACTCTCCTCCAAACTCCCCGACCAAAAGTTTTTTTTTTTTTTTTGAGACAGAGTTTTGCTTTTGTCGCCCAGACTGGAGTGCAGTGGGGCGATCTCAGCTCACTGCAACCTCCGACTCCTGGGTTCAGGCAATTCTCCTGCCTCTGCCTCCCGAGTAGCTGGGATTACAGGTACCTGTCACCAAAGCCCGGCTAATTTTTGTATTTCTAGAAGAGATAGGGCTTCACCATGTTGGACAGGCTGGTCTCAAACTCCTGACCTCAGGTGATCTGCCCACCTTGGTCTCCCAACATGCTGGGATTACAGGCGTGAGCCACCACACCCAGCCCAAAAGTTTATTATTTATAGGTATCTTGAAGAAAATCAGGACTAAAGCCTTTTGATTTGGACAGTCAACTCTCTGTACAGTGTGCACAGCATTCTTTGTTACATTGTTTAGCTACTTTGTGTGCCTGTGTGCTCACGCAGGTGTGTGTGAGTGCATGTGTATGTGTGTGGGAGTATGTTTTTATTTTACAGTGAGTGTGCTAAGAATTTCCTGTTGGTGCCAGCACACAGCAAAAGGCAGTTAGAAATGATGAAAGGTTTATTTGAAAGCTGACTCAGTCATTCATTAACTTGCGCCTATTATAAATTATTGAGCCTCTCTGGACCTCAATTTCCCCATTTATAAAATGGGAAAATATAACAATTAGTAATAGTACATATACGGTACTTGATATAATACATAGTGTACCATATAAACCTAATAAATTATAGCTGTGGATATTATTGTTGTTATTCTTATTCAGTTTTATTTGGCTAATTGCTCAGCAATACTTGGGCTACCCTCTTAGCCCTGCCTTTATTAATTTGAAATATTAAGGGTTAGACTTGACACACTTTAGTTCCTGAGGTCTGTGACCTTCCACACTGCCTATTTCATAGTCACCAACAATACTTATTTACTGGAATGGCTAGATCGTGTTTTGTGTTTGCAAATTGCTTTCCAGCATTTAAAACCCTTTAGTCTTACAGCAATTCTATGGTGTTGATGTTACCCTGACCATTTTGCTTATTAGGAAGTTAAGGCCTGGGAAAGTTAAAAAAAAAAAAACAAAAAAAAACAAAAAAACCTGCTATCATTTGGTCAGGGCTGGAGCAGGGATCAAACACAAGTTTGGGACTATAAAGCTCTCCCCTTCCCATCATTCTCTGTTTTGGTCTCTAAGCCAACAACAGTCTGGGTACTATGTTTTGCAGACAGCATGTATTATTCAAAGTAGAATATATTGGTGGGGAAGGGAGTGCTATTACTAACTATCCTGAGACAAAAAGAGTAAGTCAGGCCAAGTAGGATATAGGGTCACAGTGGTCAGAATATAAAAATAAGGTATATCTTCAAACTCCAGCTTTCTTAGCAAATAACTTGGGAGTTAGACTACAATTACAAACAATAAAAAATTTAAGTAGCATAGAAGATACAGGTAAGTGATAGCAGTTATAGCTATCCAGACAAGAAAAACATATGCCTTAGGCAGAGGGATATACTTTACTCATTTCTAAGATCCTCGCACTTAGTACAGTACTTTGAACATAGCGGAAGTTCATTACATGTTTATTAAATTGAGTCAGACTTATTTGAGTTGAAGTGTTCAGTGAAAATGAGGGAGGGAAAATTGTAGCTGAGGTTTACGCAAAGTCTCCTCCATTGGCTCATGGTTGCAATAAGATTGTGATTTATGTGACCTTCCCTAAATAGGTCACTAGTGTGATTCTTGAAATATCATTGTGCATTAAAGCTACAAACCACAACGCATACTAAGTTATGATTAATCACATGATGGGGAATGACTGGGGACAGAAAAGGCAGAGATAAAGAAATTCATTTCCTGTTTAAGCAAGAAATATTCTTCTGATTTTTTTTTTTTTTTTTTTGAGACGAATCTCGCTCTGTCACTCAGGCTGGAGTGCAGTGGCGAGATCTCGGCTCACTGCAACCTCGCCTCCTGGGTTCCAGTGATTCTCCTGCTTCAGCCTCATGAGTAGCTGGGATTACAGGCATGTGCCACCATGACCAGCTAATTTTTTTTTTTTTGTATTTTTAGTAGAGACAGGGTTTGCCATGTTGGCTAGGCTAGTCTCAGACTCCTGACTTCAGGTGATCTAGCCTTCTCAACCTCCCAAAGTGCTAGGATTATAGGCATGAGCCACCATGCCCAGCTCCTTATAAATATTATTAACCTAAAAATAATGGGCTGATTTCATTAATCTTCGTAGAATAGGTTCTATGATTGAAACAATAGGTTGCATTCAATCTAAATGTCCCACACTGAATTCTTGAGTAAGCACAACTATAACGTTTTGAGGATGTTAACTCATATAAAGTCTCTCCTTTTATAGACAACTCATTCCTGATGCCATCCCTGGGTAGATACATCATGGTGTGCTCAATAATACAATACTGTTCTGTGTTTCTGGTGAGAACAACTAGAATTTGTTTTGACGTGGGAGTTGTCACACTTCATAAAATGTCTCTGAATAAATTCAGAGTGATACATATAGAATCGGTGGGTGTGCCAGTTTGGTAGAAAAAGAAATCTAAGTGACACACTTGGCCTCCTGGTTGATTAAGACATACATCTTTCCATTTACTGGGCTTCAGGGATTGGGTCTTGGAGTATGTACAGGAAGATCCATGAGGTATTAAGACTGGTGGATGAGGAACTAATTCTGACTTCTGGGGCCAGTGCTGACCACCTCTCATTGAACCCTCCCGGGCCCTGCTGCTTTGATTGCAGTCTGCAGTGATTTTCCCCAGAAGAAGAGCTTTTGGCATTAGAAGGGAAGTATGATGTAGTGACAACAAGTATGTACTGGAATCAAGGATGCTGACTGTTAGGTCTATCTGTGCTACTGACTAAATGGAAGTCCTTGGTCAAGCCACAAATCTTTTCTGAGTTTCTGGTCCTCATCTTCAAAATTAATGCTTGGTATAAAGCATTCCTAAGGCTCTTCAAGTCCCTAATGACATTTCCTTATCCACTTTCTGCAAATATTTGCCATCTTTCTCTTAGCTAAGTGGTATCAGAAGGTACATGAGTGCACTCATCCTCAAGGCTGGCTAGTAAAGTCCAGAAAATCCACCATCACTGCAAAATTTCTCATAACAAAGGCTTCTTCTCAGTTTTTACCCCACCTTCCAAACTTTATTGTATGAAACTTTGCCCCAGTCCTTTTTTGATTTTTAACCAACCTCAGTTGTCCAAAAACCAAGATGCTGGTAGTTTTCAAAGGTCTGAAGGGTTGGAGAATTGTTAAGTAAAACGTCAATTTCATTAACTGCAGTTTTCTGTATCTTTACTTAAGAAAATGCTTGTGTTGACTAGAAAAGTTCTGCACATACATTAAAATTTATTAAGAAAAAGCTGCGTAATTGTTAAGTGACCACAAAGATTCGGAAGGCTAAGGTGAAAAGTTTTCTTGACTGCCCCCTCCAGTAGGAGTGAAGAATTATATAACATTTTACTAACCAGTCTGTGCAATGAACTGTGGCTGGAAGATCAGACACGTACATGTAAATACCTTGCTCAGGAGGAGAGGGAACAGTGAGGACGGCATGTTCCAACTGAACCAAAACACATGCAAATATAGAATGACCCGTTCAGCTGAGGATAAGATGGAAACACCTCAAACACCAAGATGATCATAGGAAAGGGCACCCAGCCACGCCTTGGCTATGGCTGATAGATTTCCTGTTAATGATTAAGTTGCAGGAATCCATGGAGTGCATGGCCTCAGTGGCTTCTCAAATCCCAGAATGAAGCATTTGCAGGTGACTTGAAGGTCTGTTAATGATCACTGAAGGTAAAAGCTGCTTGTTGACAGTTCCCTACTTTTTCTTGTGAAATTACTTAGCTCCTCTGGGATCACTGTATAGAACCTTAGATAGAAATATTAAAATTCTATTTAGATGTACAATGTTTTAATGCAAATTTTTAACCATAAAACCAACCGCTCCATTCAGTTAAATTAATAGAATTACAAAAAAGATGTAATGATAGCAATTAAGTCTTGAAAATGCAAATTTTATAGTCAAGGACAATTACCTCATTTATAGTATATTGGAATAGTGCCAGATGAAGGTAATTTAGATCCTCCCAGCTCACAGTTACATCATGATGGATATCTTCATTTCATTAGTTCAACAAAGATGGGTGAGAAGTTAGACAATACATAAAAAAACTAAAGAGTATTTGACCTTTATAGTATAACTAGAACCAGAATTCATTCACTAATTTATCAAGTATTTAATGAGTACCAATTATCTAAAATATTAGTGATATATTTTTTCTGCCTTAGAGAAAAAAGAAGTCTTTATTTTCAGCATCTAGAAAACAGTGGTTTGTAGAGAGATCAGATTTCTTCAAAACCAGGCCAGGTTTTTGGTGCTTGGTGAGTATCTTTATGTGCAATGCAGATGACCTAATTTTGTGTTGATTGGAGTGATACCAAATCTCTCTGCAAAAGGAACAATGGGTTTTTCACTAATTATCTTCTCTTTTATTTGAACCTGCTTCAAGTAATTGTTGGTGTCTTCAAATCATGCAGCTGTGAAAGTTGGACTACCTAAATGATTGCTTTTGTCATTTTAAGGTTTTACTATGTACTATCTTATGCTCTATATTTTCACATTATCATCTTGGCTGCAGTTCATTTGTACAACATCCAGAAGTTTATCATTTCCATATTACAGGAAGACAATTAACTTTACAAAAAATGTTTAAATAGAGAGATTTAATAATAAGAATGTAGGCTTTTCAAACTTCCAATTCTATACTGTCTTAATGCAAATTTTCTGCTTATGTTCATAAAAAAATATATACATTGCTCATGATCTCCCCTTTTGCCCTCTAGAGGGCACTAGATCACACTCCTGATGATGAAAGGCGTCAAATTGAAGCCCTGCTTGCTTATGTTAAAATTTCCCCTTGAGTCATTATCTCTGGAGAGAAAATTTCTCCTGTCTAAAGGAACCAGTGACTATGAGGAGTAGGCAGTTCGCTTCTTGTCACGTTGTTCCTAAACAGAGGGAAAGCAACGTGCTCAGGAGCTTTTGAAGACTGACTGCCCAAGTTCAAACATGGCTCAGGCACTTCCTGAATACATAATATTGGGCAAATTATTTGTTTCTGTGCCCCAGTTTCCTCATCTGTAATATGGGGATAATAATAACTACTCCACAGCATAGCTGTGAAGATTTTTAAAAATAACAGTATATATAAAGAAGTTGGAGAACAGATACAGCCTATAGCAAGCACTATTAGTATTGGGTTCCCCCCCCAATATTTTATAGCAAGCACTATTAGTATTAGTTTTTTTAAAATACTTTTTTTTGGAACATAATCCCCAATAATGATTCTGCACTATTGCCCCTGGATTTCTTCCTTAGTCCCATGACTCAAATGGGCAAGCCTCTATTAGGACCATCTAAGAGAGATATGCAGTTCCCTTACAAGATTCAATATTGGCTTAACGTACTTTTAAAGAGGCTGATGCCATGGATTCAATAGATGTCAAAACAGAAAGTAAATCTCTTCAAAGTCAGGATGACATACTTTGTAGTTTTGCTTTCTTGCTCACTTTTGGATAATAAACCTCAAACCAAAATATCAAGAGTTTATTGTAATGAAAGGCCATAGAAACACATACTAGACAAATGAATATGTATAATAGATATACGGCCCTTCTTTAGTCTATGGAAAATATTTTATCTTAGTTGAAAGCCATATATAGTAAGAGTCATTAGGATTTTTTTCCCCTAGAACTTACATAGCAGCTAGAAGAGCCAGTAATGCTTTTGAAATTCAACCTTTTTTTCTAGTGATGATGTCTAAGTCTTTGTAGGTTTCCTGTCTTGGTTTATTTAGCTAGTAGTAGAACAAGAGTTTTCACAAAATATCCACCTGGGTCAAGGTGGCGGTAGTGGTAATCCTCTATCTTCTTTCTCTCCCTGATATTTATATTTATTTATTAAGGTAAGTTTTCTAATGTATAAAAATGTAATGTAAGAAATGATTATAAATCTTTGGCTATATACATGTTCAAATAGATGCTTAAAATTAATTGCCCCTGATCCTCTCAACATAGATATTAATTCATCAATAAATCAACTGATAGTTTGTGCCATAACCTCTAATAGATCTGGCTTTACCCTGGAAGCCCATGGAGGCTACAATTAGCAGCCAACCCTTTGCCTGGATTGTACTTCTAAAACAGTCAGATTTTCAAGTGCCTTGTAAGCATTTTAAATATATTTGTGTTGATGTACGAACTGGTTTGATCATTATTAATGAACTAATCGACTAAATAACATATTAGATAATCAGTTGGTGGAGCCTAATAATAGTATCAGCTCTAGATGTGAGTATCTCTTGACATTCCTGTAGTCTGATTTATGAATGGTATGCTACACATCAATCTTTACACATCCATTCGGAATAAATAAGCAAGATGAAAGGAGATTCACATATTCTTTGTTATGGATAAGTCTTATGAGGTAATGGCTCTATGATGGTTAATACACCCTGTTCTCATAGCATTATGATAGAACCTAAAACTTAATTGTCCTGTTCAAAAGAGAAATAATGCAATGTTCCTACTTAAAATGGTTTCTTATGCAAAGGCATAAAATTTCTAGCATTAGAGGAAACAAATGTGTATCTGGTACTCTAGCTGCTGTGTCTCAGTTGTAAAAATCTCGTCTGTGATCATAATAGGATATTGATTAGTTTGGAAGCTATACAAAGCTGAATTGCATTTCTTGGCGGAGTACGAAAGGTCACTGTTTGATTACTCAATAACTTTTCAAATACAAGAAATGCTATTTAAAACTATGCTTGAATGATTGGGTTGTACTGTAAGAGGGAAATGGGGGAAATGCTACTACTTTCATAAAGGTAGTTAGATGTTAAATTCTTATATCATTTTCTATTCATGTATATTTAACATTCTGTACTATTTTATATACTAGAACATAAACCATGAAATCAAATTATAAGCACAATTTTACATGTTGTCCGTGTGATATCTAACTTATAAGACATATAATTCACTTGTTTTTAGGCATTAATTGAGTTTGTCACTAGAGCCATCTTATATTTAATAGCATTTATTTTCTGTGATAAGAAATATAAGGTACTTTGTATTATTATAGAAAATGTAAAAAATACAGAACTATATAAAGAAGATAACAAATTGCCCATAATTCTGATATTCTGATTAACTTCTATTCTTTCCTGTTTTTATTTGTAAAGCAATATAAAATCTTATATATTATATTTGCTACAAGTTATAAATTCAGGATAATTTTATAATAGTTTTAATGATAATTTTCCCCTTTTAACTGGGAATGCACTCTTATGAATAGTAAATATTCTTGAAAAAATGATTCTTAATGGCTGCATACTGTTCTAAATTATGGATACAGCATAAAATATTTAACCTGTTAGTTTGTGCTCATAAATACCTCTGAATTCTCTTATTTATGTGACCTATGGTTTTGTTAAGAGCCTTGTATAATGGACATCAGCATCATCCTCTCTGATCCCATTACTTTCTCCTTACATTGCCACTAATTTCCTTCACTCACTTCATCTTTTGGCATTACAGGTTTCTTTCTAATCCCTGGCATGCATGCCCAAGCCCAATGCTCACTATTTGCTCAAATAAGTATTCACCTTTGATAGACTGAGTAACCTCAATCTGATTTGGCAAAATAAAGAAACCTTATTGAGTCTATTGCAAGTACTGGCTAACAGCATCCCAATACATTGTTAGAACTCAAAACATATTTACCAAATGTATTATGATGTTCTTGCATTGCTATAAAGAAATACCCGAGACATGGTAATTTATAAAGAGAACAGTTTAATTGGCTTACAGTTATGCAGGCTGTACAAGTATAGCACCAACATCTGCTCTGCTTCTGATGAGGGCCTCAGTAACCTTACAATCACAGTGGAAGCTGAAGGAAGAGCAGGCATGTCACATGGCAGGAGAGGGAGCATGAGAGAGAGGTGTGGGGTGCCACACACATTTCAACAACCAGATCTCATGAAAACTGACTCATCACAAAAGGCATAGTGCTAAACCATTCATGAGAAATATGCCCCCATAATCCAATCACCTCTTACTTGGCCCCACCTCCAACAGTGGAGATTACATTTCAACATGCGATTTGGTGGGGACACAGATCAAAACCATATCATTGAATATATAGATGACTGAATGACAAGAGGCAGGTCGGAGAAGGTAGAAAGCAGTACATGTGGAAAGAGTGGAGAATTTGAGTAGTAGATTATGAAGACAGAAGAAAAATGGATGATGTAAAAATAGGAAGAATACCACAGGAGTGGGCAGAGGAAACATAAATAGGGTGGAACACATGAGAACAGGGTGGAGGATTTGGGTGTCAGAAAAAAAGCAGTATGGAAATTAATTGATACTGTCTGCAGTACAGCCACATTCTATGTCATGGGCAACACAGCAAAAGTATCATTCATGATTGGTACTCTCTGGCTTGTGTAACCACTCACTGAGATAAAAGACACTACTTTCATATCAATTATTTTACTTAGGGTTTTGATATCATGATATACCTACTAATGTACATTTGATCCCTATGCACCTTTCAGATGTTGATAGATGTGTAGCATCTGGAATTGGAAGGTGACGGACCTGCTCTTCTGTGTGCTAATCAGAATCTCCCGGAGCACAGGATTCAGGTCTAAAGTCAGACTTTTTAAGAGGGAAATAAACACTGCAGGAAATGTACCCTGGAGGATGGTCAGCACAGCGAAGGGACCTAAAATACAATCACCCACAGAAAGGTAAAAAGAAAGCTTGGAGAGGGCACGATTATATAGTACCTAATAGGTAACTACTTCTGAAGGCATGTCAAGTAGAAAAGGAGCAGGCTGGCTCTGTTTGACCTTAAGGAGAAGAGACGTGGAAACAAAGAAGGCTTTTCAGGAAGACAGATTTTGGTTTGTTCAAGGAAAACCTATAAGCAGTGGAAATGCTTGAACTTGTGATTGGTTCATCTTTGAAAAAGTAAGACCTTCCAAACTGGATGTGTTTAAGTACACCTTAGTGGACAATTGGTGGGGATTTGGTTGTAGAGAGTCAAATACCTGCTATTCGGTGGAGACAGATTCTCTTTAAGGTGTCTGCCAACTTTGTGATACTGTAATTTTATGCAGATCTCTGTCTAGATGGAGCAGAGAAAGCAAATGCAAATTTGTATTGATGTGGCCGAAATTGCTTTAACAAAAGTTGAAAGCATTTTACTTTTAATACCATCAAAAATTTTACTTTGATCTTTTATAAGAAAACACCTGTAACAACTATAATATTGTTTTTTTTCAATATCACCTGTGTTTTTAGTCTGAATATAATGCATGGTTTTCTGAACAGAAAAACATCTCACTTTCTTTTTTTTTTTTGGTTTGTTTTTTGATTTTTGAGACAAGGTCTGGCTCTGTCACCCTGGTTGGAATGCAGTGATGCGATCTCAGCTCACTGCAACTTCCATCTCCCAGGCTCGAGGGAGTCTTGTGCCTCAGTCTCCCGAGTAGCTGAGATTACAGGCATGTGCCACCTTACCTGGCTAATTTTTGTATTTTTAGTAGAGACAGGGTTTCACTATGTTGATCAGGCTGGTCTTGAACTCCTGGCCTCTTGTGATCTGCGCCCCCGGACTCCCAACGTGCTGGAATTACAAGCATGAGCCACAGCACTCGACCAGAAATCTTACTTTGTAAGTACTAAGATACATGATTGAAAATATCCCTACCCTTGAGTCACTTATATACATAATGCATTTAAATCATGAAAAAGCCTGCAAAGACTGCTTTGGAAGTGCAGAGAAGTAGAACTAATAGAGTCCAAAAGAGGAAGGGAGTTTATAGTGGACCTGTCCCAGAGTTGGGACTTAAAAGCATGAGTAAAAGCTTGGTGAGTGAAAAAAAGTGGAAGACCAAATAAAGTTCCAGGAGGGAAGACAAGTACGTAAAAGAGAAGCTGTAGAGAGTTTGCAGGTCTCTACAAACAGGTTAGCAGAGTTCAGGCTTACATTTGAGGTGTGGCAGGAGAGAGTGAGGCATAGTCAGATAGAGGAAGGCCTTTATGCTAGGCTAAGAAACTTCAATTTTATACTTTATGTACGTGGAAGCCATTGACATGAATAAGGGAGATTTGACTTTAGCTCAAACACTGATATTTGATATATACATTTAAATGAACCAAGAATGTAGGCAAAGAAACCCAATAGGAGGCTACCGCAATGGCTTCAAGAAAGATCTTAAAAGCCCAAGTTGGGCAGTGGTAATCTGTATGAACAGAATGTGAAAGGATTAAATTTTTTAATATAAAATCATTGGTCACTAATGTTATTAAGCAGTAGGGAGATGTAGGAGTCAATGATGACTCCAGATTTCTTACTTGGGTGACCCTGTTAGATCCACGAATTGAAATGGGGAGCATAAGACTAAGGACACGTTTTGAGGAAGGAAAGGGATTTATTCAGTTTTGGACTTACTGATTTTAGAGTGCTTTGGAGCCCTTTAAGTGTTACGTCAGGCAGGAAGCTGGATATGAAGATTATATCTCAAGAGAATGATTCTGCTTGAAGGTATAAATCAAGTTTTATCTACATATAAATAATAGCTAACGCCATGAGTTTGTCCAGGGAGAAGAAAAAGGAAAAAGAAGTGGGCTGAGGGAGAAATCAAAAGAAATCTCATGGTAAAAAACGGCCAAGAAGAAAAAAACTCACAAAGGAATAAGAGAAAGAGTGGTGGGAGAAATTGAAGAATAAAAAAAATTTGATATAGAATCAAGGGAATAGTTCCAAGGAGGGCTAATCTACAGTAGTAAGTGAAATTGACAGTCTAGCAAGTAAAGAGCTAAAAGTACCATTGAATCTGAGAATTCAGTGGTTGCCTTAAGGAGACTGGTTTATATGGATTAGCAGCTAGAAGAAACGTTGCTGTGTTGACTATCAGATGAGAAACAAGAAATTAAAGTCCTTAGTTGTAGAATTCCTCCTCCTCTGTCCATGTTTGAGAGATTTCTATGAGAAAAAGAGCAGAGAAGGGGCACAGCTAGAAGGAAATCCAAGGTCAATGGAACAGTGGTGTTTGTATTACTTTGCTTTTTGTTTTAGAATGGGGAGTATTTCAGCGTCTTTCTGGATCCTAAAAAATAAGATCTAGCAGAGCAAGAAGGGTGAAGTCAAGGAAAAGATACATGACAACATACAGAACGTGGCATTGGCTTTGAAGAGCAGAAGAGAAACCACACTTTCTCCAACTCCTGGGCTCTATGCTCTAATTCAGCTTACTCATTACATGTAGATTTGCATATGTGTGTTGATAAAGTACTTATTTTTCCTTTGGCAATTATCTGGGACTGAATAAAAAGTTCAAGTTTATCACTTACCAAAATTCTTAGCTATAAATCTTCAGATTCAGGGATTTTTAAAAATCTCATTTTTTTAAAGACATTAAAAACAACTCTAAAGATAAGTTCTATCTTTTCATCAGTATTAAATATTTTTTGTCAACTGCATAAAATCCCTGAGCCTTATTCCTTTTACTTCTAGAGCAGCGAAGCTGCAAAATCTTGCTTCCAAGATTAATTATACAACAAATGTGAGTTCACATACAATAAACACGTACAGTGGCATGAATAACAAAGTTAACCAGAAAACCTTTCTTGCAGTGAATGGACTCTTTCCATTGTTACTGTAAACATCTATACTCTAAGGACAGAATGCTGAGTTTATAATTACAAATTTGAGAACATTCTTTTTAGAAAGGATTGAAATACAAGTTTTATGAAAATTGAAAATAATGGCTCTATGTAGAAAACTGGATATGGGGAATAAAATGGAATCTGGACTCCTACAATAAGGACTTCTTTATTATGTCTTTTAAACGATGTTTTTAATTATGCAAGTAATAAGCAAATTTATTTTTATAATAGCTTTCCATTTACAAACAGCCCCCATCAATTCATGTGTATACTCAAACTCATTAAAAACCAATGAATTTCATTCCCTATTTCGTTTTCACTGAGTCCTTTCTGGTTATACCGTTAGACCAATGTAATGATTTTCTCTATAAAATGGTATAGTGCTCTATTATTTTCTATTACCATTTCTCCCTTCTTCATGTTTGTATGTAACTCTTTTTTTCTTAAAATCTTTTGGCTAGAGGAATCCACTGATTTCGCAGAATTTCTTTTTAAACAGTTGCAAATACTTAAACCATTTGCAGAATTAGATACCCCTATACAATGATATTTGCTTTTTATTTTCATATACATGTTTGGAAGTCAGTTCACCTTAGAAGAAAATAGTGGGTACCTGTGAGGGATGACCCAAGCCAATATGAAATTAAAATACCCAGCTGCATCCTCACGTATTAAGGTGATCTGCTCTCTTCACAACTTCTGCAAACTTATCGCCAAATCTCTTTCTTTAAATTGACTTTATTTTTATTTTCATTTTCTTTGAGACAGAGTCTTGCTCTGTCACCCAGGCTGGAGTGCAGTGGCTTGATCTTCACTCACTGCAGCCTCTGCCTCCTGGGTTCATGCAATTCTCCTGCCTCAGCCTCCTGAGTAGCGGGGACTACAAATGTGCACCACCATGCCCAACTAATTTTTGTTTTTAGTTTTTTAGTAGAGATGGGGTTTCACCATGTTGGCCAGGCTGGTCTCAAGCCTGGAGTGTATGGACAGCAAAGTCCAGGCTGAGGTGGTCTCACATGGAGATGAGGAATTTGTTGAGAACTGGAATAAAGGTCACTCTTGCTATGTTTTAGCCAAGAGACTGGTGGCATTTTGCCCCTGCCCTAGAGATCTGTGAAACTTTGAACTTGAGAGAGGTGATTTAGGGTATATGGTCAAAGCCATTCACCAAGTCTTTAGGAAGTTCCAAGCTTTCCCACATCTTTCTGTCTTCTTCTGAGCTCTCTAAATTCTTTCAACCTCAGCCTGTTACCCAGTTCCAAAGTTGCTTCTGCATTTTTGGGTGTCTTTAGAGCAGTGCCCCATTCTCTGTAGCACCAATTTACTGTATTAGCCCATTTTCATGCTGCTGACACATGATTTTTCTTGGCCACCTTGCCAACCAAGAATCTCCACAGCCAGCAATGCCCCACTGCTGCCTGGGTCTCACTTTGCCCCAGGCCTGCTGCTGGAGGACCCTCACCCACTCAGCCCGACTATGTAATAACTTGTACCTGTGTTTGGCGGTTCCCAAGCCCTTGTCCCATGTCCAGGAAGAATGGGATAGACTGACAATTCAATGGGTGAGGATTGGTGGTGAAGAATTTTATTGAGTGATGGAATAGCTCTCAGTGGAGAGGGGATGAGAGGGTGGTTTATCTCTCAGTGTGGCCAAGTCCAGAGCTTTTTATGGGCTCAGAGTAGGGGAGTGTGTACTGATTGGTGAGTATGCAAAAAGAGTTAATGTGCAGACACCACTTAAAGGTGGGCATGACAGTGTAGAAAACCAATTAGAAAAGGATAGGTATCTGCAAAATAGGTGAAGGGTGGGGACCAATCAGAGGAAAGCACACCAAATGGGAAGACAGGTTCTCAATCTGGTCTATGTATCTACCAGGACTTGTAGCTAGGCTTTAAACTGTCTTAGGCTTGAAGGTGGGGTTTCACTGGGTAGCTGCCCCTGTCTGCCTAGGCATTTGCCTATCTCCTGCTGCTATCACTGCTATGAAGAACTACCCAAGACTGGGTAATTTACAAAGGAAAGAGGTGTAATTGGCTCACAGTTCTACATGGCTGGGGAAACCTCAGGAAACTTACAATCATGGCAGAAAGGGAAGCAAACACATCCTTCTTCACATGGCGACAGGAGACAGTAGTTCTGAGCAAATGGGGTAAAGCCCCTTATAAAACCACTAGATCTCATGAGAACTTACTATCAGGAGAACAGCATGGGAGTAATCACCCTCGTGATTCAATTACCTCTCACCTGGTCCCTCCCATGACACATGGGGATTATGGAAACTACAGTTCAGGATGAGATTTGGGGGGGGGACAGAGTCAAACCATATTACACATCTATGTGTGTGCGCACATACACAGACACACACAGAGGAAAATATAGACGTGAAGGAAGCTATGATTCCCTACTTATATTAATGTACGTAAAATCCGTTAGCACAATTTTTGGGGCCTTCAATACTATTCCTTGTCTGATCCAAGTCCAGGACACCTCTACCTTTATTAATGATAATGATTATCATTATTTTCATTGTCATTATTGTCTGATAATAGCAGTGACTAGAGAAGCCTGTTTGCCCAAGATGTCAAGGAAAATTATGTATAAACCCAGTAATACTCAAGATTTACTTGGAAAGAAGTGCCTTGTCGATAATAAGGGTTGATATAATTATGAATTTGACTTGAAAACTCATTAACAAATATACACATTCTATGCGTAGGCAAATATTCCCAAAGCGTCATTCAGAGGCAGTGCAATTTTTGTTCTGAGGCATGAGGAGGCAGCCAGAGAACTGATGTCACTCTCCCTGTCACTTTCTCAGAAAGGCTAAACAGGATTCTATGAGCTCTTCTGGGTTGATTTATTAAAGGTTTTATGGAGAAAACGGTGGGAATTCAGGAACCACTGGAATAATGGGTGGAAGAATTTGCAGAATAAGGCTGCATCCCACACACACAGGCACAGAGAGCAGAGGTAAGAATGAAAAGGACAAAAGACCTCACCTGAAAGGAATGATGACAATGGGTAAGGAGTGGACTATTTCATATAAAGTTTAAATGTCATGTTTTTGTTATACCAAGGAAATAAACTATTACAGACAGCTGACTACAGATGTTTATGATTAGCACAGTACTTGGCTCTCATTTTCCTGGATTCTGCCCCATTCGAAATAAACCCGGATTGTTTTCATTCTCATTAGCATCATAGAACTCATTCATATTGGAGAGCCTATTAAGACACTCAGAGAGATGTTACTTCTAGATCTTATATCTTCTAAGCCATTTGCACAGAGTGAGGATTTGATGTTCCCTAACTAGGTAATAGGATTACTGTATTTTGAAATGGTCCCTTTGGGACAATCCTTATGCAGTTTCCTGTTTCCTGTCAGGATGGTTTAACCTATACAGTGAAAAGAAGGGTTGCAGCAGGTTTAAATATTTAAAAGTAAAGCTTATTTGAGCTGCATAAAGTAATTGCTACCTGCAGCAGAGAAAGCATAAGTCAGGCTCCATTTTTCACCTGAGAAACTTTGAAGAGCTGCTTTTGTCACTTGTTTGTATTATTTTTAAATGCCTTCCAAGTTCATAAAGTCTTGGAAAACGTAATGTTTATGTATGGAGAGGACTCTGACCAGGGCTTCTTATCCTCCTCTTGTTTGCTGGGCCTGACTTTTCAGTCTTCTTGCAGGACTTTAATGAGCAGGGAATTATTCACAATTAATGATAGCCAATCACTACAGTGGGGAATATACACTTATAAAATTATGACAAATAGCCACACCATGTGATCAGAGTATACAAATTACACCATAAGCAGAAAGTAGTTATGGTTGATTGGAGCAATTAAATGTTTTCTTTTTTAAAAAACTCCAGTGAGAATATTTTCGAAAATGGCTTTTTAATCATCTGTAGAACTGTTAAAATTATTGTCTCCTAATAGTTGTAAAGTACGCCATGTTTAGAATTAACTGTAATCCCTTTGCATAGCCATGGGATTCTTCCCCCAGAAACCTGTTTACTTGAAACTTATTTTTAATCACAGACTTAACATCAACTCATTCCCATTCTGAATGAAATGCCAATAATTTTCTAAGATTAGAAAAGAAGACACTGGGCTTCCACGAATGAGTAAGAAATACGCAGTCTGCGTAGCCAGATTAGGGAAAATACAATTCTAAACAAATATGCTTGTTATCTTGCAGCTGGACTCTCCCCACCAGATCAGAACTTGATCAGGTGCTGGAAGGCGTTCTAATGACCTCCTAAAAAGTAACTAGGTTACTCTCCAGGGCCGCTATGGAATGTAAGCCAAGGAAGCCACCTGGTCTCACTGAGAATGGCTTGTGGAACCTTCGAAACCTGTGAGAAAAGGAGGGTAATGAAGAGAAGATGTTCATATTGACTTCTGTTTTTTTCTTTCTTTCTTCGCTGGGGAGTGGGAAGAAGACAGGGCAGGAAGTGCTAAGGTCATTAACAGTTAGGACCAAGGGGAAATCTGTTGTCTCACTAAGGTCCAGGAAAAGTGTCTGACCTCTACAGAGATTGGGTCATTTCATCTTTTCTGCTCAGCTTTGCGATTTGGGAAAGCTTAGGGAATGTGCCTGAATGGATCCCATAGCCTTGGGGGAATGTCAGGAGACACTGAGAAGCAGAACATAGATAGGCAATAGGTATGCATGTCCAGTAAGTACCTAGTAAGAGACAGGGAAAGCACCCGGGGGATGCAGATTGGATTCTGACCCTGGATGTGCCAGTCCCATGGACATTCAGACACAATGATCAGGGTTTTACAAAAGTGCTGGGTATCTTCATTAACAAAGAAAGGCATATATACAGCAATATTTTTAGCTCAGCCGTGTCAGCAACATCTTTTTCATAGCAATGGGCTGATAAGCTTGGATACTATTTGCTTTTTGTTGGTTTTGTAAGTTAAAATTTGAGAAACTTTTAATAACAATATATATATTTTTTTGTAGAGCTTGGAAGTCTCCCTGAAAATGCTTAATGAAGAAATTTGACTTGGGAATACAAATGTGTGCTATAGGATTTTATATTAGAATTTTGGCCACAACAGACAATTGCCTTCTGAAGTACCCAGTTTAGTTAAGTGTCTAATAAAAGTTTGATTTTTTTGAGGACATACTAAGTGATAGGTGCAATAGGTGCAGTGTTTTATTTGTGTTAACACATTTAACCTCTGCAACAACTGTTTTCACAATAGCCTACAAAATAAGAAAACTAAGTCTCAGAGAGATTAAAATGAGTTGGTTGTGATTAAAAAATCAAATATGAGATAGCGCCCAGACTGAAACAAGTTCTATCTGATTATAATATCAAATTTGTAATAAGAATATATTTCTTCTGGCTTGATATAACAATATCTTTTTTATTTATGGGTAAAATATTACCACAGATGTCAAATATAAGGGGAAAAAGACACTTAACCTAATTTTACATTAACAGTGCACTCAAAAAAATTTTTAAAAATTTCATTGTCTTACCATTAATATATTTTTTTTAATTATACAATTGTTACTTAAACTAGGGTAATATGCTTTTCTAGATTTTTCATATATATCAACCATGTTGATTCAACTTTACAGTCACTCTTTAATGTGAATTTTCATAATTTCATTTACCTTTCACGGCACCACCATAGTGGTTGCCTTATTAATTTATTTAATTAAAGTGGTACTAACAAAAGTACCTCACTTCTGTTTAAAAACATGTCTTGGCCGGGCACGGTGGCTCACGCCTGTAATCCCAGCACTGTGGGAGGCTGAGGCAGGTGAATCCCCTGAGATCAGGGGTTGGAGACCAGCCTGGCCAACATGGTGAAACCCCATCTCTCCTGAAAATACAAAAATTAACCAGGTGTGGTGGTAGGCACCTGTAATCCCAGCTACTTGGGAGGCTGAGCAGGAGAATCACTTGAATCCAGGAGGTGGAGGTTGCAGTGAGCCGAGAATGCGCCACTGCACTCCAGCCTGGGCAACAAGAGTGGAAACTCCGTCTCAAAAAAAAAAAACACGTCTCACCTTGATTATTTGGAAATGTACACGCTTTCTCCAGATTCCATTTCTAGAATGTTATCTATATGTTCACAGGAAGATAAAGCTTCTCAAATACCCTTGGACACACAGCCACTCCCTCCCACCAACCCCCACCTGAAGTAACATAGCTTCTGGGGAAAATCTACAGTGGGTTTATCAGGAACGATCCTTCTTCCTGGATTTTCAGGTATTGCTTTCCTTGTCTAGGCAATAGGGCTTGAAGAGATGTGTTTGTTGTAGAATTAACAACCTTTTTCAGATGCATGAAAAGAAGCTGTTTATTTCACCCAAGATACGTCAGTTTATAATCACCTTAGGGAAGCCAATTTACCTTATGGAATGAAAATCAAGTTTCGTGGTTTAAAATTCACACAGTGCTATCTGTAAAGACTAGGAGGTAAGGATTGTAGCCAACCACTATAGATCACACGGACCTGTTCCTTGTCCCTGTGATGGTTCCTTTACTTTTCAGCATCCTTATAGCCTGCAGGTTCCTAAATTGAGCCTGGGTCTTCATATTATATATAAATAGTAAGGCATCCATTTAGCCAGATTCGAGTGGTCTATGACTTGAGGCAGAATGAGAAAAATTTCCAGAATAGATAACTTCTGCCATACTAAATAAAGATACTTGATCAAATTAACTAAAGGTAATTCTGTTATCCACTGAAAACCCAGGTATCTAAACCCAGGAGAGGTCCTGCTGCTAAGATGCCAAAACATGAAATTTATAAAACAGCAAATGACTAAATATTCTGTAGATCCACAGCTCTATTTCTCAGTTCTCATTTACATATTTAATTGTTTCCAATAAGACCTCTTTGCAGCAAAAATAGAAAGACAACGTGTGTGAGTGCACTGATGTGTGGCATCATCTGAAATCCACACAGGATCTTTGTTTACCTGCTGTGCTTAATTTCAGTATACATTTCTATGATTAATTTTGTTTTTCTTCAGTACATCAAACTGTTCTAAGTCGTTTCTGTCTGGCATTTTATGCTGTGGATTAAAGTGGACTTGTGATTCCTAAGAATCGAGTTGTCTTTCAATCTGAATTCTAGATGATCACAGAGGACCACAGAGCCTGATGCTTCACCTGGGTTTCACACTCACTCACATCCATGCCCAGAATCCCTCAAGAGAATGTGAGCCTGGATGGGAAAAATTACTTGATTTTTTTTCTAGTAACTAGTAGAAATTTTTAGCGTTTCCTTTCATTCTTAATATGGCCAAGAAAACCATGGTAGTATAATCAGTACTTACAATTTTGTCACCAGAAGAAATCGCAGGTGTTTGTCATATCGCTTTATTGCATATATCCTGGAATATGATTTCTATCCATCACTCATCACGCATCCGTCATTGTGGTAGTTATTAGATCTACCCCATGATCTCATTAAGAAACTGTGTGCATTACTCTACAAATTATTTTACATTTTGGTAACTTTATGTTAATACAATCAGTTTCCTTTGTACTCTTTTAAGTATTTTATTTTGTACATTTAAATATATTGTTCTGGCCAGGTGCATTGGCTCACGCCTGTAATCCCAGCACTTTGGGAGGCTGAGGTGGGCAGAACACCTGAGACCAGGAGTTCAAGACCAGCCTGGTCAACATGGCAAAACCCGCCTCTACCAAAAATACAAAAAATTAATCAGGCGTAGTGGCAGGCACCTGTAATCCTAGCTAGTTGGGAGGCTTGAGGCAAGAGTATCGCTTGAACCTGGGAGGCGGAGGCTGCAGTGAGCCAAGATTGTGCCACTGCACTCCAGCCTATGCAACAAGAGTGAAACTCCATCTCAAAAAAAAAAAAACAAAAAACAAAAAAAGTTCTGTGAGTAGATCTATAGACTTCGACAGATTGCTGAAAAAATCTGTGACTCAAGACGAGTTAGAAACCCTTACTCCAGGTTACATAAAAAATTTATATCACTATAAAGTTTTAGTATCAAAATGGAAAAAATATTTTCCCTTTCTATTCTGTATACCTTTTAGCACATCAGGGCTTCATTAAATCTCATTACTAGAACCATATTTTTCCATATGATATCTTCATATTTCTATAAAATGTTTCTGTAAACATCATTTTATGAGAACTATTTGAGCACCCAATGTGTGTTTGCTCTCAAGCAAAGGGCTGAGAAAAATACAAAAGTAGTGTAATTCGTGGTCTCTGCTCTCAAAGACACTGCAGTCAAGCTGAGTGGACCAGACTATGACTGACAAAACAACTGGAGAAGAATCATGTTCAAAATACTCAGGTGCTAACCATAAGTGCAAAAGAAGAGTTCAGAAAAATTAAAAGACGTGTGAATAGGTGCCAGACGCTGCTGAGGCTTGTGCTGGGAACTGAAGAATGGATAGAATTCCAGCAGCCAGAGGAGTCAGAGCCCTCAAAACAAGATAAAGACAAGAGTCAGAGGCTGGACAGGAACGGTCATACTCTGTGTCCTCATCCTGCTTTCTTTTTCTTCATAGCTCTTAAAACAACCAGGCATACTTGTATCTAATTACAGTATGTCTTCAACTGAGATGTATGATCAGGAACATTGTTTCCTTCACTGGCGTAGGCACAACACAAAGGAAATGTGCCACCGCATATATAGTAGATGCTTGATAAACATTTGTTGAAGGAAGAAAAGAGCAAGAAAAAATGAGAAAGGAACAGACAAAGAGAAGGAGAGAAGATATGACAAAGAGAGGGAGGTGGTGAATGTGTGGGCTGAGAAAACTGAAGAAAACAGTCTGAACAGAGCAAGGCATGTGTGCTAGAGAAGGTGAAAATACATATGGAGTGGTTAATACTAACAACACCCGCAAGAGAAGTAATCTTTACAACCAGTAACCAGGAGCTAATCTAAGTAAAGGAGCTATAAGGCATTCTATGTAATGAGCTCATTTAGATCAAAGTACCTAATTTAAGGCTGAAAACATAGCAGGGACTCAAGAAATGTCAGCTCTTCCTTCTTGCTATTTACATGTTTAAGTTTTAAGGCTAGATAGCTCAAGCCTCGCTTTAATTGTAAGAAGTGTGTCATGACATTTGTTTATAAATTTTTTAAGAAATTGAGATAAAAGTCCTTTACTCTGGAAAATCTTTGCCATATAGAGTCTTCATATCTGGCTTGTTCTGTTATGTTGCACACTGGTTTATAGAGTTTCTTAGGTTCCTATAGTGGCTCGTGCAATACTTTATTGACTACTTATAAAGACATTAAGACCCAGGCATAATGTTTAGCTCTTCTTAAGGCGAGATATTCAATTTGATAAAATTTTGGAGTTGTAGAACTCTTGGATATTATCCAATCGAATCCCTTAAATTAAAAACAGACAAAAATTTAGAGAGACATAACGTTTGTCTAGCTGCAACATAACTTCTGTGGTTCACAGAACTGCTTTTTCCACCACATTCTCTGCTAGTATCTTGAGTAATCTTTCACCAGTGTTACCTCAAAGTGTCACTATTTTAGCTACTCATTTAAGTGCCTGGCACATATACTGTAAATGTTCAATTAATATTTTTAAATGAAACAAAGAAAGAAGGAGGAATAAATAAATGGATTACCTTTACCATTTTTTTGGTGTAAGATCATCCATCCATTCTACTGTAGAATTTGTCATCTCTCATGTAAGTGCTTGTAATCACAGGAGCTAGCAATAACTGTTTTTCACACATTATTTTACAAGGAAGAGAATTTTATTTTCTTTTTGAATTTTAAGAGATTAAAAGTTAAACTTTATTAATATGTATCATTAAACCCCTCTTATAATTAAGAAATAGAAGGCATAGAGTGAAAATGAATAATGGTTTGGTATAAGAGAAAGGTCATATAATTTTAAATTGAAAAGATTTAAATGTATGTACTAGCTCCATTTATTTTACTCCATTCTCCCCAGTTCTGTTACCATAGAAAAGGCACAATGCTAATGTGATCACTACCTGTGACATAGAATTGTTTTGAGGCTCGAATGAGCTAAAGCTTGTGGAAGTATTTAAAGTGGGGCATGCCACACATATGAAGAGTAGTTGTTGCTTTCCATAATTTCCCAAGGTACCAAATAATGACCCTGGGCTATGTATAAAGATTAACCTTGTATCTGGCAGAATTACATAAATAATTGTCACTCGCTAGACTCTGGGACACTGACCTAAAGTTAATTATTTGTATTGTTCTCTAATAGGGACTTAACATCTCACCCAAGTCACCTTTCTGGTCTCTTGTTGAACAATATAGGGAAAATTATTAATGATAGCAAGAGAAAAGAGTTTAGAATTAATTCTAAAACTTGAAAACTTGGACCAAAAGCAAAATTCCAATATGTGAGTATAAGGAGTTGCAAACCTAGGATTTTCTTCAAAGAGAGCCTGCGTATGTTTTATATGTTACGATTTCATCATCTCCAGTCCTGACAATGCAGGATTTGGGACTTGAAAACCAATACAGGGCAGGATGTGTGGATAGGAATTGTCTGTAAATGCCAACCTCTTAAACTACTCTATCAGAAGAAGCCACAGCATCTCAGTCCAGCTTCTACCTTTCATCATGTCAACTCTTCACGCACATGTGCGCGGGCGCGCATGCGCATGTGTGGGAAAAGCTTTGGAAAAATTTACAACTGCCGGTCGTCTGATGAATGAAGGCATTAGAATAGCAGATGTAGAGTATGGAGTTAGAAAGCGAAAAGCTAAGCAGTGCCTTGGAGCACCAGGAAATCGGACCAACATGATGAAAGCCATCAAGGTGCCTGGGCTATGAATGTTTTAATGTGCAGTAAAGCACTTTGATAGCTGCCTTGAAGAAAAAAAAAAAAGGAAAGAAAGAAAAAAGAACTTGTAATGTTTGCAAGAGTTTCCCGAGAGCCTCACTGAAATACCTCCAGCAGCTAACAAATGGGGAAAGGGTCAGTTGCCATCAGTGGTGTGGATAGAGGCGCTAAACGACTGTGGCAAATAGCACAATGAGTGAGAGGTGTCAGGTGCAGTGCAGGGCCACAGCACAGGCCAGGAGCGAACCCAGAGGAGGCTGCTCTTCTCTTGGGGTCATGGACCATCCAGAAACAACACTTTCTCTACCTCAACCTTTTTTAATGTTGCCAGAGACTTTTGCCCTCGGAGCTCAGGTATTCTTCAGTTCTGACCCCTCAATTTGCAGCTTTGGCTTTCACAGGTCATCTGTTATACAAGATAGAAGAGCAGAATTCCTGTGCCTGCTCATAAAATGCTTGTCTTACATTTAGAGTAAGTTAAGTAAGACTTAACCCAGGATCCTGAAGAGAGAAAGGGTAGTTTCCTTCTGATAGTGTAGGTCCCTGGGTGCAACAGAGCAAATAGAGATACAGTGTTCACCACGGCTCAGACATCATTCCTTATATAAGGGAGCAGCCGTTTCTGCTCAGAAGGTCTATTAGTTTCTCCCTGTTTGCCAGTTCAAACTGTGTCCTCACTTAAGGGGAGCTTGCTTGTAAATTAGCATTATTGTTCACTTAGGGAATGAGCTAAGTAAATGTAAATGGAAATCTATCATTACTTCTAGGGAGGCTATTACTGGAACTTCAAACATGAATGGTGTAGACCCTTTATGTCTAGAGAATAACACATATACATTCTTATGTAGCCATTTGACCTACATACCAATGAAAGGACCAGTTAGTACGGAGGTGAATGTCTCAAGGCTTTGCTCTATTTTAATGAAGTTGACTCTGTCCGTAATCTAACCACATTTTTCTTCCAATGCATGGATTAGAACAGAAAGATATGTAAGTTAATTCTTATTTCTTAGGAAGGTAAATATTTAAAAAGAACCCAAACCATTTTCTCGGTATTTTTTGAAAAGCACATGCTGTTAAAATTCAAGACTATAACTTTAACACTTCATCCTGTAGGTTTGTTTCTAAGCTATTAATTTGCTATCATGTTTTGGGGGAACTTGTCGAGCTCTAATTTTTTCTTCTTTCTCCCGTATCTGCAAAGTATGCACACATTTGAATTATGACTTTCCTACAGGAACTAACAGCTGTATGTGCAAATCATGCATATAAATCAATTACGAAGGCCTATGTACTATAAATGCACCCATTAATTAAGCAATGTCAGATGCTATGAACCATGAAGTTCATTACATCTTTAGCATTCAAAACCAAGGATTATTTGAAGAAGAAATACTAAGTTTACCTAATAGTTAATGAAATTAAGCCGGGTTGTTGCCAACATTCTTATTTTATGCCTAATTCAGTGTTTAAATGTTTATGAATAAAACACTAACTGCTGAAAGCAGATATGTTGAAATGTAATTACTGGTAAGTTATAACGCACTTGAGGACTCATTATACCAGACTTGGGAGTTTTAAGATCACCAGTGTAACACACTCTCCAAAAACACAGAGTTTTTATGGGCTAAACACTGGAAAGGCATAAATGCTGTTGAATTTGTCCTGGCTGAGTGGAAATTTTGATGATCGTGGCGGTATGATTTATGAGTATAACATTTTCCAGTCATTACGTGGTTGCATTTCTGCATTGTGACATGATTTGCATATGTGAATATCCCAGCAAATTAGCTCTTGATGACTGCTGCATCTGCCTGGATAAAGAAGCCCTTATCTTAAAACCAATGCAGCTGCTACTACTACAAAAAAAAAAAAAAAAAAAACCCTGCTTGGAACAGAAATGTTCAGTCCTGCTTCCCTTTGAAATCTATAGTCAGTGACTTGACACACATGGGTTCAATTTCAGGGATAAATACATGCTTGAAATGACTAGGTTTACACATCTGTAGACATTTTAACATCCCTTAAGTTGTCTGCTTCACAAAGACTTCCTGGATGGTTCAGAGAAAGCCTGACACCTTTTCCCACACCCCTTTGTCTGGGCTTGGAAATCCCATGGCTCTCTTTCGGTCTGCCCCCAGTAAATTGCTTCTCCTAGCCTCCTATATATAAACCATACTTACTTGGGACATAAAGTATCCTAACTTGTGTTAACATATCCTTGCGTGCGTGTTTTCTATGGGTCTACACATGTGATACCTGTATTCCTAGGTTTGCTACTCTGTCTCTAAGGACTGTTTACCTCTGTGAGTTAACTAAAGTGCTGTTCCTCAATTACAGAATTGTGGAAAGTAAAATATATTCTTTCACACACAAGTTTGAGTTTTCTGAGTCTTGCATTTCACAAACACGATCAGATAGTTTTACATTGAAATAGTTTCAATCACCCAGAAGAAGCTAAGGACACAAACAATTTTGGGAAATAAAGTATATCGAAAAGTGATTTTGTAAGTTTTTCTTCCCTGCTTTATTGGTTAAGTGTGGCTGTCTTTAGGCTGTAAATACCTTACTATTTCTTCTCTAGCTTGGTACCATTATGCGTATTGCTTATATTTTCCAGACAGAAGCTTCACCCTTTCCTTCCTTATTTTCTTTCTCCAAGAATATATTTTAAGTAATTTTGTTTTTTTCACTTTTAACATTGTTTATAAATGTTTGCTTGCTCTTGGCTTTACCAATGTTGCTTTAATTCTTAGAAGCTTGCATCATACTATTGTTTCATCACTCTAGGTGTAGTATCTCTCTATATCTTCTAGAAACGTCCTTTAGCATCTGAGCTTATCAGATAATCTTGACATGTACGTAGAATGATTTTAACAGTGTCTCCAATTCTATGTCATGAGATGTGCTTCAAACTGTAGAAATATTAGATGATTTAAAGAGTCCCACTGTTTTTGAGTTTTATCCCGTTTGGGGTTTTTGCCAGCACAATTATATTTAATTTTAATCTGAGAATTTTAAAATCTACTTTCAAAAATTGGGTAACATGTTGACTCAACCCATCATTAAACTCATTTATTCTTTCTCTCTCTCTCTCTCTCTTTTTTTTTTTTAACTTTGAGATGGAGCCTCGCTCTGTGCCAGGCTGGAGTTCAGTGGTGTGATCTCGGCTCACTGCAAACTCCGCCTCCTATATATAAACCATATTTGAAATCCGCCTCCTGGGTTCAAGCTATTCTCCTGCCTCAGTCTCCCAAGTAGCTGGGACTACAGGCACACGCAACCACGCCCAGCTAATTTTTGTATTCTTAGTAGAGATGGAGTTTCACCACATTGACCAGGATGGTCTCGATCTCTTGACCTCTTGATCCACCCACCTCGGCCTCCCAAAGTTCTGTGATTATAGGCATGAGCCACTGCGCCCGACCATTTATTCTTAATTCCGGAAAAAATTGGGGTACATGTTGACTCAACCTGTCATTAAACTCATTTATTCTTAATTCCAGAAAATAATCATGTTTTTCCCATGATTCTTATTTTCTCTGTGTCACTCCCCAGTCTTTTTTTTTCATGGAAGAAATTCAAACAAGCCACAGTTATTGTATTCTTTCTACATTTATAGACAGTCAATATACAGTAAAGGCAAGCAAGAATTTACTAGATGTTCACAGTCTTACAATTCTTGAAGTTGGGTTGAAGTGTATCAGCATATCTTTAGGCCTGTTTGGTAACTAGAAAGCAGATTCCAGATCCTCTTTCTGCCTGCATGATTCATCTTGATCCTCACAGTGTCATCAGTTCTTTTCTCCCATTTTGTGTCATCCTCATCATCTTAGGCTCCATTCACCTGAATGCTGAGCCTGTGACAAGTCTGGCATGTAATCCCTGTAAGCAGGCTTGTCAAAGAGGGGAATGAACTATTGCTACAAGGCGCTGGTGTTTAATCCTGCAAGGACCTACCGAAGAGACTTAAAATGTGCCCCAGAACTGCCTGCCTGGGAGATGAAAGAAGGACTCATTTATCCATCATGCTTCCTCTTTTTTTCAAGGGATGCTCCCAGATAGTAACTTTCTAAACCTCTAAGATTCACTTGCGTGACTGCCTAGCTAGTTCCTATGGAGGTCCCTTACCATGGTACAAAGATGACCCAAGGAGGGGACCCAGGAAGAGATACATAATGCTGGTGGATGGTGAGGCCCTATCTCATTGCCCCTGCACAAAGCTGATTGAAGCCTGTCTGGAACTGGTCATGTCCACTGTGGCTGGAGTACAAGCTAAAGCTAAGGAGATATTGAAATGGTGTCTGAAAGCTGTCGGACTGAGTCTGTATCTTGTTCACTGAGATCAACTCATACCACACAGTAAGTCCAATTAATCACAGACTCACTTTTAAGGGTAGGTCTGCTATCATTTCTGCAATGTCTTAGTACAATCAGCTATAGTCCTGGCTGCTGCAGCTGATCCTAACACCATGACACTTAACTATCTCCCTCTTCCGTGGTTCCTTCTTGTTTCCCCTCATGATTGGTCAGCATTTTAATCTAAGTGTGAAGCAGGTGTACTGGTTACCAACATGTTTGAGTCTGATGGAGAACACCCACACACACAAATTACATGAAGCACATTTATTATTTAGAGATAGACAGCAAGGAACAACAGAAGCCTAAGATTCCTTGTGAGCTGATTCCTCTCGGCTCAGGAAAGCTGCCTGGGGAGGATGGAGTCTTGTTTGCAAAGGGTCTGAGGGCTTCCAGAAAGCAGCCTGTTCAGGGACTTATAGCCCAGGGGTTACAGGGATTGCCGGGCTGATGCAGTGAAAGACATCTTGTTTCTAGGGTAGGTCGGGGAGAAAGGTGAACAGAGCCCAGGTTGTTCTGGCCAGTCCTATACTATCTTAGGATATTGCATTTCCAGCACATTCCACAGTTAATTTTATGCCTGTAATCCCAGAACTTTGGGAGGCTGAGGCGGGTGAATCACTTGAGGTCAGGAGTTCAAAACCAGCCTGGCCAACATGGCGAAACCTCATCTCTACTAAAAATGCCAATATTGGCTGGGAGTGGTGGCGTGCGCCTGTACTCCCAGCTACTTGGGAGGCTGAGGCAAAGGATAGCTTAAACCCGTGAGGCGGAGGTTGCAGTGAGCCGAGATTGCCCCACTGCACTCCAGCCCGGGCAACACACTAAGACTAAGAAAAAAAAAAGAAAAACAAAAAGAGGCGAGAACTTGGTCAGTCCAACACCACCTGTAGAACTGTTCTGCACTAAGTTTCTTCCTAGTGAGAAGACCCAGACATTCATTAGTTAGGGTCTATGCCCTGATAAATTTGTTCCCTCCCTGAAATCCAGATCCTCTTACCTAATAAAATCTGAGGTTGTGAAGATGGAAGGAAGAAATTCTAGAAGGGCGTTATTGAAAGTGATGGTGGGAGGGCTTTCTGCCACATGGTTTCTCTTGGCTTCTTTTTTCCCCAGGATTCCAAAATAGTTAAGAAAAAAACAGGCAATGCTACAGCCTTTTCAATTATAATTGCTCTCATATGTTTTAAGAGACAGAACTACCACATAACCCAGTGTTTCAACTTCTACCTATATCTATTTTCCAATCCAAGAATCTGCAATCTTAGTATTTGTGATGGTGAATATGCCGGGAGTTCACAGCACTCACTTAACACTAGCAGAAGAGTTATTATTCACATCTGATTGGTGGGTCACTCAACCCCAAAATCTCTACTAAGGGTCTGCTTTCTGGGAACAATTCAAATATCTATTTTTTTTTACCCTGAGTTTTCCCAAACAATGAAGGCACAGGTAGCTTTTGTGGGCAGTGGGATTCCAGGAAGCAAGCATGTAGAGCAGGAGAAATAAAAGAGAATTAATGAAAACCAACACAGGATTAAATGGGCCTGGTGGTACAGGCCTGCAGTCCCAGCTGCTCAGGAGGCTGAACTGGGAGGATGGCTTGAGCCCCAGGAATTCGAGGCTGCAATGACTTGTGATCATGCCACGGCACTCTAGCATGGGTGACAGAGCAAGATCCTGTCTCAAAAAAGAAAATAAAATCACAAACAAACAATGAAAGCCAACACAAGAATGTATTTCAAGTTGGCCACCATTAATGGCAGTTGTGCTTCATCCACAGAAACCTTCTGAAGAGACATATGATGTGTGTTGCAGAACTGTTCACCGGGGTTCAAACTCATATAGGAAGCATTTAACTATGAATTCTCATTAATCCCTTGGTGAAGGGTGGCTTCTAGGGCAGTGAATTCCCCATATTTTCCAGTGTAATCATTGGTGACTCTAAAAGGGTTTCATGTGGATATCCTCAGCAGTGGAATTTAAATAATATACCATTTATAGTATACTATATAAAGACATACTATACCATTTGTAGTATACTTTATATAGTATACACTATATATGCATACTACATATGCATACATAGGCTGTCACCATCAGAAACATATTCTTCTAGATAAAGATACTCAAACACATGTCAAATCTTTTACCAATAATGGAGAGTGGATGAGTGTTCATTGCAGTCTACAAGGTACAAATTTACTATAAATTCTTGCGTGTTGAAAATATCAGAATATAGGAAGAAAAATTGGTGAAATAAGCTACGTTAAACCCATCACATGATTCTGTCTGCAAATAGAGTCTAGAGAATTTGGAAATTTAAGATTATTTAGAATATTCACATCAAACTTTATCTCTCCAACTATTCAAACTTATTGAAATATAAAATAATGACTCATTAAATGGAAACAACCTCTATGGTCATCAAACAAAACTACTTTATTATTATTACCTAATATAGGGTTTTTAAACAATTAAATTTTATATTTGTATCACTAATTGGTTGTGGTTATAGAATTAGCTTTTCTATGTAACCTACTAGATGTCATTTAGGACAAAATACCCAGAATTCTTTTACTTCTTTACCCTCATGAAACATGCAACTTTTTTTTCTTTCTAAGAATGATAATGAAAGGCTACATTTTATTTTCCAGGAAATGTGTTTATGTTTATGATACACCAATATACCCTCAAAATTTGGCAATCTGCTTTAAATATATACGTATATATTCCCAACATATGTGTGGATATATACATATATCTTTGAGTTATGAACTAAAACACAAACGAGATGTACACCTGCCACCGTCTTTAATTCCAACTCCTCAGAGGCAATCACTTTTATTCAACTCTTTCAGTTAATACACTTATAATTCTGTTACTTGATTATTCAGTTTTAGCTATTATCACAATGAGATACCATCTCACACCAGTTAGAATGGCGATCATTAAAAAGTCAGGAAACAACAGGTGTTGGAGAGGATGTGGAGAAATAGGAACGCTTTTACACTGTTGGTGGGACTGTAAACTAGTTCAACCATTGTGGAAGACAGTGTGGCAATTCCTCAAGGATCTAGAACTAGAAATACCCACTGACCCAGTGATCCCATTACTGGGTATATACCCAAAGGATTATAAATCATGCTACTATAAAGACACATGCACATGTATGTTTATTGTGGCACTGTTCACAATAGCAAAGACTTGGAACCAACCCAAACATCCGTCAATGATAGACTGGACTAAGAAAATGTGGCACATATACACCATGGAATACTATGCAGCCATAAAAAAGGATGAGTTCATGTACTTTGTAAGGACATAGATGAAGTTGGAAACCATCATTCTGAGCAAACTATAGCAAGGACAGAAAACCAAACACCGCATGTTCTCACTCATAGATGGAAACTGAGTAATGAGAACACATGGACACAGGGTGGGGAACATCATACACCAGGGCCTGTTGTGGGGTGGGGGGATGGGGGAGAGATAGCATTAGGAGAAATACCTAATGTAAATGACGAGTTAACAGGTGCAGCACACCAACATAGCACATATGTAACACACACCTATGTAACAAACGTGCACGTTGTGCACGTGTACCCTAGAACTTAAAGGATATACATATATAAGTGTTAGCTATCATCTATTATTTCTTTTTATTTAAAAAAAGATCAGATTTTTATGGCCATACACACACAAGCACATACATTTTCCCTCTCTCCTCTGATTCTTAAAGCAATTGAAATATACATTTGGTTAGATCAGTATTTATCACTTACATTACTGTAACATTGTGCATATTATGCATAGTACAGTGTCCTGCAGTGAATCAATATATTATAATTATCTTTTTGTGTAAAACTTTTTCATTTCAGAGGAGGCAATATGGTCTTTTCCTTTATATTCCTCTATGTCTCTACCACTTATCCATCTTTAGTTACTCTTTGAGTAACTAAACCTCCTTTAGGCACATTTAAAGATTAGAAATTTTTTCAGTGTTACTTTTTAAAAATTGGATGTTTCTCACTGGAATCTCCTTACTTCAGTTCACCTCTGGACTGATTGCTCTCCAAGCCTGTGTTATTTTCATTGGGGTTTCTTTTTCACCTCTCTGTTAAATCCCATCTATGGTATTTTCATGTTTCCTAGCATTTCTTTAATCCACCCCTTTTTCGCTTTTCCTGTAATTTCTGAGATAATCACTTAACTTTGTCTTTTGCTTTACCACTTCAGATTTCAGCAGTATTCAAAGGTTGTTTGTTGTCTCCATTATAAATATTTAAATTGGGGCCTGGCACGGTGGCTCAAACACATAATCCCAGCACTTTGGGAGGCCAAGGTGGGTGAATTACTTGAGGTCAGGAGTTCAAGACCAGCCTGGCCAACATGGTGAAACTCCATCTGTACTAAAAATACAAAAATTAACCAGGCATGGTGGCGGGCGCCTGTAATCCCAGCTACTAAGGAGGCTGAGGTAGAATAATCGCTTGAACCCGGAGGCGGAGGTTGCAGTGAGCTGATATAAGACCTTGCCTCAAAAAAAAAAAAAAAAAAAATTTAAATTGTAAATGATGTTTATACCTTAAAGTTTTCGATCTTTGTGGTTGACTGTTTTTGTATTATAGAAGTAATAATTATATTGATTTTCTTTTTTTCTGGCAATAACTATTTCTTAGAAATCAATTCCTTTTATTCATCAGCTGAAGTCCTCTTCATTAGCACTGTAGTACCTCCCAAATGCTTGGTACTGTTTCTCATGTTATCACGCATATGTAGAAAGACTTTTGTTTTGTACTTCATGGGAGATAAAATGGCTTATCTCAGAGTTAGTGAATCTCTGCTCTAACCTTCTAGGAACATTTTAAATGACGCTAAACCAGTGTTTCCCTATAGCAGATCTGCGCCTACTAACACATTCAGGAACTGTTGGGAGTGGCAGGAGCCATAGTCATTTGCAGCCAAGGGACGCTGCAGTTATGCAAGTGTCCTTGTCATATGTGCCATGGCAGCCGGAAGGCCTGTGTTCCTTGCACGATTCAGCCGTTCCCTGTTATGAGACAGCTGTAGTAATGACTCCATTGCTCATTAGCATGCCTTTGCCTCCAGAGTGACACTGTGAGATCTCTGGTATGGCTGTGCCGCTGTTGTTGTCTTCGGCACATCTGTGAGGTAGAGAAGGAAGTCAAACTTGGTCCAGAACCATTTTTAGTTTCAGCTCTGTGAGTTAAAGGACTTCCTAGTCCTTTCCTTCTTGCCTCATCCCCATTATATTTTTACAGGAATTCCTCTAAGTTGTCAGCATGTGCTGTAACCTTAGCAGGTGTAAGTGCTGACATAAGCCTTTTTCCACATTTCTTTTTTTTTTATTTATTTATTTACTTATTTATTTTTATTTATTTATTTTTTTTTTTTAGATGGAGTCTTGCTCTGTTGCCTAGGCTGGAGTACAGTGGTGCAATCTCGGCTCACTGCAAGCTCCACCTCCCAGGTTCAAGCAATTCTCCTGCCTCAGCCTCCTGAGTAGCTGGGACTACAGGCACACACCATAATGCCTGGGTAATTTTTCCGTATTTTTAGTAGAGACAGGATTTCACCATGTTGGCCAGGCTGATCTTGAACTTCTGACCTCAAGTGATCCACCTGCCTCGGCCTCCCAAAGTGCTGGGATTATAGATGTGAGCCACCGTGCCCAGCTTTCCCACATTTCTACATCCAAATTATTTTCACGGAGAGCTACAAGAAGGATGATTTAGATATATGGACTTATAATGGTGCCTATTTCTAATGCAAACCTAAACTAATTTCTATGGCTAGTATTCAGCTTAAAGTGGGTTTGAGTAGTGAGCAGATAAATTTATGGGAAGAGGGATAAGCATCAACATTTTAAACTGGCTGAGATTACTGTGTGATTTTTAAGGAAAATATTCCTGTTCACTTCGGTGAATAAGGAAGACTAAAATTACAAAGTGCATGTGGTTGTCAATGTGAGTTTGCATTTTTGTTGAGCCAAAATAGCTCAGTCCATTGAAGACTTCTGTCCACAGAGCCAAAAGTCAATGACAAGGCAATGAAAACTTAGAGAGGCTTAACTTGCTTTTGAAGAGTTTGCAATAAAGGAAATAAAGAGAATTTTAGTAATTAACAATGGAATCATTAAAATGATGCAAAACATGTAAGTTATTTTAGCAGTTTGCAGCATAAACTTGCAATTGTCATCCCATAAACTATTTTCTAAAGGTTGAAGAAAGGATTAGAGCATTGCCATTGGTAGGTTATGTTTTCAATTCATCCAGAAAGAACTATATTGAGAATTGCTCTAAATCAACATTTGGCATGAAATGTGGCCCATTAATCATAACAGGCTCCAAATGGTTTTGATGGCAAAACATTTGAGATGTTTAGTCAGGTTACTTACTTGAGGAAGAATTACTAAGTTCCTGACTGTTAGTCGAGTACCCACAGTCTGTCGTAGTTGTTAATGGTTGTGGTGCTATAAATCTAAGAGAATTAGACCTGACCATCACCTGGAAACTGCTTCTGAGAACTTCCTTACTAAAGTCATACCATGGAAAATTATGACCCAGATCCCCCACCATTACCATTTCTAACAGTCAAGCTCAGAATCTTTAGAAACTTTTAATAGGTTTTGAATTTCAATATGATAATATTATTCATTTTCAACTGAGCCATGCCAAGCTTACTTTGTGCAATGTAACAGTAGGTAACCATACGTGAACTGGCAATTGCTATCCGTATTTACCCTAAACTCTCCATCTCTGCTTAAGTAAGACATGCATTCGATTTCACAGCCAACTGATTTTACTCAATATTTCAGAGAAGGTTTCCTTCACTATCTTGCTTAGGATTTAATGTGGGGTAAATAAAATTATTTTTTTCTGAAATATCAAAAAAAATTTCCTTGATAAAATATTAAGAGAAAACACTACTTAAAATGCTAACATAAACAATTTATCATTAAAATATACATATTCAATATATGTTTGAACTAAAAATGATGTTTGTTTCTCAGAAGCAAAAAATTTATATACTTCCTCTGGAAGAATACCATCATGAATCCAACAGAGATTTTCAACCAGTGATTTAGACCACCATAGGTACTGAGCTAAATTTCTGTTAGATTAGGGACTGAACAGAGCAGGGAGGTCCAGGTATCAGCAGCAGTCGGTCACTTGTGAGAGAAGTAGTGAGTGTCCTGATGCCAACTCAGCTTGTGCTGTGAGTCTTGGCTGCCCACATTAGTTTGCTGGGGCTGTCATAACAAAATTCCACCACCTGAGTGGTGTAAGCAGCAGAAATTGTCTCACAATTTTGGAGGCCAGGAGTCCAGGATGAAGACGTTGACAGTAGGCTCCTTCTGTCATCAGAGGGCCCCGAGAGAATCTGTCATCCTTTTCTCGTCGCCTCTGGCAGTTTGCTGTAATGCTTGGCATTCCTTGGCTTGTAGAAACTCCGCTTTCAGGTTCACAGGGCGTTCTCCCTGCACACGTGTCTCTGGATTTTCCTCTTTTTATAAGGACACCAGTCCTCTTAGAGTAAGAGCCTTTCCTACTACACTATAACCCATCTTAACAAGTTACATCTGCAATGACCCTATTTCCAAACAGTCATATTCTGAGGTACAAAGGGTTAGGACTTCAACATAGAAGTTTTGGTGGGACACAATTCGAGTCCTAATACTGCCCACCATGTTCATCCTGTGAACTTGGGCAGGTCACTTCATTCTAAGTCTCAGCTTCCTTGTTGGTAAATATAGTAGAGCTAATAGCACCAATGTCATTGGCGTATTGAAGGACTTAGCTAGGCCATACACACACAAGGTAACTAAGTATATCTCAGCCATTCCTAATGGTAGTAGCATAATATATTAGGTCTATAATTTGATTTCCACAAGGTTTCACATTATATTTAATCTTACTTTAATTTCTTATCTCTATTGGCAAATGTACACAAACTTTAAAAATAAGAAAATACTGCTATTCAAGTATACAGAAAAAACAATAACCAGTCATTGTTAATGGCTATGGCCTTTTTAAAAAGCGTTCTGGGCCAGGCACAGTGGCTCACACCTGTAATCCTAGCAATTTGGGAGGCCAAGGTGGGCAGATCACAAGGTCAGGAGATCAAGACCATCCTGGCCAACACGGTGAAACCCTGTCTCTATTAAAATGCGAAAAATTATCCGGGCATGGTGGTGGGGCACCTGTAGTCCGAGCTACTCCAGAGGCTGGGGCAGGAGAATCGCTTGAACCAGAGAGGTGGAGGTTGCAGTGAGCCAAGATGGTGCCACTTTACTCAAGCCTGGTGACAGAGTGAGGCTCCGTCACCACACCCCCCTCACCCCAAAAAAACAGCATTCTGGATATGCCTCTACATCTTTAGGTAGTGATATAGGTGATTCAGCCCTAACATTTCATCTGTGATATACACTGAAAACTCATAATTGCTTAAAGTGACATAGTATTCACAGATATATATTTTCCATTACATATTTAACTGGAAGAAATGTTGTACACAGTAATTATGAAAGTTAAAAATAGGATTAAATAGACTGGAGTTTACCCTGTTAAAAGGTATATACTTTTTATATTTTTAAACAAGTTAAATATTTTGTGATATTTCCTGAAAATACCATGCCAACAAGAGCACAGTTATTTAACAGAAATAGTTATCCTACTATGACATGAGAGGCCTCATTAGATTTTTTTTTTTAATAGTCAGCTATAACTGCATCAAAAATTATTGGCTATAATGAAACAAAGGGTCTCTGGAAAGTGAACCCACATGAATACTTATTGTGAGTAAATTAAATTGAAAAAGCCTTGATGAAGCAATATACACCTAATTTCACATAAAAAATGCTGACTTCTCCCTGAAGAACAACTACAGATTCCATTAAAATATGAATATTTCATATAAATATCAATTAATCAAAAATGTATTTATATGGTGTCCCTGACTGGAATAAAAAGCATATAAGACCAGGCACAGTGACCCACGCCTGTAATCCCAGCACATTGGGAGGCCCAGGTGAGCAGATCGTTTGAGCCCAGGAGTTCGAAACAAGCCTGGACAACATGGTGAAACCTCATCTCTGTAAAAAACACAAAAAAATTAGCCAGGCATAGTGGTGCATGCCTGTGGTCCCAGCTACTCAGGAGGCTGAGGTGAGGGGATTGCTTGAGCCCAGGAGTTCTAGGTTGCAATGAGCCCTTATTGTGCTGCTACACGCCAGCCTGGTCAACAGAAAGACACCCTGTCTCAAACAAACAAACAAACAAACAAACACATAAAATGTCATATATTAAAAAACCAGGTGAAAAGATAGTGATGCCACACCTCAAAACAACAATCAAATTGGTAAACCTAAGTTAAAAAGCTTCACACATAAAATATGACCTTTTTGGAGAATTCTCTTCTCTTTTTAAAGTCGTAGAAATATTTTCTTCATATTATAATTGGATACATATATTCTAAGGGAAACTGTTAAGCTTCATGTTTTGAAAGGGGTCTTTGACTAAGAAGCATGGAATGGAAAGGAAAGAGGGAAGTAGAGAAAGAAATGCATGAAGTGATAGTAACAGAAGCACATGCTTCCCAGAGTGCACGCCAGTAGGCTGGAGAAGTGCTTCCTTAATAAGCATTCCAAGCACACTTTGGCATATGTGTTTCAACAATAGCATCCCTAGGGATGGGTCTTCAGGGAAGTTTCCAAATACATTTCAGACCTAATTTTCATTACGCATTCACAAGATACCCTGCATGGTGATGAGATACATGCAAGCAAATAGTGAGAAGGATTTGTGTAATATAAGCATTTGATGGATCTGTCCTCCCTAGGTCCCTAAGCCAAGCACTCCAGTAATAGTGGCCATGGCCCTGCAGTGATCCCCTGCCCTACAATGACAGCGTGCTATCCCCTCTACTAGCTACAGGTAGTGCATTCTTCTCTACTTCTGCTTGCAAGGTAAACGGAGTAACTCTCCAAGATCAAAAAGTATTTAATTTAAAATCTGCTTACTTGAAACTGCGCCCAAAGTATGGTCAGCACTATAAGAATTATTGAGTAAATCTGAGCCTACTCAAAACCAGTCTGAACTTGGTCACCATGTGAATGAAGGGCAGAAAGCCCTTCATGGGAAAGAATTCTTTCCCATGAAGACATGGGAAGAGAATTCTTCATTATTTCATCGATCTTGATACAGTCTTATACAATACCAAATTTACCAGGTCATTACACTAGATTGTTTTCTGTTTCGCTATGTCCATGAAATCAGCACCAAAGAAAACATTTCTATGTGTGCCTCACTGATCAGTTGGTCAACGGACAGCCATTAGAATTTAGGTGCATTAATTTATAACTGCTATTCAACAGATATGTATTGCATTGTTTCATATATCTCGACTCCTCAAATGATTATAACTACTGGAAAGTAGAACTCTTGCCTTACACATATTTGTAATTTCACATTGCAATTCTTGGAATGTAGTATGTGACTTATAACTACTGTAAATTTAAATGATTGACCAAAATAAGTACAGTCGGGGTATTAGTTGACGCAACCCATGGGGTCCAATCAGTTTTAGAGCAGAATTGTTAAATGAAGTTAGTGTAATAAAGATTTAGCCTGTTCAGCATTTCTCATCATTTCACACTAGGAGTGCATTTGAAACAATTCTTCTAAATTATTTTTCTTCAAAGAAATCAAGATTAACATAAGTGGAAACAGTGACAAGGTAACAGCCCCTCATGGGCAGCAAAGGGACTGTCACTTTGCCAGGCCTTTTTACTAACACAGGAGGTGTTTTCTTCTACCATCAAGAAAAGTGTGGCTTTCCTGTTAAGCTTGATGCGTACAACTGGAAAAAAAAGAAACCTGGCCTGAGAATGTTAGAATAAAGTCTTTCCTGTTCATTTGCCAGCATTCCTTGCCTCATTTAAGGGGAACCTATTGAAAAAGAAACTGAACTGAAATGATTTGCAGATGTGAATGGATTTCCAGGTAGTCAGTCACCTGGTCTAGGGACCAGTCACACTTCCTCAGTCACCTGGTCTAGGGACCAGTCACACTTCCTTGGCAATCTTTTTAATGCTGCTAAGGTACTATGCTTCAATGATCATGGACTTCCAGGTCATCCTACAGCATTTGCCTTTGTTCAGGTCTATCGAATCGGTCTTATTAACTCTTTGCAATGGCATAAGTACTAAATGAATCTTCTCCTGAAGGAGAAATGTTATCTCTGTGATATGAGAGGAAAAGTTAGATTAATAGAATCCCAGGGTTAGAAAGGAACTCAAGGGTCATTTATTTTGAGTCAGCATTTCAGTTGTGGAGCCCCGTCCCCTACATAATATTTATATTGGCCAAGTCTGCATGAGGTATCGGTTAGAACACTTTTAATGATATCGTTTATGTTTCTGTGTAGAAAACAGAAGTATTTTTCAGCTCTCATGGTCTATTGGTATTTTCCATGCCATAGTCCATGAAATGTACCTTGATTTAAGTTCAGCCCTGAAACCTTGGACGAAGGCCTGAATGGAGCCAAGAAGGTGAGAGGCTTTGCTCCCTGTAAGGCTCTGAGCATAGCACATTTCCTAATGGTGTAGAAGCTCTCGATTAAGAAGGAGAAACTGATACCAATTCTGTCTTATCCTCTGGTATGACTCGAGCAGTTCAAAGAAGGCTACCATGACCTTGGAATCTCTGTCCCATTCAAACTGCAAGGCTCAAAATGCCACCGTTAGAGAAACTTTCATTTTGTCAAACTGCAACCTTTCATGTTTTTCTTTATAAAACATAATCACTATAGAAAGCTGCAATATAAAAAGTTACTAAAATTTATTATCTTTTTAATAAGATTTTTCTACTCAGATATTTCTACCAAAATAACTGGCCCTAGCAATATGTAAACAATCAGAACAAAATAAACTAAAGGAGAGAAGAGGAATCTGGGGAGAGAAGGTGTCTGAAACACAGTCACTAGTGAATGGAAACATCAGCACTGCAAGGCCAGCCTGATCTCCAATATCCACCGTGAGCTGCCTGAGAGCCTTGAGCAAGTCCTGCTCCTGCACCCTGGTTGTTATAAACCAAGGGCCCAGATCATGTTGGACCCCACAGCTGCTGCTTAATTGCTTAATTGTTTTTACCATCCTGTAGGACAAAATGACATAATAGCTTCAGACAATAGCAAGTGGAATGTGTAATTCCTGCTGATCACAGAGTCTCAGACATTGCTGGGACCTAGACCGGGCCTGTGTCTTTTGCTGGACTTCAATCTCTGCAGTCTGTCAGAGAGTAAGTTTTCATAAAGCACTTGCCATGTGCCAGGCACCAGGTGGAGCTGGGGTCAGAATCCTGAAAAACAGAAGAGGATGCTGCTCTCATGAGGCTTAGAGCCTAGAGAAGGAGAGGGGTGTTCAGTAAGGCATAGACAGCCCATCCCAAGGGTCCCCTTCCCCATTCTTCCACCAACAAGAATGAGGAGGGCAACCTGGGAGAAGGACAGGAGATCCGTGAAACTACTGCAGGTGGAGGGAATGGAATGCCAGGGCCTGAGGCAGAAAAAGCCAAGATGTTCTTGAAAAAACTGTAAGAATCACAGAGGACTAGAGCAGAGGGAGTCACTGGCAATGGTATGAGGAATGAAGCTGGAGACCCAGATCATGGTGTGCTTTGTGTAGCAGGGATTTGAGATCTTAGCTTAAATTACATGTAATATCATGTCTGTTGAATGACGTTTAGCTGGCTGGTGTCAAGATTAGAATTCTTTTCTTTTTCTTTTTCTTTTTTTTTTTTTAAGTGTCATTCTGGAGGCAAGTTAGAAACTGAATTGAGTAGGGCAAGAGGAGAGGCACAAAAGGAGGTAAGAAATTGGATTCTTTACCAAGGAGGATATTAATGGCCTAAACTGAGGAATCAACATTAGGAATAAAATAAAATCCATTTGAACATTTGAAACAGTGACATGGTTTATAGTGCAGAGAGGAAGAAACGCTGTCAGGATGAAGCCAAAGACTGAATAACTGGATAGAGGGTAGAACCATATACTTAACAGGGAAGGCAAAAGGCAGCTTTGGAGCAGGAGGTCAGACCCCATGAATTACAATGAGGTATTCATTCAAGAGGAGGTGCTGTGTGAACATTTGACTTTAAAAGATCTGGGGTTAAAAGAGTGATTTGGGCCCCAAGTAAACATTGGAGAGAAGGTACATGGATGGCATTTGAAGCAACTGGGAAGGACAAGGTCCCTTAGGGAGTTTGCATAGAACAGCAAAGGGAGAGTCCACCAAACCAAGTCTTCTGAACTTTGACATTTAATGACTGAGCTGACATGGGAAGGAAACAGCAGAGGGGTACAGAGAAAAAAGAAGAATCATGAATACCTGATGTTAAAGTAATTTAGAAGCCAATGTGTCTGCAAATGGTGGGTGGTCATCTGCTCAGAATGCTGTGGCGAGATTAAGCTGAAGACTAAGGTGTTTATCGGATTTAGTGACATGGAAGTCACTGGTTAATTTAGCAAGGTATGGGTAAATAGCAGCTATATGAAAATTTCAAACTCTAAAGGAATACTGAAGATTGCTTTATCTTCAGACTCTTTTGATGAATGTAGAAACAGGTTCAGACCATTCAAGTAAATCTTCCAAGATCACACAGCCATTTAATAACAGAGCTCGGGCCAAGATCTTCTCCCACAGTTCTTTCCATCAGACAAAGATCACTGATACTTTGTTATCCTGAGATATCAACTTGAATTTTTAATTAAAATAGGTCTACCCATTGCTTCAAACAGTAACAGCGTTCAATTGTTTAGAACAATAAAACTTTTGTTTACTCCAAATATTGATGGGAGTTAGTAAACTGGGGTGCTTCAATGCAAAGACTCCAGAAATGCTCTGTGTCAAAGGCTCCACCAACGAAAAGCAGAGCTGTCCAGTCCAGGAACTGTAGTGTGAAGCACACATAAGACATCCTTTATTTTGACATTTCAAAAAAGCGACCAAATGGCTTGGTTAAAATTACAAACATACTGTAGAACATCATGTCAAGACAAAACAAAACCCAAAAACTCTAAACACCATTTTAAGGTGGCATACCAGAAAGTATCTGAAAACGGTTACATGCCATTACTTTTTCACTTTGGTAAGATGAAAACATGATTTTTTTTTTCATGTGTTAACAATGTACTCTCTCAGGCTAAGACCTTGTATTCCAAGTTGAAGCCTAGGGCAACATTTTTACAGCTGAATTATAAATCCCTGAAAATAGAGATTTATAATGGAAATTCTAGAAAACCATATCTAATAGATCTATGCTACCTGGAGTCCCACTAATGAAGGGAGCTCCGAAATTTTCTTCTGCATACCTTTGCTAGTACAATTAAATGATTAAAAAAATTCAGATGAACAATTTAAGATAAAACCCTTTTTTGATACCAGTATATATTATAGGAATCGTTCACATTGAAAACAAAAAGAAAATAATCTGTTACAGCTGGGTAGAAGAATGTAAGATATAAAAAATTCTTTGGGGAAATGATGGGTTATTAAGGTATAGACTATAATATCATCGTCAATCTATAAAACTTTTACAACCTGGTCTTATTTGCACAGAGATTACATCCCCAAAGCTCAGTGCCAAAGACACATGTTAATAAGCTCACAACTTTTAATTAAGCAATATGTAAAAGTAGATTCCCATTAAGCTGTGATTTGTGTGCTAGTTCATTACAGTGTGCCCCAACCACCAGACACATATTCAATACAAATCAAGCAGTCTGCATATTATCCAGCTTAATGTGAACCTACCAGTGATGTTTTATTGCCAGTTCAGAAGAACAGTTCATGGAAGGTATTTTTCCCCAAAAGACTAGGACAGAGATCAAAACCTAATGACCCCATGGTGCTTGTTTAATGAAATGACTCATCTGCATTGTTTATTTGCATAACACAATAATTACTCATACAGTTAATTATCATACATCTGATTATCTGACCTGAGGGGTTAGAGTTTTTATTGCCATAAACCCATAGAGGGCAGCCCGGGTAGTTGGTTTGGGTAGTTGGGGCAAGATTAAATTCTTTTATTTCAGTTTGTTGAGAAGGAAAGTGTTACACAATTAATGGTCTGGGGAGAACTGGCTTAGTGAAAAGAAAATGAGGCTGCATCTTTCCTCCATAAGGTAAATTCTGCAGGAATTAGGGTGTTAATTCTAAAAAATAGAACCATGGAATAGTGGGGAAAGAATATGACTTCATTTCATGAAGGAGAATATTTTCAGTGTAGATAAATGGCCAAGATGGAAGAAAAGTTGATATATTTGACTATATAGACAACTAAATAGTCTCTACATAAAATACAATCATCATGCCTTCAAAAAATTAAATGACATAATATCCTGAGTAAAAATAATTGAATTCATCAATATTTAATCAATAACCCAATGTATTCATTGAATAAATAAATATGTATTCAACAATCATTGTGTGCTGAGCATTTTATTTTAATGTATATTATCATATATATTTATACAGACAACTTTCCAAAACATTAAATTCTTATATTTTGCTTATGCTTTGTTTTAGGCTTTCTATTCAGATCAGCTGGTTTGTCTACTTATGTCTGTGCCCATAAAGTATTTTAATAATTAATGCAGTTTTAAAATACATTTAAGATTTTGTTTGCTCAGTGCTTCTTCACTTTTCTTTCTCTTTCATTTATTATTTATGTACTACATGGTTATTGTAAAAGTATAAAAAGATGTAGATACACAGAAAAGAAAATCACCTTAAATACCAACAGATAACCAGTGTTAACACTTTAGTATCTATTTCTCCATTTTTTAATGCAAATCTATACATACGTCTGCATGCATGTAGAGAAACTTTTATAAATAAATATATATTTCAATTTTGAATAGTAGTCTACCTAGTTTATTTAAAACACATTACAGATATATTTCCAAGTCAATTATTAAACTGTCAAAAACAATGCTATGTACTAGCAAGCATTCAGCAAACTATGACTAGTAGGCTAAATCCATCGAGCCATGGGTTAATAAAGTTTTATCAGAACACAGCTATGTCCATTCCTTTATATGTTGTCTGGCCTTTTGTGCTCTAACAGGAGAGTTGAGGAGTTGTGACAGGTCTGCAACTCTTGCAAAACCTAAAATATTATTTGACCATTTACAGAAACAAATATAGACCACTACACTAAACCGATTCTTTTTAGGGAGACTATATTCTTGCTGCACTCCATGTTTGGGACCATATGACTGAGCCCTGGCCAGTGAGACCTGGGTGGAATTGATACAGCACTTCTGGGTCTTAACACAAAAATGCCTTATATTTTAACCTCTTCTTTATCTGTGGTCATATTCCACTTCTGATTCGTAATGTTATATGTTTGCAATGTTTTTCTTTGTCAATCTTACCAGAAGAAGAAATCAATATTGTTCTATCAATTTAAAAATCATAAATATTAATTTATATCCTTAGTTTTCAGTTGACTTTCAGCTTTTGAAGCTTTATTCTTTTTTATATTTTTTTCCTAACTTCTTGACTTTTGTTTTTAAACAGTGAATATATTACAGAGTTGGCCACATCTCATAAGTTTTCATAAATAGTGTTCTAATTGCTTCATTACCATTAATTTCTTAATAGCTTATGATTGCAATTTTTATTTCCTCTTTGGCCCACACATAATTTAAAAAGTTTCTCACACATGCATTCTGTTAATATAAACTTTCATAATTTCTTAATTGTTTTTGTGCTTTGTTATCTGAAAATGCATTGTACAACTTCTGTTGTGTACGATTGGTGCTTTTTCTTTGAGTAAGAGTCCTAATGTGTGATATATTCTTATAAATGTACCAGTAGCACCAGGAAATGAGAATTTGACATGAACATCCTTCTGCATAAATTATCCTGATTTTTTTTGTATTATTCATCTTATCTATATTAGTGGATACCTATAAGTTTGTCAGAATTACATTTAGTGCTTTAAAAAAATACAGCTTTCCAGGAGCCACTTATACTGTCCTAACTCAGAGAGTTGGTTTTAAGAGTATTTATTAACTGCTTACCTCTAACTCCTATGAAGTAGGTAATGTTTTTATTGTTGTTTTGTTTTGCTTTTTGCTTCTCTTTTGCCTGTACTTATCTTTTCTAGCTGCTGATATAAGAATTTATCCTCGGGAGAATTTTTGGTGGTGCTTTTGAAAGGCCTGTAAGTGCTTGGTTCTCCAGTGGCTGGGCTGTGCATGGGTGAAAGACTAAAATTATGGTAAGTAGGAAGAGTTAAATTGATCTTCAGAAGAAATAATCCAAGACTTAAGGGCTGTGAGACTATTAAAAGAAAATGTTGATCAGATTTAGAGGGATCTCTATGGAGGGGGTAGAGTGAGACGTAATTTTTGAATAGAGGGGTCAGTGTTAGTTTCCAATGAGAAGGCGCCATTTGCGCAAGGGTGCTAAAGAGAAGCTAGCCAAGTGGACCTCTGGGAGCACTTAGCTGTGTGGATCTCAGCTGGGACAGAAAGCATGGAGAGGTCTTCCAGGCAGAAAGAACAGGTATGTTTGAGAAATAGGAAAAAGCCAGGATGATAGAGCAGTGTGAATAAAGGCAAATATATCCGTGAATGTGAAAGAAAGAGGTAATGGCTGGACTGTGACTTGAGGTCCCTGTGAAAACTTTGCCTTTGATGCTAAACTAATGGAGAGTTTGAGCAACAAAGTCCCATGCTCTGACTTATTTTTGAGGGATTAGTTAATGCATTGAGAAGAAGTCAATGTGGGGTGAGGACAAAGGCAAAGAAACCAGTAAGAAGACTCTTACAGAAGTCCAAGAAGGCAGTAATATTGGCTCACATTGGGGTTGCAGCAGAGAACAGGGTAACAAGTTGCCAGATTATGGTTTTATTTTCAAAGCATACCCAGGAGAGTTTCGAATGTTTGATAGCAGAGGCAGAGAGGAGCTGCTGGAATCAGCACAGCTGTTGGTGTCTGGACCTGTCACCTTGACTGCACTCCACCTTTTTGTGACAATTTAACCCGATTTGATTGTGTCAGTGGAAGGGACATGTTTTAGTCCTACCTGGAAATTTTAAGAGCCGGTCATGCTGCCCCATATTGCTTTTCTCCCCCTCCTCAGCTATGACATCTGGAAGTGTCCTAGAAAGTGGTTACTTTATCAATCTGGGCACAGAGTGAGGATGAAGACAATACTGGGCAGTCTAAGGGGACTTCTGATGGATGTATAGCAAGCACAAGAAACAAGCTTTCTTTTAAGCCAGAACTGTTTTCAGCACTAACTTGGAAGGTGAACAATGTATCTAATGAGCCTATATTGTAGGATCTGCGAAAGGTGGGAAAAATAGAATATAGTGGCATTTGGTGGATACTACTGGCTGCATTTCGCAGTGTACTCCAAAACTAGATGAGCTTAAAAGAAATTTGCTGATTGGCAAGCAGAAATGAAATGGGATAAAGGGAGTGGAAAAATCTGAAGATTTGTAAGGTTGGAAGAGGTTATTGCTTTTTACTAGCTACCAATACAAAATAAACTTGAGAATACCTGTGAGCAAAGAAAGCCTTCTGGTAAGAGTCAAATCAGTGGTATTCTCATTGTTACTACTACCTCTGAATGGGTTATGATATTATTGAGTTAATTTAACAGAAAAAGGTTAAGGAAAAATCTCTGTCATCAATGCTTAATAAGCTCAGGGCACCTGCAATTAAGACATGTCTAAAAAGAACTGTAAGAACTATTGGCATATTCAGCTGACAAATCAGATAAATAAAAAGTTGCCTAAGGTTTTGAGACAGTTGCACTGCCAAAAAGAGCCACTAACCTAACCCAAAAGAGACTGTGATGTTTTTGAAACTTAAAATGACTCTGAAAATGAGGAATCAGGTTGATGAACCTACTGAGACTCCAAGGAGGGCATATTCTCTAAGCTCACTCTAGATATAACTACAGAGGAGAATGTCAAAGAAAGGAGCCTCCACAAAGGGTGGAGCCAAGAGTCACACAGAACAATGTACTGGGAGAATTTACTCCATGAAGCATAATTAAAGTCTAATCAACAATTATTTCCTGTAACCAAAAGAGTAGGCCTTCAGAACTCCCGGAGGGTTTCAGAAAGGCTCTGGACCAGCAACTGCATGTCTCTTCTCAAATGGGAGTATCTACTGTGGTTCTCACTCTGTTCCAACATTATTTGTGGCGTTCATATGGGGTAGTAAATAACTTTTCTTTTGTGTTCACAGGTTTCTGGATCAAGTAGAGCTGCATTCACAACTGATATAGAGACTACCCAGTATCATGCCTCCCTGTTGTAGAGACAACTGTGCACCATGCAGAGATTTCAGACTCTAGGTGGTATATGTTTAAGAAGGGGTGAGTGTATCTTGCATACAGAAGGATAAGTGGTGAGTGTATCTTGCATACATAAGGATAAGTAAACCAAATATTTCATGATCAAAGTGGCCAACTGCTAAAGTCATTAGAGGTGGTCACAGTTTCTTTGGGTTTCTCTTTGGCCTATGGTAGGAATGCACTTATCCACCCAATTGAAGTTAAGAGTAATCAGGTGACTTGATTTGGCTAATGATTTATAAATATAACTGATATGTATAATATATGGGCAGAGCTTTTAGTGTCTCTCCCCATTTGTTCTTTTTCCACCCTGCCATAATATTGAGAACTTCTCCATATAACAGCTTCTCCAGCCTGGGTCCAGTAAGAAGATAATGGAGCAGAGCCCATTGGATCTTTAGCACGTAGCTACAGAATACAAAGTAAACCTGAGAACTGGTAGCTTTACTTGTAGGTTTGTACCTACAAGTACATAACAAACTCAAGAACACTTTTGAGCAAAGAAAACTTCTGGTCAGGATCAAATTAATGGTAAACCTCTCCCTCCCATTTTTACTACTTCTGAATAAATTATAATGGTACTGCATTAATTTAACAGAGAAAGGGTCCGGTAAAAGAAGCTCTCTCACCAACACTTTATAAGACATTTAGCATGATATGGAATATTTGCTGTTATAGCCACTGAGATGGGGGTAGGATAGTGTTTGTCACTACCCTATGCACTAAACTATTCTGATGAATATAGGAGTTTAGGATAACTCCAAAATTTCTGGCTTGAGCAAATAGAAAATCTTCATATCAACTGAGATGAATAAGAATGTGAAGAAGCTGGCTTAGAGGAAAAAAATCATGGGTTACAGTTGGAACGTGTTGAGTTTGAGATGTTTATTCAAGTGGAGCTATCCAATAGGCATTTGGAGAGATATGTCTGAATTTTGTTTAAAAAAAAAAAGATTTGGGCTAGAGGCATAAATTTGGAAGTCACTGTCTCAGTCCCTTGTGCTTCTCTAACCCAATACCATGGACTGGGTTATTTATAAAAAAATAGAAAATTATTTCCCACAGTTCTGAAGACTGGCAAGTTTAAAATCAAGGTGCAAGCATCTGGTGAGGGCCTTCTTGCTGAATATTCACATGTCAGAAGGGCAAAAGGAATGAACATTGTGACCTCACTGGCCAGAAGAGTTAGAGCCAAGCCAACTAATTACGGCATGAAGCTTCTTTTATAAAGACCTTAATCCCACTCACCAGGGAGCAGCACTAATGAGCTTTCAGCTCTTAAAGGCCCTACCATCTAATATCATCATTGGCAACACCTGAATTTTGAAGGCAACATATTCAAACTGTAGCATCATCTCTTCTAATAAATGAGATCACTAATGAATGAAGAGAGAAAAGAGGGAACAAAGGACTGAGTCCTAGAGCACTTCAACGTTAAGAAGTAGAAGGAAAACGAAGAATATAGCAAAGGTAACTGAGAACTGCAACCATATAGGAGGAAAACTAAGAGAGTGGTGTCCTGGTAGCCAAGTGAAGAAATGCACCAAGAATAAGTGAGTGCTAAATTATGTCAAACATCTCTATGAAATCAAGTAGACTGAGGACTGACAATTGACTATTAGATTTAGAACCTTGGGATGGGTCATTGTGGGACTTGGTAGGAACAGTCTCCATAGAGAACAGGTGTGAAATCCTGAGGAGCTGGGTTGCAGTAAGCATGGGAGAAGAGGAGTTAGAGTCAGCAAGAATGGACAAAGGGGAACAGAGAAATGAGAGATGATGGGGACAATAGGGTTGAGGGGAGTAATTGCTTTTCCAAGATGGAGAAATAATAACAAATTTGTATTACCAAATGAAGAGTGAAAAATAATAAGGTAGAAAAGAGAGAAAAGAACTGATACAGTCAGGAAAGTGATCTAGCACCTAGTGGAAAGATCAGTTTTAGAAAAATGCATGGAGCCGTCCCCTGAAGTGAAAGCCAAAATGCAGCATCTGTGGGTGCAGGTAATGGTCGGTTCACAGCGTGACAGGAAATCGTGGGGTTCCCTCCTGATTGTTTCAGTTTTCCCAAGGAAGTAGAAATCCAGCTTTTTAGTTGAGAGTGGGGCTAGGGAAAGATGTGTTTCAAGTTTGGGAAGAGAATGAAATGCAAGAGTCAGATAGGGGAAGAGTGAACGAAATAAGATAATATGACTACCAGGAACTGTTAAAGGCCATTTGAGATCTATAGTCATAAATTTAGAGTAAGATTGGTCAGTAACAGTGTCTATTTTTCTCCCGCTGCATTTAATTGCATGAGTGTAGACACAAATTAGGCACAGGTGAGCCCAACTAGGGCTGTGGTCTCTTCCATTGATAAAAGGAAATGAGAGGTGAGCCGAAGGTGTAAGCAAAGGAGTGATGATGTTGGATGACTATGAAAGTTAAACTGGTTGAGAAGGAAAGAAACAAAAAGGGACAAACCAAGGAAAAAGTGATAGACATGCAATTGACACAATTTGATTGTCTGCAGCATCAAATCTGCACTTGCAAGCCTCTGAAATGTCTTATAACTTTGCAATTTCATTTTTAGTTTTCATTACTCTTTCCTTCTCCATTAACTTTTCTTTTTATTTCATCCTGTTACACTTTTATCTAAGCTGGTCCACTACTTACAGCTTTCTGTTTCTATTTCATAGGGGTTCTGTCTTCTAAAATGTTCCAGTGTGCCACTTTTGGACATCTCTCTTCGCAGGTAATGTTAACAAATATAATACAGCTTTCAGTTTCATAGGTGACACCACATATACTTTCCTAATTTCCTCAGTGGTTTTAGTGCTTAGAATTACATTTGCTGTTTCAGGATTGATTATAAGAGTACCATGAGCTCAGAGTAGAGAATGTGGCAAATATAGAAAGAAAAGAAAATTATAAAATGTATAATATCAGCGCTCACCAATAGCGAATATCAATATATCTGTATGTGTTTTTTCACGTTTTTAAATATCATATATTTTTATAATTCAGACCATAGTATATGCATCGTACCCTTTTCACTCCACATTATATTTTGAACATTTCCTCATGTAATTGTTTATTATTTGAAAATGAAACTCTAATGAATATACAAATTACAGCATACCTGTTCTGTGTATTATCTATAACTTCTTTACTTTTTATTAAAAAACAGTTTAAATTTATTCACAAGTAGTAAAAAAATAGTATCCAATGAACTCGCACTTATCCATTACCGTAGTAACACAGAGAGCACTTTATGCCGTGCTCTTTGTTCTCATTCTTCCCTTGTTGCCAAAAAATCGTTCTTAGTAGTATGCAGTTTAACCATAGGATGTCCCTGGTTCATCCATGACCTACATTTAATTAATGGAGTCCGACACTAGCATGAGAAAGACAATAAATCAATGAATCAGCAATGCTTTCCGGAAAAAAATAACCTAAATGGCCTACTATATAATTAAAGTGGTATTTCAAATATCAGGGAGAAAATAAACTATGTGATACACCATGTTAAAACAATAAAGAAAAACTACAGATTAAACTACATAAAAATTGAGAACTTCTGTATGCCAAAATATGTATTAAAGCAAATGAAATACTTGACAATCTTTGGATAATTTGGTAACATAGGCGACAAAGCTTTTACTGCACTTAATATATAAAGAACTATTACAATTCAGTAAGAAAAAGTGAGTTCCAACAGTAAAACTATAAATTTTCATTGATCCTGTAAAATAAACATCATTTCTAATAAAATATTTTCACCTTTGCAATAAGAAAATATATATATGTACATATATCAAAAAAAATTTTTTTTTTGAGACGGAGTCCCGCTCTGTCGCCCGGGTTGGAGTGCGGTGGCCGGATCTCGGCTCACTGCAAGCTCCGCCTCCCAGTTTCATGCCATTCTCCTGCCTCAGCCTCCGGAGTAGCTGGGACTACAGGCGCCCGCCACCTGGCCCGGCTAGTTTTTGTTTTTTTTAGTAGAGATGGGGTTTTACCGTGTTAGCCAGGATGGTCTCGATCTCCTGACCTCGTGATCCGTCCGCCTCGGCCTCCCAAAGTACTGGGATTACAGGCGGATGCCACCGCCCCCGGCCAAGAAATATTTTTACAGTTAATGTCCATTAGTAGCAAAATCTGGAGAAAGAAGAGTTTAACTCAACTGCCATTTATAGTTGACATAGAAATTAGTATATTTCTGAAGTAAAATTGGGATATACTGGAATTTTAAATGAGCTACCAATTTATTTAATAAAATGTTACTTATAGAAGGCTGGGCATGGTGGCTCACGCCTGTAATCCCAGCACTTTGGGAGGCCAAGGCAGGCAGATCATGAGGTCAGGAGATCGAGACCATCCTGGCTAACACAGTGAAACCCCGTCTCTACTAAAAACACAAAAAATTAGCCGGGCGTGGTGGCAGCGCCTGTAGTCCCAGCTGCTAGGGAGGCTGAGGCAGAAGAATGGCGGGAACTGGAGAGGGGGAGCTTGCAGTGAGCCGAGATCGCGCCACTGCACTCCAGCCTGGGCGACAGAGCGAGACCCTGACTCAAAAATCATCATCATCATCATCATCATCTTACTTACAGAAATGTATTATTTCTTTCCTCTCAAGTTTCTTTTTCTTTCTTTCCATCCTTCCATCATTTTGTCTTCCCTACTACCCTCTTCCTTTTTATTCTTTCCTTCTTTATTCTTCTTACACTCATTAATTTGCCTAGCTAATCACAGTAGCTAACAAATTTCTTTCATCCTTCATGGTATTCCTCACAACCACCCCATGAAATAGACACTGATAAAACCCCACCGGAGTGATTGGGTACAGCTACTTTACATGCTTTCATGGAGAGGATTGAGTAAATGATGCTACCTTCTCACATTGAGTATAGAATCAGTGGAACAACAAAATTAGGGCATCAAAATCCATTAACAGAAAGACTGAACTGAAAGTATCAAGTCAGTTTCAAAGAGAAAGAACACTTGGTGCCTTCACTCATAATAATCTGTGGACCCTGGAGCACAGTTTTAAGCCCCCTTTAAACCCCCTTGAAATCCCCTTCCAGACTGTGAAGCTCTCACATTCCGTGTGGTCAGCATAGGACCAGGTGAGCTCTAATATCAGATAGTCTTTCTCCTGGGGTGGGGTGGACAGAGTACATCGACTATTCAGACATACTCTCCAATTGTGCACTCTTGAACCACGTATACATGCCTAATTACATCACTGGATTAGCAAATACCACTTGAGGTCTTTCAGTAAGGTTGAGTAACTTGTATGAGTCACATAATTACTAAGCTTATAGGACAGAATTTCATTCTAGATCTAACTCCAGAGCCCCATATCTTAACCACTTTGCTGTACTATCTTATTCATTTCTTTATTCATTTATTCACCTATTTATCATTCAATTACTGAACTCCTAGCTTGACCCAGACATTGGGGTGTTTATCCTTGAGGAATTTATACCATTTTAGGAGACAATTTCTGCTCCTTCCAAGGTCTCAATAAATTAAGGTATCAATAAGAGAACAGCCTTTCCATTCTAATCTATCAAATGTCCAAGATCAAGCAAACTCTCCATTCAGCAGATCCCAGTGTTCATGCCACAGACCAGTGTATCAGTGCATATTACATATATCTGGTCCTATTTAAAGCATTTCACGCACTCGTAGAGTATGTAAGAAAACAATAATTTTTTTTTTTTTTTTGTGAAGTAATGAGTAATGGAACTTTTCCTGGATCCCTGGATGCAGAACCTAGCATCACCTACTTCATCCCTGGGTATATCTGTTCTCCCTGTCCCCTCACTCCTCACCAGTGACAAAAGAGAAAATCTATATAAAATGCACTGTATTCAAAAGAAAAAAAATGCATTTTTAAAAAAGATTAGGTTTACCTTATTTCACTCAATCACCAGCTATTTAGGACTTATCATTTGCCAGGGCTCTTCACTGTTATACTAAGCAAGTTCTTAGGAGAATCTCCAAATTGGTAGTAGGTATTTTCAAATGATTGGAAGAATTCCCCAGTTGTAAGAGTTCTCATTTGAAAGGACAATTTTTTCCCACCACTAGAGGTGTTTAAGATTGAGCAAGATGGCCAACTAGAAGTGATGTAGTAAAAGAGATTTGTGCTTCACATAGATGGCTGGACCCAAGAACTTGTGTGGATGTACATGCTTATATATATGTATACGCGTGTGTGTGTAGTTTGTGTATATATATATGTGTATATGTATGTGTAAACATATGTGTATATGTATATAGAGCGTGCACGTGTGTGTGTATGCATTGTTAGTGACTAAAATATATAGAAAAGACCATTTTGGACACGTCTTGAATAAGTACTTATAAAACAGAAATGCCACAGTGTCATAAAAGCGTTTCCTTCTGCTTATCCAAGCATTATCAGTTGATTTATTTAATAAAACTGAGGACCCAGATAGACTGGAAATACAGCTTCCAATAGAATGTTCTCATGCTGTGATTATTGAAGTGATAAGTAATTTGCTTTTAATGCTAGCAACATACCACTTAGCACCATACTTAACTGAAGGATGAAAATCACTCATTTTTCATCCACTTGCTTAACTGACACTTAATATAATCTATTTATTGTCATTGAACTTAAAACAAGAAATATTTACTAGATCTCACTTTTTAATTTATAGCATTTAAAATTTTAATTTCTTATTTATATTTTTATCCTTAATAGAATTGCATTCCAAATGGATAATTTATTTAGACAATAAGAGCACAGTAGGTACTAGCAAAAATAATCTATTAAAAGGATTTTTTATTTACAGTTTTCAATTACAATCGTATTTTCTAGTGTATATTACTTTGTAGGAAGAACAATGTCAATGTGAATGACACAAGTCAATTAGCAACCAACTATAATACTAGAGATGAAGTTACCAATGAAATCACTGAGAATATACACATGAGTTTTTTGATATTGTTTTACTAATAGAGGCCTTAAAAATAATTATTAGTATTATAAATTATCCTCAATAGACTGAAAAAGACTGGTGACTAAATTCACAGATATGTAGTCCCGCAGAAACCTGTTCTGAATTTTGAAATAATACTTTGTACTGTGTGTAAACACATGTACTCTCCTAAGGGGACATTGTACTGGCGCCTCTTACATTAGAACTCAGTTCTTACAGAGAATCTGTTTACAAAGACTTTACCCAGCTCTCCTTATCCATGGAATTATTATTTGCGGTCCATAAAGAGTCAGAGAAAATGAGAGAAATTGATTTATGAGAATAAAGTTTCTTTTATCTGTCCCTATTTTTCATTCATTCATTCTTTCTTTCTTTCTTTTTTTTTTTTTTTTTGAGACAGAGTCTCACTCTGTCACCCAGGCTGGAGTGCAGTGCGCGATCTCAGCTCACTGCAAGCTCCGCCTCCTGGGTTCACACCATTCTCCTGCCTCAGCCTCCTGAATAGCTAGGACTACAGGTGCCCGCCACCACGCCCAGCTAATTTTTTGTATTTTTAGTAGAGACGGGGTTTCACTGTGTTAGCCAGGATGGTCTCGATCTCCTGACCTCGTGATCCGCCTGCCTCGGCCTCCCAAAGTGCTGGGATTACAGGCTTGAGCCACCACGCCCGGCTATCTGTCTCTATTTTTCTTAAGAAACTATGCATACATGTACATCAAAAAAGTCTAAATTAAATAGTTTCTTTCAATGCCAGTACAAACATAGTGTTTACTTCAGGTGTAGATTGTGCCAAATCTTATTTCAACATTGAACTGGGTGATAACACTGAGCCCTGAACCTCGGAATGGTCCTTTTCAACAAAAAGAGAGGATTCATGAAAACACAGGTCAGTAAATTTCTACACACCAAACACCTATGTGTACATATAATGTTATAAAAGATGTAGACACACTCAAGTGTTGAACCTGTTACTTAGTACTTAGTGCCCAGTAACAGAAGTTCAATGGCAGGGAAAACAAATACAGAAAATCAATAACAGTAACAAAATAAACTCTGCAGACTTGTATTTTAGAATATTGAACTCATGCTTTGCAATAATGTAGTAGAAGATGCCTCCGATTAGAAAATATACTGTGGCCATGGGCATTCTTCAGGTGCAGAAAATATTGCTTTTCTTTACTCATCCTTCCACTGGAGCCACCAATTTCCTAAAGGAAACCCGTAAAAGGAAAAGTATCAATGGATTGATTGCTGATTTCTGCATCGCTCATTCAATTCATTCATTGAGCACATGAAACATAAATTTAAGTGAAATGTGACATGTCCGTTTATTCTTTCATTCAACAAAAATATACTGAGCACTTATTAATTCAGTACAGCATTAGAAACTGGGGAGGTAACATTAAATAAAGTAGACAATGATCCCTGCCTTCGCAGGCCTTAAATTTTAGTGAGGAAATTATAAATAGAAATGATAGACCTGCAAAATTGGCAGATATTTACTTTAATTCAGTTAAGCAAATGGCAGCTAAAAATTTACTACAGGACTTTTGATTTACTGACTTGATTTAAGAATTTAGTGAAATACAGCATAAGATGCAGAAATCTGCTTCTATATATACAGTCGTTCCTTCTCTTTCTCAGAATATTTTGTGCTGATATAGGTCTATCAGAGAATTTGTTTTAATATATCTAGCCCCGTTTTTTCTTTGTTTCTGTGTGTGGACTTCTTTATACTGTAAATAAGAGCAGAATAAAGAACCAGCCCCAGTGCTATTGTTAGGCCTCCTTCATGCCATCTTTCCGACATCAAATGTTTACTAAGCTCCCCCATAGTACCAAACACTATTCCAAGTTCTGTTCATGCGAAGATGCATTTTTAAAGTTCTCTGTTAACAGGTTAACTCATGCTGTAATGGGAAACAAAAGTATGTAATTCATTTTACTTAACAACTGTGTTAAGTAAAAGTAGAGGTAAATATATGGTGATCAGAGATATGAGTATTAATATTTTCAAGAGTGGAGGAGAGGAAGGAAGGAAATCAGTGATAGTGACATTTAAGTATCTGAAGGAAGATTCTAGTTGTCTGAGGTGAGCAGATGTGATAATTTAAACTTTTTTTTTTTTGAGACGGAGTCTCACTCTGTTGCCCAGGCTGGTATGATCTCGGCTCGCTGCAACCTCTGCCTCCCAGGTTCAAGCGATTCTCCTCCCTTAGCCTCCCGTGTAGCTGGGACTACAGGCGCCCACCACCACGCTGGGCTAATTTGTTGTGTTTTTAGTAGAAACGGGGTTTCACCATGTTAACCAGGATGGTCTCAATCTCCTGACCTCATGATCCTCCTTGGCCTCCCAAAGTGCTGGGATTACAGGCGTGAGCTACTGTGTCCAGCCAATAATTTAAACTATTAAAACATGTTTGGAATATTTATTAGTTTCTGTAAAGTTAAAATCTGTTGACAGAGACACTAATGTACATTGATTGTTCTTCAGTAATAGCCATAGAGGATAGAAAGTGTTGATAGTATATATGTTTGATAATTTCTGCCAACAGAGGGAACACACTGTGTAATCTTTAATGCAAACTTCTTATGTTACACTGACAATATCATAATAGACAATGACTAAAGCTGGGAATTGAAAAATCACTAGGATTGGATGCATTCACATGTTCTCTAATTATTGGTATCTATTTTGACCCTTCTAATAAGCACTGCCTTCTGTTTCAGAGCTACGACTGAAAAAACACTTCTCATCCTCCCTTAAATGTGCGGAGGAAGGTCAGGGAGCTGAGATGTCCCTTATACAGTGGACAAAAGATTCTTAATGATGCTGGACTTTTTATGACCATTGAACCCTCTTATGGTTCATTGTCGCTTTGTGATTATCTGATACCTGATCTTCAGTTGACAGAGAGGAAAGCAAGTGAGTAAAGGGGAAAGGAAAGAGATTATATGAGGACCAGAAAGGGGGCTGTGCTACTTTGAACCCTTTACAAAGAATTGTGATTTGGAGCAGCCAAAATCTGAGCCAGCCGGTTTGGGCTTGGCGGTTGTTATCCTAGAATACAAAAGTTATACTACATGAATGAACTCATTTAAGTGACCTGATTTTTTGTTGTTATTTAATTCCTTTCATTTTTCTTTAAGTTCCTTCTAGGAAAAAAAAAAAGTGAATTTTTAAGCTAAATGAAGAGGAGGGGGAATTTATTTAGACTTGACCTTACTATTTTTTAGCCATTCCTCTGTTTTCCTCTTCATGAAAGAATACCACTGTGAAACAATGTTAAAAATGGCGTCCTGCCCTTTTCAACTTCCAGAGTAGCCAAATAGTGCTCTCTAAACTAGCAAAGATTAAGATGGTTTCTCCTCTCTCTGAAAACATATTTGCAATGACCTTGACTTCTAGGTGTTCTTTCCAATACCCATTATTGACTTTTAGTCAACTACATATCACAAGGCAGTAGGGTTGAAAAGGAAGTTGAACTTAGTCTTCTCACCATGAGTTGTGCAACATGGAGCGTTAGAAAAACAAGAAGAAAGAGGTAGCACTTTGTGGCTCCTTCAGAGTTGATGCACTCATTCATAGTAATGAGCTAAATATTTAATCAGCAAATAAATACCTTTTAATTTTAATGGGTTCTTTTCACGTCTCTCAATTAAATGTCAAACGAGTCTCCCAGGATGCTGTCCATTTCACTTATATGCTCCTGAATAGCTGTGATCACTTCACTGTGGACGAGCTTTAAGCCACTGATATCACCAAACACCTGAAAAGTTGTGACAAATGGGCACATGTTTATTAATGATGTTTCAAAGAAATATTTAGGTGGAATAAACAACTGTTAATTCTTTCCTATTTTTCTGTTGGAATTGTAGCTTGGAAGTCCCCTGAAATGCCTTATGATTATCCTAATTCCACAGTATAACAGAAGCTTATCATTTAGATTTTATGGTTGAGTTTCACTTCTGACATTTACAGTAATGTTATAGCAACTCTGTCCAATATCATAATATTTGTATAAATATATTTAGTAGTATAGAAAATAGGATTATAATTAACAATTCAAATATGTTTGAAAAGTTATTTTTTTCTAATTCTACTGAAATCTAAAATCAGAAACAAGACTGGAATTTTCTTTTGTGCCTTGAATAACTATTGTTTGATTAAATGCATAGAAATAAAAAACTGGGGAAAATAAGGGATAACATTCCTTTTAGTAGGAACTCACTGTGCCTAAGGAAGCTCTCTGTCTATACAAGACTATACTTGAGACAACGAACAGCCATGCCAACATCCTGCTTCCCTTGTCACACACAATTTAGGTTTATTCCTGGACTGTTTAGAATAATCACCAATTTCACTGACTTCATACGTCTCTCCTACCTCTTGAAGGTATCTAACATTTCCAAGCATTCTGCTGAAGGATTGTTTTCCCCCAGAATTTATGACCTCTTGTACCAAAGGCCATTCAGATGAGAAAGGCGGGAGCCACATCTACTTGCACTTTGGCAAATTGAATGTATTTTTCTGGATACCAAAGGGGACATGGGCTTACCTGACAAGCCTCTTTTTCTTTTTTGGAGGTTGCAGAAGCCATTTTTCTCTTTCTTTTTTTTTTTTTTTTAAATATACTTTAAGTTCTGGTGTACATGTGCAGAATTAGAGCTACTCTTCCATCTCCTGATGAGACTATAAATCTTAAAGCCAGCCAATCATAAAGCCTCTCTCCAGGGTGAGAAAATGGAGAAAAAGAGTACTGACTGAAATACCAGGAAAAGAAAATCTTCCAAGATAGCGAGTAGGAGGAATCATAAAAGCCTGGATCAATGTCATTTTATGAAGAAAACATTCTCAAGAATGAACCAATGTAGATGAAAAAATGAAGAGAAGAGATTTGATAATTTTTTTTAACTTGAGTCAAAATCCCATCAGAATAGCTATGGTACTTCCCATTTATATGAGTTAATAAATATCCTTTGTGATTATGCAGAAATACATTAGGTGTTTGATATATACAACCAAATAATGTTGAGGAAAATTTATCTATCCTGAGACAAGAATCGATAGTATATTATGGTATTTGAACTTGTAAAGTCCTTTTCCATTACTGGCTTCCCTGTCATTCTTTGTCTTTCTTTTTTTTTTTTTTAATTTGAGACAGAGTCTGGCTCTGTCACCCAGGCTGGAGTGCAGTGGCACGATATCCATTCATTGCCACTTCTGCCTCCTGGGCTTAAACAATCCTCCCATCTCAGCCTCCAAATTAGCTGGGACTACAGGCATGTGCCACCATGCCTGGCTAATTTTTTGTATTTTTTGTAGAGATGGGGTCTTGCTATGTTGCCCAGGCTGGTCTCAAACACCTGGGCTCAAGCAATCTGCCCACCTCAGCCTCCCGAAGTGCTGGAATTGCAGGCGTGTCTGTCATTCTTATCAACTATCTTTTGCATTTACTCTTTATTATACACCTCTCTATTTCTTGGTATGTGATCTATTAAAACTTAAGTTTATTGGGAAACATTCTGTGCACCACGGTATTTATTTAGATGCCTTTTCTTCTTTCTTATCAAGACTATCTAATAATGCAAGCCAGAGTTACAATTCTAGAGCATTTTCCAAGGTTCTTGAAATGCCTTCCCTTTTAGATCCATCATGCCAGTTCTCTGAACTTCTGAAATGCCCTTGTGAATATTAAATTAAAGGGTGCTCAGCCTTCACCAGGAGTTCCACAATGAGAAGGTCACTTTCTCCTCAGTTTTTTGTCATTTACAATCTTTCTTTGTTGTTGAGAATTAGATTCAGAGTAACAACCTTAATCATCACTTTATTATCTAGAAAACAAACTGTTGGGATGTCTCCTTACTCAGTAGTAGCTCTTTATTAATATGAATTCTTTAAAGAGTCTACAGTGCTTGGGTAAGAAGGAAGCGGGAACAAGAGTGGTTTTGTTTGCTGGAGATTTCAGAAACTTTCCAATTCTCATCTGGATGAATTACCTGGAATCATTTTTCTACCTGGTTGTACATCAGCGGGGACATGGACTAGAATCACACAGCCTTCCATGTTACTCTGATTTTTCTAATTTGCTCCCACACCTATAATTATTCCCCCTTGTCCTCATCACAGCTGCCACCATAATGTATCAAAAGTCTACTTGTAAAAAATGATTTGTATGTATGTGTGGTATACATCAAATTAGCAAATTTGGCTTCATAGCTTTGGGGAAGATGAAATAAACACATAACTACCCTCAACTGTAATTCCTAAGGAAATTTATTAATTGTCATTTCTTTTTCAAAATTTTGAAACAGGATCTTGCTCTGTCACCTGGGCTGGAGTGCAGCACAATCACAGCTCACTGCAGCCTCGACCTCCCCAGGCTCAGGCGATCCTCCCACCTCAGCCCCCCAAGTAGTTGGGACTACAGGCATGCACCAACACATCTAGCTAATATTTTTATTTATTGCAGCGGTGGGATGTTGCCCAGGTTGGTCTTGAACTCCCGGGCTCAAGCAATCCACCCTCCTCAGTCTCCCAAAGTGCTGGGGTTGCAAGCGTGAGCCACTACACCCAGCAGATTGTCATTTCTAAGTTAACTCTGTGTGAAAAAGTTCATTTTCTAATCACTACAATGTGATTATAAAGAAATCTTAGAACATTTTAAATTTGTATTAGTTTGTGTAGTCATTTAAGTGATGTGTGCTAAAAATACACAAACAACATTGTAGTCATACTTATTTTGTTTTATGGATATTATTGATTAATAGGAAGAAATGTGGCTAGAAAATGAATATTACTAACGACTGAAATCTTATGACAAACTTGTATTTAAATGGGTCATGCTTAGAAAATAAACAACAAACAAACCTAGTCATGTAATCTCTTTCAAAAGTAGAAAAAGACAGTGAATGATGATATCTATGTGGTTTCATATTTTAAATATAGCATTATCTCATTAAGTCATAGAAGTATAGTTTGGTTTGGGTGACTGCAGCCAAAAAGACTATCGAAATATTGGGTAAGTTTTCCATTCACTGTAGTTTTGGTTATACCTTTGTTCATACTTCAGGAGGGCAATTCAGATACACACAGACACAAACAGATGTAGCAGATATTACATACACACACATATAAACATCCTTTTAAATTCTCATATTCTTTAACCTAGTAATTTCACTGTCAGAATCTACCTCTGAGAAGCAATATAGGGTATTAATGAAAACTGCGGAGGAAAGATCTCCAAATTCTATCCCTCCATAACAACAACAACAACAACAAAAGTGGGCAAAAGCTCAGAATCAACTTTTTTGGAGGAAAACTGGATCCAGCACTCTCTGTGGCTGAGGCCGAAGCCACTGAAGTCTTGATTAGCCACTCAGGACCTCACCACAATGGTGTGAGGGATTGACGATTGTGAACTAATAGAATACAAGCTTGAAACACCGCTGTGTCACTGCCAGACAGTGTGACTGGAAAATAACCTCAGCAGAGACCAAGAAGTATCTTTCAGGCCGTGCCAAGGCCATGCTCAATGGAGACACCCATAGCAGTGGAGGCAATAGCACACATAAGCCCTTGTCTTGTGCTTGAAGCAGGACTGGCCCTCTTTGATGTAAAGAATCATCTGCATTTCTTAAGACATTTTCTAGCTAAAACAGGCCTTAAGAAAGAGATAGTTAATTGGTTGCTAATAAGGGTAGGTATCTTCTCAAGTGTCTAATTGGAAAAATGAAATTTATTTATCATTGAGCTGGTGGGATGGCTCAAATCTAGCTGCCGAAAATACACAATATTGATAAAGTTTCAGTGAGAGGCCTTTATAAATATGGTTAGGGAGATAAGGAGAAAAAATAAAATAGACACAGAATTCTGGTAGTAAATTTTGATTTCATTTGCCCGCTTAACACTAAGATGTATATATTCATAGCACTAATTAACTGACTGCCGCAAGACATCAACATTTGGAAGCCTGATACAAATCATGATGATTCCGAAATGAAGTGGAAGTATCCCTCAATGAAATTCAGATGGCTACCCCTGATTGAAACTATAGAGTTCAAAAGTAGTACTAGAAATAATATGACATTGTATAAGTTATAGGTTGAATCATCATCATTTTAGAGAAAGGATGTTTTCAATTTGAAAACGTAAAGCACATAGGTTAATTTCCTTGAGGGGTTCATTGAACTCAGGGCCGACATTGGGATTTATTCCCTGGAATTTAGGGATCCTGGGTGTCGGTGGTGGTGGCTCTGTTGATCATTACGGCTGTGAAAATTATAAGCCAAAGCACGCAGTCCTTCCATTTTTGCAAAAGTATACTTTACTTGGTTGTAAACTATTCAATATTCTTAAGATTAAATATCTGAATATTGCTTCTGAAAGAGCAGCTGTCAGCTCAAATCTAAAGTCTAGTTTGTTTACTGGCTGTATTTTATATCCTTTAGAAAACGACACAAAATGGCAATAAAATCATTGTAAGTATTCTACAGGGGAATATAAATGCCCTTTGGTTACAGTGTACATATCTTTATACGTAATTCTAGTTTATTTTCCCTAGAATTATGTTAAATATGTAAAAAGCCTTTTCTCATAAAGGTAAAAATGCTAGATGTTTTCAAGTTGTAATTCAGCATTAGTGTCAAGATTGCTTCAGAAAATAAGCTACTGTTACTGTTTCATTCCTTTTAAGTGTCGCTCAGCATACCATATGCAATTTTGCACATAAACTTATATGATTTCATGTTTGGGTTTCAGAAAATGTAAGTGGGATTAAAAATAATTTATAGGAAACAAATATTTTTGAATAACTGATTCTAAGCACCTGGATTTTTAACATTGTTTTATAATATTATTTTAAAATAATTGTTTCAAGTAATTATGGAAGAATTTGTTCCATAGACTGTAATGAGAAACTAATATTATCTATGAATTTCAAAAGAGAACAATCAATATATTAGTAGATAGTTCTTAGATTAATATTAGCATAATTCCAAAATGCACCAAAATATTTTCATATTTCTATATATAAATATAAGATATTTATAATACTTTGTAATAACCCTAAACCTAATCATAACCCTAAACATAATCATATTATAACCCTAAGCATAATTGTATCTTTTTATATCTGCATAGCACACATATATATAACATTGCTTTTCATTTTGCTTTTTTTGATGAGCGAATTATTTTCTACCTTATTAGAAATCAGTATTAGGCAGTCTTGTCAAATGGAATCAAGATAAAAATCACATATTCTGAAAATGCTCACCTCAAGCATTACCTTTTGGATGCATGGATTTAAAATATATTCATAATGTAAATACTCAAAACGTTTCCAAATATTAAGATTAATAAATTTGAAAAGCATGAAAATATTTTTTTCACATTTAGAAGGTCACCCTTCAAGATGTCTTTTCTGAAATCCAATTCAGTAACAGAAAAATATAAAGAATTCAAAGGGAATTCTGATTCAAGTAAAAACATTCAATCTTTATCAATTATACAATAGTTTCCATTCTTCAGTTCTACAACGTTTATGTTAGACATTTAACCATCATTATCATTCATATATTATATATATTCATGTATCATTCATATATCATATATATTCAAATTTTGACTGCTTCTTTGCATTTATAACTTTTAAACATTTCTTATGAGTTAGAATCCAAGAAAAGTTTTCTTATTCAATATATGACACATATATTATTTCTAATGAACATATGAATACAATAATAGAACAATCATTTTCTACAGCTTTCAGAAGTCCTAGTTATTCAGGGATTTAAAGGAAATCTAAAATATCAAAAATTATTTTATATATAAGAATATTTTTAAAAATATGTGTCTTATTCTTTTTCATGAATGTATAAATTAAAAATATAAGATCCATATAAAGCAGGAATCATTAATGATTGATTACCTCAAAAGATAACATAAACGAAGTATAGAGAAATTTAATATTTTGTAAGATTGAACTGTAATGCTTCTATAGCCTGTAGAATCTCTAAAATATTTCTAACAATTACATCTTAAGTTGCAGTAAATGGAATCAAAAAAGACGTCATGATTTTCTAAGGACACCAAACATAGCTATAGTAAAATTCATGTAGTCACTAAAAGTTAATATTTTTGCGTATTATTAAAATAACTTTTAAAAACAAATAGTTGCGTTTACTAAAAATATGTCTGAAATCTAATGTAGTCATTTAAAATTTACAGTGTGCTAGGTTTTGAAACAAACAAAACTGTGATTTTTCCTTTTCAGGTTACCAATAAGACAAATAAAATGATAAACGCAGCCTGAGGTAAGACTCTTCTTGCTTCATTTTTATGAAAAACTAACCATTTCACAGTGAGTTGCACTGACCCAGTTATAATGGGCAAAAAATCACTTCTTTTGACACATGCATATGGGAATAATTATATTGTCAATTAATTTTCAAAGGGAGCTAAATGCCTGTGTATATATGTAAATGATTAGGAAATATGTCTAAGACCTTTCATGAGGGTGTGACAGAAAAATGTCTTACAAGTGGCATTATATTCTAATACCAGTCTGATCATGGAATTCTACTTTGCTTTTGCATTCTTTTGTTTACATGTTGCTTATAATAAGGTCTGAGTTTCAGATATAGCAAAATGCTGACCTTTTATAATTTAGTTAAAATAGTCCATCAATCATTCTTAGTGAAAGGAAGAGGCAAAATAGTATCAGGACCTTATTTTTTTAAAAATAGAAGTAGCAACTATGAAGGTTGAATTTGAAAACCAGAAATAAAGCATATTAGTATACTTAAATTTTTTGCAATATTTTATGCAAATCCATAATCATTGTTTACTGGTTTTTTATCTTAATGTGCATTTTTGATATTATCATGTGAGCAAATGTACCCAAAGGCCATACTGAATCTTCCTTTGCAGGTGTTGTGCACAAAATATCAAGTGTTCTAAATCTGGTGAATGAAAATGTACCTTTCTTCTATTTTGTATAAATAAATTCACACCAATATTAAATCCAGAGCAGCCTAAAACTATGCACGGTGGGAAACACATGCATGGCTTTTTTCCTTCCCATGTGCAATGACTTTGAACAAAAGGAAAAACTGATGGGGTCATTTTCTCCCTGAAAATATAAGATATCATTAACAATTTAAATTAATTAGATGAATGTTGTCCAAAGGCACCAATTTTTCTGTATTTTTCTATTGATTTCTCGTCTATATTATTGCGCAACATCTTCCTCTCTCTCTTAATCTTACTCTTTCTCTCTCTCACACACATATGCACTGCAAATTGGTCATTGTAAAATATAGATATGGAAAATTCCAAATACACTGAACTATCTTTTCTGGAAGAAATCAAAATAGAAGAGTGAAAGCTAAAACATTTTCGATTATTCGTCATGAGGTCTTGCCCTGCAATTCATCAATTCAAGGACAAAATGTGGTTTCCGTCTCTCCATTTATTCAAAGCTTCATGCAGCCTTGCAGGAGAGTCGGTTTCATCTGCTGTCTTGAGAGAAATAAAGTTAAGGTCCAGTCTCTCTACACCTGCTCTTTGCACTTGTGGTCACTTGATTGCATGGGCAGTAGGAAAGTCCAGAGCTGAGTAAAACCCACCTAAGAATAATACTGTGTTTCGGTTTTTTTCTTTTCTCCTTTCTTCTCCTGCTGCTTTCTATCAGCCAAGCACTTAACAATCACTAATTGGTTAATCTGTTATTTAGGCAAGTATTAATATTCTAATTTTGCAGACAAGGAATCAGGCTTCCTGCTGTGTATCCCCTGGCCCTGGGTAAGGAGTGCTTCAAATGGGAGATTCAAAGTAGGTGAGCCTGGTCTCCTGAGACGCAGCTGCTTGCCTAAAGCCGCGCAGGAGGGCTTCGCGGAGCCTGCGTTAGATCGCTCGGTTCCTGACTCCCAGTTCTCCGCTCAGACCACCAGGCGACACTGCCTCTAATGACAAAAACCGTTTTCCCATTCCACCCCAACTAATGCTCCAAGGACTTTCTTAATTGCGACTGATACCCTGGGATTGGGAAGCTTATTTGTGACTTGATGAATCTGCACCAATCTTGCCTGGGTTTCTAGGTTTTGTAGCACTAAAAACTTTAGGGTAACTTTGTTCTTACAAAAATACCTCAAGATAACACTACCTATGGAACAAAGAGACAAAGCATTGCTCTGTGGAGAGGAGTTGGAATCCATGGAGCCTAGAAAGGCTGATAAAAATAGAATTAAAGAGAGGCGCTCACTGCTTGGTCGTCCAACGACCATCTCTGACAAACGGTGGAGGGGATATTTTACAAAGCAAAATATGTAGAACACGGTAAAAGTTGTATCTTCTTAGGTCACAAGCCTGGATGAAAAACATTATGAACACATATCTGTAGGAAATATTGCTTGTAATGTGATTTCTATTTCAGACAAACGAAATCTGACCTCTTTTGTGCAGGAATTATTCTTTTGCAAAAGCATAGTTGTCTACGCAAATTAAACTTGAAAATAATTTGCTCCAAATCCAAAATGCTAGGTGTTTACTGAGGAAAAAAACATAGAAAATGTGAATATATGACCTATATTTCATATCAGAAGTAGGAAAGCCTTAAAAATCACTCTAGTTCCCAGTTAGAGCTGTGTTAAATGCAAAAGGAACTTAGAGAACTAGGTACCCTATTTAAAAACCACCATAAAGCCTTCAAGAATAGAGTTCAGGTTATAAGGGTGAAGCAAAACCTCATTCATTTTTGTTTCATATTTATTGCCATATCTAATTTGTAAAGAAATTAGGCCCAGACACAGCTACCTACTTCTTCCATTATCAGAATATCCTACCGAAATATGGCATCAGTCTTACAGGTATTTTTAAATACCTCTAAGTCACTTCCTAATTCTAGGTCACTTAATTCACCGTGGCATCGATGGTAAATATCTTCTGGTGTCTATTATGTAGCGTAAATTGGAATCCAGAAATTCAATGCAATTCAATAGATATCTTTAAGCACCAACTACATACAAAGTACAGAGAAAGGAAATTCAATGATTGAAGGTAGCTTTTGGGCAAGTAGGTGACTGCTTATAAACCATCATTTTAAAAAATTAAGGGATATTTCTTTAATCCAGAAAATATAATCTACCCATTTGCTGGTATTTGATATTTCTTTACAATGCACACATCTAGGGAAAGATAACAGAATGGGTTTTCTCACTGAGGTTGCAAAAGACCAGTTTTAAACCCCTTCCAATGTTAAGTTTTGTAGCTCGAAAGCCCAGGAATAAGCCTGGCAGAACCTTTCAGAGATTAAGAAAGAGCAAAAGGAAAGCAGGAAGATTGGTGAATAGCCAGACAGATAAGAAAATTTGTCTAATTCTCAATTTGCTCTGGGACTGGTATTGTTTTATGGTTCCTACCCTCTAAGAGACACAATGTAACACTGGAAACAAGTTTGGAAAGGCTGAAGAATAAAATATAATATTGTGACAAGTGCTACAGAAGGTACAAACTGATTACACCAATTTGAAAGTACACTTCATAGGTTTCACAGAGCAGGGGACAGATAAAGTAAAGCCAGTTGAATGCCTGCTGGAATTTCAGTTGAGCACAGGCTCCTACCAATGCCCAGCTGTTCTTCCACCATTACCATCATATAAGGCAATGGTGTGGAAAACACTGGCAATAAAAGAGTCAGACGGGTCAATAACACCTGTTGCCCCACTGCTCAGTTCTTCCAGAAGTGAGTTTATTTTATTTTTAGCATAATGTTACTATTAGTACTTGAACAAATATTTACAAGTTCAGTGGATTTAATTGTGCATGATTCGTAATACTTTGCAATCTTTATTGCACTTTTTTTTTTAACAGCTAAAAGTACTTTGCAGATGTTATCTCATTAATCTGCCCCAAATCCCTATGAGCCAGGTAGTATGAGTATTCATAACCCAGTTTCACAGATAAGGAAACAGGCAGAGCAGTGGGAAATGACTCAGCCAAGGTTATGGAGTAAATGAAGAAGTGAGCGAATGGAAGGGTGGTGGTGATCGCTCTGTTCAGGGGACTGCAACTGCCTTACACCTGGGCTTTCTATTCGGGCCCCAAGGCTCTAAGATCTACAAGATATTTTGTAGCAGAAAGGCAGACCACCCGGATGCCTCTTCTTTTCCTGTTATTTCAGTGCGTGGTGTACACACACACGTTTTAGCACACGCCTATGCAAAGTGTTTTAAAAATGCATCCTTGGCAGTTTTGTTCCGCAAAGAGATTACCTAAGCAAATGTTTCAGAAATCTGAAAAGGATTACATGCAAAAGTGGCAATAGCAGCCTGTGACCCAAACTCCCGAAGTCTTACATTGGATACTGTTACAATCTGCTTACCTGCTGCTTTGCTACAATATAGGCAATTCCCTCTCATACTACATCTTGGTCGGGGGAGAGGAGAGCCAGCTGATGGGATATCGTTTCCCCACTTCTGTGCTTTTCTGAGTAGAGTGTATGTGACTCACTCAAGTACCCAAGCAATGTTGTGGGCTGTGATAGCAGGAGGAAGAAACTCCCAATCCGGGTGTTTCGCAAGACTGGGTGCTAAACAGTTTGAAATTGCTTGAAGGTTATATTGAAAAGGCTGTTTTAGGAGGACACACTTTCATCAACTTAGTAACAAAAACAACAATGGCTAAGGTTCAAAGGGAAAATGTGCTGGGAATATTAGAATTCCAATATTCTAATATTCAATAGAATATTCAAATATTCTTCCAATTCTAATCAACCAGTATTGCGCCACTGTTAAGTGATGTTTGTATGCCAACAGGACTAGGGAACCAAATGCTCTATGTATCTTAATGTTCCTTCTCCACTACTCTTTATTTCCACCAAATAATAACACTCCTTCAGGATTCACGATTCGAGGGTGATGCTAACGGGACAGACCATGAATTTGGATTCAGAGAACATGATGGATTGCAAGAGATTTTTTTAAAAACTCAAAGTCAGCCCACTGAAAGATCCTGACTTTTTAGGAGAAAACATAACATCAAGATCTTTGCCAAACACTACTTGATGGGGCACATTTCTTTATTTTTAAGATTTTTCTCACAGGGAAAACACAATGAAATGCTACCACCTGATTTATTTTGTGCGAGATCATTTAAGGGAAAGACTGTGCAATTCCTGAGGCATGGAGGTGTTTGTGAACTCCTAGAACTATTATTCACCAACCTGCTAATGTTTACAAACATTGAGTAAAAGTTATTGCAGTCAGAATCCTCAATTATTTAGCTTGATTTGTTTCTTGCCTCTCTCGGACATAATTATGCACAGAAACTTTTTTTTTTCTATGTGGTGCCTTTGTTTAGGCAAAAACTAAAACACATCTTCAAGCCCACCATATGTTAAAAACATAAGTTATGATATGTCTGTAAGGTAATATTGAAGCTCACGTATACATATATACATATGCACACACGCTCACACACACACACACACACACATATATATATATATATATATATATATATATTTATGGATATGCACATTCAAGCACTACAAAATTCAAGCACTACCCAGCATTTGCATCAGATATTTTCATATATACATACCTCAACAATGGCCCCATCAGGGAGTCTGAGAAAATGGCGGTACCGCTCTTGCAACCCACTGGGATAAATGGTATATACAGATACATGAGAAGTAATATCTCCTGGACCAAGTGCAGACACAGAAATTTCATTTTGATGTTGGAGGTCACAGCTGGAGACACTGGACTTGATGCCATGGCTTTTCCAGATGTAATCATACACTGCCACCTAGTGAGACACAGCCCCCCCAACCCAGCCCCCCAGCCCCAGAAAAGAACAAAAAAAAAATTAATTAACTTCTGGCGAGAGCATAACCGATTTTAAATGATTTTACAATAAATCTGAAAGTCTCTGCCATCTGCAGTGCTTGCACTGCGTTCCATGCATATTTTTATGGCATATATCTAAATAGTGAAGATAGACAAATCCCCGGTGTGTGCTCCATAAAGTTAATTCTACACAGATGAAGCTGTAATTGGCTTCCATATTAACCCAAAGTAGGAAGATCAAGCAGGCTGTGACAATGACAGTGTTGATTAAAAAAAAAAAAAAAAATGCTTACTAATGGTTTTATGAATGGGTGTTTGTGCTTTCTCATCCGAAAGAAATCTTTGTTTGTTTTTACTTACTGGTACCGTGCTAAGTGCTAAGTCTCTGGCATCACTGTAACCGTGGACAAGATACATTAAAGACATACTTTACAGAGGTGCACCGGGAAGGATTCTTGTATATTTCATGTATTTACCCGCTATTTTTTCCTTTACGGCAATCCCAGTTTTTGCACGTACTGGACTTTAATTTCTTGTAGGATTTTTCAGGTTAACAATTTCACTGTCTAATATAATTCAGTGAACCCTGTGAGGCCTTCATTAATATGAACTGAATTATCAATCTATTCCAAAGATTGTATCCTTTTGTTTATTTAAACGATTGATGATGAAGGTTAGACTGTACCACTCTAAAATTTGAGGCTGACAAGCTGTCTGGCCTCCAGATATCTTTGTTATCTTTTTCTACAGCTGCTGAGCTGTATAGATGCTTTCTAAACTTTCCAGTTTCCAGATTCACAGATGGCAGTAGTTTCAAAAGTAGGTGGGAGAAAGTTTTCAGTAGATTTCTTTCCTTACTGGCTCTCTTTAAGGCAGAAAACATTCGTGTGTTGCAATGGAAATCCCATATCAAACATGTTAACTCCTCCTAAGACTTAGAAATACTTTAAGTTCTCAGAAATATGGAAAGACTTAATAATATGAAAGAAAATTCTGGCCAGTAACTCTTTAAATCAAGTTCATAATTGACAATAAACTCCCAAGATTCTGATGACTTTTTCTTTGAAGCTAAAAAGGTATAATTAACATTCAGACAGACGGGGGGTGGGGGGGAATAGTATAAATATCTTGAAATGGCGAAAAAGAGAAAAGATCAAGTTCTAAAATGATTAATACAAAGGTTTTTTGAGGATCCATCCTATGAGAGGTTTTTGAGACAATGTAAACATGCTTTAGGAACTAACAATCCACCAAACGTTCACAATAAGAAACTGGTATGTATTTGACTTAAAATAAGTTTGTGGTGAGTGTGCAGAAGGAACCTTACCAAGTAGTTGAAGTTTGAATTGGGTCTCAGAACTTCAGTGGGATTTTGATAGGTATGAAAAGTGCGACAGGTGCTCCTGGCAGAGGAGGAGCACCCGAAAGGCACTGAGATGCAGAAGGTGCACAGCAGGCCCGGGGGCCAATGAAGGGTTCAGTGGACGGGACTGAGGAGGTGTGTGAGGACAAGGACATGAGCTTGGAAAGTCAAGTGGTACTGCGAAGACCCTGGATGCTGTGCTGAGTCATTTTGAATGTAATTCACATATGGGGAAAGCTGTTGGAAGTTTGAAAGCGGAAGAGGTGTGACCTGATTTGGGTTTTAAGGTCATATGCTGAGGCAGCTTAAAAGGTAGATGAGAGTTAAAAAGAAGGAGGAGAGTTTGGAATACATTCCATTAAAAGTGAACAATGAGACCCTGCACTGGGGCAGTGGCAACTGGATTGGAGACCACATCCATAGTTTCTTTTTCTGAGCTAGAATCAGCAGAGTTGAGGATGCTCGCTAGATATGAGGTATGAATCAGAAATGCCTCAAAAGGGGCAACCAGCGTGACACGCCAATGGCCAGTGATGACATTGAAATGGGGCTAAAGCAAGCAGGCAGGGAGGGTTTGAGGAAGCCCGGTGATTGAATCAGCACTGAATATGTCTAAAAAAGAAATTTATTTTTTTTGAAATTTTAGTTTGAGACAGGGTCTCATTCTGTTGTCCAGACTAGAATGCAATGGTGTGATAATGGCTCACTGCAGCCTCCATCTCCTGGGCTCAAATGATCCTCCTGCCTCAGCCCCTCAAGTAGCTGGGACCACAGACACGTGCCACCAGGCCCAGCTAATTTTTGTATTCTTTGTAGAGACGGGGTCCCCAAACTAATCAGTGTTGCCCAGGTTGGTCTGAAACTCCTGAGCTCCAGTGGGATTACAGGCAGGCGCCACCGCACCGGCCAAAGGACATATTAAAACTATGTCAAAACTAGCGACTATGGTAACATAAGTCAAATTACAGAATGAACTGTTACTCTCCATGATAGCCTGGTGAGGACATTAAGCAGCACCACCCTCCCCTCTGGACGTGGATGATAACTGGCCAAACTGAGGGCTCCTAGTCACTCTCCCTGTGCACACAGCACCAGGCCAGCTATCACAAATGCCTCTCCTTCTCTCCCTTAGCGTTAGCCCATTCACTGATAATTCCCAGCCTCTGGATGTAAAATGTTTGACTTTAGGCTAGGCAGAATAAAAATGGGTTGGGAAGAAGCATGCTGCACGCTGGGGAACCATCGAGTCTCCACTCATTCCACAAAACACAGGTGAGACAGGAGTTAGGAGACAGCTCTTTGTGACCCAGATAGATGGGAGCCTCCCTCCCCATCTTGGAAATGTAACATGGAGCAAACCCACATCGCCACTTCCTTAGGTGGCATTTGCATGTTTAAAGGAATAGGAAAATGGACACATTTGTCCCTAAGGCATTAACTCTCACTCCAAAGGCTGATTCCTTTAAAAGTGTGAGTGACTTTGGAAATGTGGGCAGCAAACTGTGCAAAGAAGATTTTTAACAATAATTCTTATTCACTTAAGGATTACATACTTCCTTCTTCCTCTCTTTTTTTTTCTTTTTTTGAGATGAAGTCTCGCTGTTATCTCCCAGGCTGGCGTGCAATGGTTCAGTCTTGGCTCACTGCAACCTCTGCCTCACAGGTTCAAGCGATTCTCCTGCCTCAGCCTCCTGAGTAGCTGCCTAATTTTTGTATTTTTAGTAGAGATGGGGTTTCACCCAGTTGGCCAGGCTGGTCTTGAACTCCTGACCTCAGGTGATCCCCCCGCCTCGGCCTCCCAAAGTGTTAGGATTACAGGCGTGAGCCACCGTGCCCAGTGCTTCCTCTCCTTTTCAGCCACTCGTAATCGTAGGAAAGAGAGGGTTGAATTGCCTTCTGCCCAGAGACACCTTTGACTGATTTAGTATCTAGGAGGAAAGGCAGGGGTGGGGGATAGACTAGAAAGTGAGGCGGCATTATTTATTATTTAGTGGCAGGCCCTAAGGTAGCAGTTGTAGTACACACACACATGCACACACATACACACACACATACATTTTTAAAAACTTAATATGTGCAGCCCTGTCAGGTTAGAATTATTATTCCCATTTTACAGACAAAGAAACTAAGACTCGGAAATGTTAAGTAACGTGCTCAAAGACAGTTATGTGATGATATTTACTAAGAGGTAATTTTTACTCCCGCAGCTCAGATTTCCCTATTTTCCTGGCCTCTCTTCTCAAATTTAACTTACTCTCCTCCCTGGTGAATTTGAAACAAGAAAACGGAGGAGCTTTCCTTGTCCCTTCTCTCTCATTCTTTTGGATTCAAGCTGCCCCAGGAAGTAGCTATATTCTTTGATTATCTATAATGTCATTTTAACCAGAGCAGGCCCCTTTCAGAAAGGGTCTCCTTCTTCATGAGTGAGAAAGTAGCAAGCTCACGTGGCTGCTGATCTACAGTCACATCTTCCAAACAGCTTTTGCAGTAATGAAGCTGATATTTTTATTTCCTTTGGTCTGGTTCCTGTGTCTTCTTAATTTTGTCGAACAGCTCAGGGTGGGGAAAAGAGAGGTATAACATACTAGCCCCCTGAGAACCCAACAGTAATCAGGCAGCTCTGATATTTGAACCCACGTTGGTCTGACTCTAAAGCCCATGCATTTTTGCTTACACCATGTGGTAAAATGTTTGATCACGGAGCACGCTGTTGTTGTGCACGCATGTGCTGCTGCCGAATGGGGATATGTCTGAACACGATCTGGGTGCTGAATTTCCTCTTTACTAAGCGTGCATATGGAAGACTCTGTGGGAAGATTTTCCTATCTTTGGTCTGGGCGGAAACTTAGTAGAAATAGAGGCAGCATTCAAATCACCTCGGCATTCTGTTCTACTAACATCCTGTGGAAGGTTCTCAAGGTCCTTGGAATTGAAGATGAAGTAGGACATGTACTGGAACACACTTTTTCTCCCTTCCTTGAACCATAAGGGTCTAATACCAAAGCTAGTATGGTCATTTCAGAATTTCTAGCCATCAGTTCTTAACACAGGACAGCACACCCAAAACACCTGCGTCCAGCAAGGTATATGGACCAAGTCAGACCCCACTATATTGCTGTATGAGTACACACCTTTTTTTTTTTTTAAAGAAAGAAAGGGGAGAGAGAAAGACAGAAGTGAGAGAGAGTGACCCGTACAACTTCACTAGAAATATTTTTTGTTTGTTTGCTGTTCCTTGTTATTTTAGATAGAGTTTCACTCTTGTTGCCCAGGCTGGAGGGCAATGGCATAATCTCCGCTCACTGCAACCTCTGCCTTCCGGATTCAAGCGATTCTCCTGCCTCAGCCTCCCGAGTAGGTGGGATTACAGGTGCCTGCCACCACGCCTGGCTAGTTTTTTGTATTTTTAGTAGAGATGCAGTTTCACCATGTTGGCCAGGCTGGTCTCGAACTCCTGACCTCAGATGATCCATCCACCTTGGCCTCCCAAAGTGCTGGGATTACCTAGAAATGGTTTAAGGTTCTGAATTAGATGCTCATACAGAAGAGGATATTTCTAGCTAGCTGCTGAGTGTTCTCACATTGGCCATGAAAACACTCCACCCTACAGGTCAATGCTTTATATTCTGACTTACAGCCAAAGACAGCCCCCAAGCAACTGGGGATGCTTAGTTTTGAAAACTTCTTAAAAATCCTCCCTACAGTTAAGAAAGTAGGGCAAGGTTAAAAGAATAAGAAGAAGAGGAAGAAGAAGAGGAAGAGGAAGAGGAAGAGGAAGAGGAAGAAGAAGAAGAAGAAGAAGAAGAAGAAGAAGAAGAAGAAGAAGAAGAAGAAGAAGAAGGAGGAGGAGGAGGAGGAGGAGGAGAAGGAGGAGGAGGAGGAGGAGGAGGAGGAGGAGGAAAAGGAGGAGGAGGAGGAGGAGGAGGAAAAGGAGGAGGAGGAGGGGAGGAGGAGGAAGAGGAGAAGGTTTTATAACAGGGATGAAATCTGAAGAGGGGCTAATGAGAGGGCATATACAGAGGTAGGGAGTGATGAAAAAATCACCATTTATCTTTAGGTCACGTGGCTCAATTCTGAACAATTCACGGAGGTGAACATGAGTCTCTACAACTTCATTTGCTTGATTTTTCAATCTATGTCCTGAAACCTAGCTGTTGAGGAACCAGCTACTCAGCAAACTGACCTATGATATTTGATCATCAACTTAAATGTTCCCTTATAACATTTCTCATTTCATTTTATTTCAGGCTATGAAGGCAATTCAAGCAGAGGAAGGGAAAGATCTGCTAAGGCAAATACCAGACAACCCAGACCTTCTTGTCTAGAGTAGGTGAGGGAGAAAAAGAAGGAAGCAGGATATGCTTTTTCTATAAACTGCATTTTCTGTAGGTGTCTTTATTTTCCATTTTCTAGTGAGTAATGGTTAAACTGTTTGGCAGACTAACATCCACAGAAAAGTGGAGATCGCTTAGTATTTCTGCAAAATGATAGGCCAGAAGAGAGCTACGGTGCCCTACATTAGCTGAAGTTAGCTCCACAAGTCTCTCTCCTGTCATCTAAAATCTCTTTCATTAAAGCCAAACGTGTCTCTTCATTTCTGGGAGAGGCCAGCGTGAGTTAATAAATCTATTGAGACAAGTGACTTGAGAGACTACACATATAGGACACATTTGAGGGGCTGAAGCTGACCTCCATCTGGAGGCACAAAAACCTATAAGGTTCCACAAACTGCCAGACCCGTGAACAGTAATCCTTAAATGAAATTCATCGTTCAGTAGAAAAACAAGTTAAGGACGGTAATTCAATGGTAGACGAAACAGGCCGGAACAGGTTCAAATGCTGCATATTTCACAACAGAGCTTAATTAAAACAGGACTATGAGGCTGTTAATTGCATTATAATAGTTCAGCATGAAATTAGGTCTGATGTGAATGTCCTTATAGTGGAGTTGTTTATGTTATTATAATTACACAGTGGTACATAGATTCACTGCACAGATACATTTTTAACAGCTCTTGAGTGGATTTCTTTTCTTTCCTCATTTAAATTTTGCACTCAGTTTCCAAGTATGGAAAGTCAGTAAGAGGGAACCAGGGTCAGGAAATTAGGTCATACTGGATGATCTGGTTGGTCTCCTGTGTATTTAAAGCTTAGAACTCCAAATAAGTTATGCCTTGATGATCGTGATTTTATTCACTATTTCTTTAGGAGCAAACAATTCATTAAAAAACTGGGTCTCAGTAAAATGGACATAAATGCTTCATTTTGTCTTAGAAAGTGATGACATCCTGTGGAATTAATGAATCCAAATGCATGCTTATGACTGTGTCTGTGGTTCCACGGTATCATATATTCCAGTATTAAAAAAAAAAAAACACACAAAAAAACAAACATTGGTGTCTAGTAAAAAATGGTAACTCCTGTTCACAAAATATAATAACAGACATAACAGGAATTGATTTTCCAAATGGTAAAAGTGAGGGCTCTTCCTACATCCAGCCATAGTATCCACTTTTTGGTCAAGAACTTAGCTGCTTTATATTAGAATCTTGCCTGTGACCTTGACTTAAACACCAAAACCTTGGATAGCATCAGCTATTTGGGAAACATACGCATATTTGATGTTTTCAATCTTCATCTTGTTATTTTGATTTCTGTGCATTCTATGTATGTCAGCAATACTGCACATTGTTGCTTTGGAATAAAAAAAGCAACAAATTAATAGAAGACGATCTACAAATAAATTAGGTAAGTAAAATGATTATGCCTTGATGTTTCATTCTTTAAGATAACCATTAAGGGTATAGAACAAGCAGTTAAGTAAATTTGAACCAATTTAGAGAAAGGCAATAAACTATGTTGCAGTGCCAGAAAGCTATACTTCTAAATAAAATTACTTGTGCTTAATTTGGATAGAAATTACGTAATTTTGAGGAAAGTTAATGAATATCCATATGTATTTGTACACACATTATACAGTAATTTCTGTTATCATGAACATCTCACATTTTGGTAACCAAAAATTTTACATCCTGCATCTGTTAGAAATATGTGCTTTTATCACTTCTCGGACTTTTGGCTAAGATCAAGTGTAGAAATATGTGCTTTTGTTTCCTTCCTTCCCTCCCTCCCTCCCTCCCTTCCTTTCTTCATTCCTTTTTTCTTTTTTTCTTGTTTTTAGACAGAGTTTTGTTCCTGTGGCCTAGGCTAGAATTCAATGGCACGGTCTCGGCTCACTGCAACCTCCATCTCCCGGGTTGAAGCGATTCGCATGCCTCAGCCTCCCAAGTAGCTGGGATTACAGACGCCCCCCACCACGCCCAGCTAATTTTTTTGTATTTTTAGTAGAGACCAGGCTTTACCATGTTGGCCAGGCTGGTCTCAAACTCCTGACCTCAGGTGATCCCCCTGCCTTGGCTTCCCAAAGTGCTGGGATTACAGGCATGAGCCACCACACCTAGCCGGAAATATGTGCTTTTCATACCACTGCTCCAAAATTCTTATGAACCCCCCTAGGAAACCACAAAGACCTTTACTTCTGGTTATGACATTTTTAAAGCTTTTAGAAATAGAAATAAATGCAAGGCATTTCATGAAAATAGAAAGTCACAAATTTTAACTGTATTTCCAAGGCTTTTGCTTGCAAATATGCATGCAAATGTTAATAGTAGCAATGCAACTACGTATGAACATGCTATAAATTAGTTTCAGAACAAGTAGAAGCATATATTGGCTTCTTTCTGCCACTTTTCACTGCGCATATGATGCACTGGCTACAAATATGAACAATGGAGTAAGAAGGTGAAAACAGGGCCAGGCCTGGTTGCTCACGCCTGTAATCCCAGCACTTTGGGAGGCCAAGGTGGGTGGATCACCTGAGGTCAGGAGTTCCAGACGAGGCTGGCCAACATGGCAAAACCCCATTTCTGCTAAAAATATAAGAACTATGTGAGTATGGTGGTGGATGCCTGTAATCCTAGCTACTTGGGAGGCTGAGGCAGGAGAATCATTTGAACCTGGGAGGCAGAGGTTGCAGTGAGCCGAGATCATGCCATTGCACTTCAGCCTGAGCAACAGAGCCAGACTCTGTCTCAAAAAAAAAAAAAAAAAAAAAAAAAAAAAGAAGAAGAAGAAGGTGTAAACGGTCCTCCACAAATCTGAGATTAGACTGGCAAATTAGGGACATGGGAGTGAGGACAGAAAGAAGAAAAGTGAAAAAAAACAAAAAACAAAAAAAAGACAGCTCTTCACTGTAGCCACTCACTTCTCTGATAAATCTACAGGTGGTGGACGCATTGTTTAAACACAAAGTAGTCGTGATGACATGGCCAGCAGTGTTTTCCACTCATCTACTCCACTCTCTATAAACACAGGAAAGAAAATTTTTAAGTTTTAAAGTCAGACTGTGTAAAACATCAATCATGACCAGAGAACTGTGCAATATACTCCGGTCTTCAAATTTAGAAAATACTTTTTCTTTTCCCTTGAATTCTGGGAAGTAAAAAACACAATGAAATTTGAAGGTTATCGATTTGCTCTAATATTTTAGTACTTGGTCTGGAAGAACCGAAGAAAAATACTTGAACTTACTTAAGACAACCGATTGTGTTAGTCCAATTATCAGAAAGAAAAAAAATAATCTGGCCAGGCACGGTGGCTCACGCCTGTAATCCCAGCACTTGGGTGCGGCAGCTCATGCCTATAATTCTACACTTTGGGAGGCCAAGGTCGGTGGATCACCTAAGGTCAGGAGTTCGAGATCAGCCTGGCCAACATGGTGAAACCCCGTCTCTACTAAAAATACAAAAAAAAAAAAAAAAAAAAAATTAGCTGGGCGTGGTGGCTGTAGTCTCAGTTACTCGGGAGGCTGAGGCAGGAAAATGGCGTGAACCCGGTAGGCAGAGGTTGCAGTGAGCCGAGATCACTCCACTGCACTCCAGCTTGGGCGACAGAGCGAGACTCTGTCTTAAAAAAAAAAAAAAAAAAATCTGACTACAATTTTTTGTTTGTTTGTTTACTTGCAATGTGGTGCCTAACCTTGCTAACGTGTACTCAAGTCTGTCACAGCCATTAAGCCACTAAATCATCGATAGAAGGAGTTTCAGATGTCTACTAGTATGAAGATTACTTACCATTTTTTTTTTAAATATTATTTAGCCAGCTCCTTTACCTCCACTTTCATGTGTAAAGCACTGGAACAGAAAGAGCTTCCTCCCTGTCTGGGAATTATTCAACTAAGAGGGTGGCCCGTTGTCCATGCTGGTGACTAATACTTGGTTCTTAGCCCACCCTTTGGTTTAATTTTCTCTAGTGGCTGGAAAATAGCAAAGCATAAGAAAAGCAAAAGATGGGCGGCGGGTAAGGGAGGTTGTCTGTTTGTATGTGTGTGTACTTTACCTTATTTTCATAATAAATTATCTCCAAGTTTAGTTGCACAAATATTTTTGTATTAACAGAAATGAACAAAACTATATAACTTATGAGTATAATTTTTTATGCTTTAACCAAACTTATTTCAAGAACCAAGTAGTACAAATTGGTTGAAACTTTTGGAGGGAGAATTAGTAACAGCAAGCATGAACTCATCAAACACTGAGCACACTCCTACATGAGTGTGGCAAAGGCTATCGCATGAGTCTTCCCCATACAACTACTTGGCTCACTCCTTTTCTTCGTGACTCTACTAAAATGTCACCGTTATCAGTGGAGTCTTTCCTGACTAACCTGAAGGAGATAGCACCTTCACCCTCAGCCATACCCTGTGCCTTATTTTCCCTACAACACTTACTATAGAAGTTACTACCAACCATACTATAGACTTACTTCCTTATTATCTGTCTTTCTGCACACAAATGTCAGATTCATGGGGAAAGAGAATAGAGCTGGGCTCATAAGAGGAGCTAAGTATGTATCTGTTGAAGGAACAAATATATCAAATAAGTGGTTTAAATGAATTGAATATTTAAAGCAATCTGGTTTTTTTTGTTTTGTTTTGCTTGTCTCAAGCTTACCTTTGAGGCTACTAAATCAATTTATTTTTGCTAACTGGAAAATTGATAGGTAAGACCCAACTGTTCTTTTATGTCAGCATTTCTAGTAATGCTTAGGCCATTCCTTCAGAAGTATCAGTGAGACCATCGCTCTACCAGCATATCACAAGGCAAATTTAAAATCCCTATTTCTTAATTCAGTGAAGTTTGTTCAGCTGCTGTCTCATCACCTCACTCCACCTACACCACCCACGAGTCAAAGACTGCCAGTGTCATAACTCTCCTAGAATAATACCCCTTTGCACGCATATAAAACCTTTACTCCAGGTGTTACAATGGATTACATGATAATTAATTGCCTCATTACATAGCCCTATGAGTAACAGAGTATTACAGTATTTTGATTTTCTGGATGGTAAGTCTCAGATAAAGAAAATAAAACTGCATCTCTCCCTTTAATAAGAATATCAAAGGGATAAGAAACAATGAATTAAATTCATCATCATGCAATGAGTTGATAGGGATGTTAGTGGTTAATGGCAAAAAATAGCTTATTTAATTTACCACTTTTCACTCAGAAAAGCCAGGGCTATTTCACAGGTGTCGTTTCTTTTCACAGCTATCAAAAGAAATCAGAATGGTTGGGTGTGATTGTTCATGCTTGTAATCCCAACTACTCGGGAGGGTGAGGCAGGAGAATCGCTTGAACCCGGGAGGTGGAGTTTGCAGTGAGCCGAGATCATGCCATGGCACTCTATCCTGGGCAACAGAGTGAGACTCCACCTCGAAAAAAAAAAAAAAAAAAAAACAGTATATTTTTGGTGTGCTTACTTTAACTAAGTCTTTCTCATTATTCAAAACTATTTTTGTGTCCATCATTCAAGCTAGATGCCATGAGAAATACAGGTTGAAGGCCAGGCACAGTGGCTTATGCCTGTAATTGCAGCACTTTGAGAGGGTGAGGCAGGAGGATCACTTGAGCTCAGGAATTTGAGATCAGCCTGGGCCACACAGTGAGACCTCATGTCTACTTCTTCTTTTTTAGAGAGAGAGAGGAAGGAAGGAAGGAAGGAAAGAAGGAAGGAAGGAAGGAAGGAAGGAAGGAAGGAAGGAAGGAAGGAAGGGAGGGAGGGAGGGAGGGAGGGAGGGAGGGAGGGAGGGAGGGAGGAAGGGAGGGGAAAAGAAAGGAAAAGAAGGAAGGAAGGAAGGAAGGAAGGAAGGAAGGAAAGAAAGAAAGAAAGAAAGAAAGAAAGAAAGAAAGAAAGAAAGAAAGAAAGAGAAAGAAAGAGAAAGAAAGAGAAAGAGAAAGAAAGGAAAGAAAGAAAGAAAGAAGAAAGAAGGAAGGAAAAGAAAGAGAAAGAAAGAAAGAAAAGAAGAAAGAAAGAAAAAGAAAGAAAAAGAAAGAAAGAAAGAAAAAGAAAGAAAGAAAGAAAAAAAATTTTCTTGGCCTCCATGAAATTTATAATTTAGTAAGGAAAATGAGATACAAATACCAATTATTATAATTTAAAACTAGTAAGTTATAAATGCTCTATGGGAAATTTAAAATTCTAAACATTTCCTCTGAGGAAGGAAAATTCATGTCTGCAAGTGATGAAAATAGATGGCCCATGTTAGATATCTCCTCTGGGCCTGGACTGGAACTTAGAAGGGAGAGAAAAAAGGCCACACATTTGAAGATGAGTATTTTTGATTAAAAAAATAAAGAATAAGGGAATTTGGTGTTCATATTTTAACCAAATTTCCAGTATAGTGTCTTTCAGTGAGTCTAGGTTTCCAGAATGTTTATACTTTTTGAGATTTCAAGGGATATTGTCAGGCTTTCTATTTTATGATTGCACTTGGACATTGGATCTTGCCCTGAGTTTGAATGTGTTCTGTCTTTCAGCATGACATTTTCAGAGCAGAATAAGAGAAGAGAAAAGCATACAGAAAATTGATCACAGCAGTGACTATTTTGGGAAAGATTAATTAGGAATAAGAATTATAAATAATCCTTATTTAGGGCTCATTATGTAAAAGGCTCTCTTCAAAGCCCATTCATTCATTCATTCAACCATCCGCTCAAAACGTATTTATTGAAATCCCATTTCGTACCAGAGGAAAATGGAGAAAAATAATTAAAGCAAGGAGACAGAGTCCTTGATCCACAGCTTGAGAAGATAGATGATAAATAACTAAGTACATCATAATTGCTATGGAGAAAAGGGAAACGGGGCAGGAGACTAGACAGTGGGAGGGTAGAGGGCTATTTTATTCAGAGCTTGTTTCTTATTCAGGGAAAGTCTCCCTGAGATAGAGACATTTGATCAGAGGCTTGAATAAAGGGAGGGTGTGCATCATGTACATAACTAGGGGAACAGCATAGTAAGAAGAGGAAACAGCGAGTACATGGCTGTCCAGGTAGATGGTCACCGTCTGAGGTTTCACTCAGTGGTTTCTGTTACCCATAGTCTACTGTGATTCAAAAACATTAAGTGACAAATTCCAGAAATAAACAGTTTATAGGTTTTAAATTGTGTACCATTCTGAGTAGCGTGATTAAATCTTGAGCCATCCTGCTCCCTCCCTACCGGATCATGAATCTTCCCTTTGTCCAGCATCTCTATGCTGTGGAGTTACCTGCCCATGAGCCACTCAGTATTGCTGTAGGTTCTCAGATTGACTGTTGAGGTATCACAATGCTAGTGTTCAAGTAAGTAACCCCCCCTTTTTTTAACTTAATCATCACCCTTGAGCGCAAGAGTAGTGATGCTGGCATATTGTTATACTTGTTCCATTTTATTATCAGTTATTGTTCATCTCTGACTGTGCCTAAATTATAAATGAAGCTTTATCATAGATATGTATGTATAGGAAAAAAACATAGTACATATAGGGTCTGGTACCATTCACAGCTTCAGGCACCCACTGGGGGATGTACTTGTCTTGTGTTCCAGAAAAAGCAAAGATATCAAAAGAGCTGAAACTTGGTGAACAAGGGAGAGATAGGAGATGAGATGAGAGCTGTGTGAGCTGGGGAAGGAGCTGAGCATTTAGGGATGTGTGGGTGGCTGAAGGACTATGAGTTTTACTTTGATGAACATGAAGGCAGAGTTTGAGGTGACACATCTACAAGCCAAGAAATACCAAAGATTGCCAGGAAACCACCAGAAGCTAGGAAAGAGGCATGGGAGAGATTCTCCCTCACTGACATCAAAAAGACCCAACCCTGCTGGCACCATGATCTCAGACTTCTAGACTCCAAGATTGTGAGACAGTAAGCTTCTGTTGTTTAAGCCACCCAGTTGTGGCATTTTGATTTGACAGTTCCAGGAAACTAACACAGGAAATGACCCACTTACATGCATTATAGGTGAGGATGAATGAATAGAGTCAAAATATGACTGCAAGATAATCTGACCCCCAGAGCCCACATTCCAAATCTCTGTCTCTACTACTTCTCTAAAAGACACATTTTAAAATTGTAAAGCGAGAGGAAAATACTTCCAAAGTACCCATGTCAATGAAATTAAAAAAGTATATTTACTTTAAGTCATAAATATATATCCAACAGCTTTTTCTGTGGTTTTTTGTTGAAGTTGAGCTACGGAGAACAAGTGTTTGAAGAGGACTTGGCTGTAGAGAATTATCTCCTGACTGTTTTCAGTTAGGAAGAATAACACCCTGGGAAAGAGAATGTCTATATTCCCAACCTCCACCCACTGGAAATCACTAATCTATTCTCTGCTTTTATGAGCTTGACTATTTTAGACTCCATATATAAGTGATATTATGCAGTATTTATCCTTCTGTGCCTGGCTTATTTCACTTAGCACATTGTCCTTCAGGTACATTCATGTTGCTGCACATAACAAGATTTCCTCATTTTCTAAGACTGAATAATATCCCATCATCATATATACCACAATTTCTTTATACATTTATTCATTGATGGCTACTTAGGATGATTCCGTATCTTGGCTTTTTTGTGAATACTCCTGCAATCGACATGGCAACGAAGTTATTTCTTCAACATACTGATACCATTTCCTATGGACATGTACCCAGAATTGGGATTGCTCAGTCACATGGCAGTTACATATTTTTTTGAGGGACCTTGATACTATTTTTCATAATGGCTGTACTAATTCACATTTCCACCAACAGTGTACCAGCATTTCCTTTTTTCCACATCATCACCAACATTTATTGTCTGTCTTTTGTCTTTTTGGCAATAGCCATTCAAACAGGTATTAGGTGATTTCTCATTGTAATATTGATTTGCAATTGCCTGATGAGTGATGCTGAGTACTTTTGCATGTAACCGTTGGCCATTTGCATGTCTTCTTTTGAGAAATGTCTATTCAGGCCTGTTGCCCAATTTTAATTGCACCATTTATTTTCTTGCTATTGAGTTGTTTAAATTTCTTATATATTTTGGATATTAACCTCTTACCAGGTGTATGGTTTGCAAATATTTTCTCCCATTTGTAGGAAAAATCAACACTGTGTTGATTGTTTCCTTTGCTGTGCAGAAACTGTTTAATTTGATGTTATTCCATTTGTCTATTCTTCTTTTTGTTGCCTATATGTTTGAGGTCATATCCAAAAAAATCATTGCCCAAACCAGTGTCAAGAAGCCTTTTTCCTTGGTTTTCTTGTGGTTGTTTTACAGTTTCAAGTCTTTAGTCCATTTTGAGTTGACTTTAAGATGTAGTGCCAGATAAATGTCCAATTTCATTCTTCTGCATGTGGATAGTTTTCCTAACACTACTCAATGAAGAGACTGGCCTTTCCTCATTATATGTTCTTGGCACATTTGTTGATCAGTTTATCAGAATAGTGTGGATTTCTTTCTAGGCTTTCTATTCTATTCCTTTGGTCTATGTGTCTTTTTAAATTCCAGTGCCATTCTGTTTTGATTACAATAGCTTTACAGTATATTTTGAAATTAGGTGGTGTGATGCCTCCAGCTTTGTTCTTTGTGCTCAAGAATGCTTTGGCTTTCTGAAGTTTTTGGTAGTTTCATACCAATTTTAGAATTGTTTTTACTATTTATATGAAAATACCATTAAAGTTTTGATAAAGATTATATTGAATCTGTGTATTGGTTAGGGTAGTATGGAAATTTTAACAATATTAATTCTTCTAATCTATAAATGTGGAATGTATTTCTATTTTTTTGTGACTTCAACGTCTTTCATCAATGTTTTGTAGCTTTCAGTGTACAGATCTATCACCTCATTGGATAAATTTATTTCTAAGTACTTTATCTTTTTATGCTATTGTAAATGGGATTGTTTTCTTAATTTCTTTTTTGGATAGCTCATTGTTAGTATATAGAAATGCTACTAATTTTTGTATGTTGATTTTGTATCCTGCAAGTTTGCTGTATTTATTAGTTCTAACAATTTTTGGTGGAGTCTTTAGAGTTTTCTGTATTAGATTATCTTGTCTGCAAAGAGAAATTATTTTACTGTTCCCTTTCTGACTTGAATCCCTCATTTCTATTCTTGCTTAATTGCTCTGGCTAGAACTTCCAGTATTATGTTTAATACAAGTGGTGAGAATGGGCATCCTTGGCTTTTACCTGTTCTTTAAGAAACATCTTTCAGCTTTTCATCACTGAATGTGATGCTAGCTGTGGGCTTGTCATATATGGCTTTTATTACAGATGTATATAATAGTTTTATTACATTGAGGTATATTCCTTCTATACTTTGTTGAGTTTTATCATGAAATAATGTTAAACTTTGTCAAATGATCTTTCTGCATCTATTAAAATTATAATATAATGTTTATCTGTCATTTTGTGAATGTGGCATATCACATTTATTGCTTTGCATATATTGAACCATCTTTGCATCCCAGAGGTAAATCATCCTTGATCATGGTGTATGATCCTTTTAATACTCTATTGAATTTGGTTTACAAGTATTTGGTTGAGCATTTTTGCATCTGTGCTCATTATGGATATCGGCCTATAATTTTTATTTTTTATAGTGTCCTTAACTGGCTTTTGTATAACAGTAATGGTGGCCTTGTAAAATGAGTTTGAAAGTGTTCCCTCTTCTTCATTCCTTTGGAAGAATTTGAGAAAAATTTGTTTTAAATATATGTTTTAAATGTTTGGTAGAATTTACCAATGAAGCCATCATGTACTGTACTTTTATTTTGTTGGAGGGGTTTGTGATTACTGATTCAGTCTCCATACTCGTTATTCGTCTATTCAGACTTTTTATTTCTTCATGATTCAGTCTTGGTAGGTTATATGTTTCCAAGAATTTATCCACTTCTTCTAGGTTATCTCATTTGTTGATGGATGGATAGTTGTTCATAGTAATCTCATAATTCTTTATATTTCTGTGGTATCAGCCACAATGTCTCCTCTTCTGGTTATGACTTTATTTATTTCAATGACTTATTATAATTTTTATTTATTTCAGTTATAATTGTATTCTTTTTCTTAGTCTAACTAAAGGTTTGTCAATTTTGTTCCTCTTTCAAAAAACAAACTCTTAATTTCACTGATCTTTTAAACTATTTTTCTAGTTTTTATTTCATTTATTTCTCCTCAGATCTTTATTATTTTCTTCCTTCTTCTCACTTTGGGCTTAGTTTGCTCTTTTCCTAGTTCCTTGAAGTGTGAAGCTAGGTTATTTATTTGAGATCTCTCTTTTTTCTTAATGTAGTGTTTACCACTATAAATTCCACTTTTAGAATACTATTGTTGCATCCCTTAGGTTTTGGCATGTTGTGTTTCAACTTTCATTTGTCTCAAGATACTCTTTAATTTTCCTTTTGATTTCTTTTTTGACTCATTGGTTGTTCAGCAGTATGTTAATTTCCATGTAAATTTTCCAGTTTTCCTTTTGTTATTGATTTCTAATTTTATACCATGTGGTCAGAAAAATACTTTATATGATTTCAATCTTCTTAAACTTGCAAGACTTGCTTTGCGGCCTCTCAGCTGAAGAATCATGAGGCTCATAAATTTGGAGTGGAGAGTTTTATTTCTTTTAAGAAGTTGCAGACTGCAGGCTGGCTATCCTACAGCCTGAAAAGCATAGCTTCTGGCAGAAACCAGAAGCAGAAACTTCGAGAGAGGGAAGGGTAGAATAGGAATTTATGTTAAATGAGTTGGCTAAGTATACATACTTAACTGGTTACAGAAAGAGCTATGGATATTTACAAAAGGGGACATGCACATGCATAGTAAGCAAACATACATGTAACATAGTCCCATGTTCACTTTGGTTTGCAGACTTAAAATTTAAATACAGTAAAATTAGGCCATATTTGTCAAAAGGTGAAATGGTAAACACAGAGGCATTCTGTGTGCAGCCTCTGTAAACCAACCAGAACCAGTCCATGGTTGGTGGTCTCCTATCAGGAAGGAATGCTGGTTAGTTGTATCAAAACCACACAAAGGGAAGGGAGTCCAGAGAGTGTTTCCAAAGAGCTGCTTTCTGTTTAACCCTTAGGAAACAAAGTCTAATGGTAGTTAGTGAGAGGGGGTATAATGAGGCATGTCTAACCTCCCACCCTGTCATGATCAGGAATTCAGCTTTTAAGGTTTCTCTGTGGTCCCCTTGGCCAAGAAGGGGTTCATTCAGTCAGACGGGGGATTTACGATTGTAGTTTTATTCCTCAGGCCTAACATATTATCTATTCCAGAGAATGTTTTCATGTACTCTTGAAAAAAATGTCCATGCAGCTACTGTTGGATGGAATGTTCTGTATACATCTGTTAAGTCCATTTGGTGTATAATGTTATTCATCCCACTATTTGCTATATTCTGTTTGGATGATCTATTCATTGTTGTAAGTGTGGTATTTAAGTCTCCTACAATTATTGTATTGCTATTTCTCTCTTTACTTCTGTTGATATTTGCTTTGTATATGTAGGTGCTCTAATGTTGAGTGCATATATGTTTACAACTGTATTTCAGGATTTCAGGCATTTTACAAAAAGCACTTCAGGACTCCCAGGGAGAAGTGAAACTCCAAAGATAGACTGTGTGATGACCCAGCTCTCTCCTTAGGAATGATTTCCCAATCGTAGCACAGACAACTGGAATAAACAAACAAACAAACAAAAATTAAGGTCTTGATGAGTTGAGGGAGAGTTTGAGGTAGTCTATGTGGCTGGAATTTTCAGGGTAAGAAATGACAGTCTCAGAAGAACATGTGGAAGTTGCTCTTTGAGTCTCCATCTGAGAGCCAGACTGTCCATGTGCAAGGTGAGACCACACAAGGCTCATCAAATAGCAGCTGCCATGAGGTCAAGAGTAGAATAAAGATACTAGGATCTGGAGAGTACTATGAGAAGAGCAGTGTCTTGAGAAGTTAGAGTTCTGAGCTTACCAGAGTAAAGATGATGTGGTTCAGCTCTGTGTCCCTACCCAAGTCTCACATCAATGTGTAATTCCCAGTATTCAAGGAGGGGACTGGTGGCAGGTGATTGAATCATAGGGACAGAATTCCTCCTGGCTGTTCTTGTGATAGAGTTCTCACAGGATCTGGGTATTTGAAAATGTAGAGCCCCTTTTCCTTCACTCTCTCTCCTGCTAACCATCTGAAGATGTTCTTGCTTCCCCCTGCCATGATTGTAAGTTTCTGAGGCCAATCCAGAAGCAGAAGCCTGTACAATACAAAGAACTGTGAGTGAATTAAACCTCTTTTCTTTATAAATTACCCACTCTCAATTGCTAGAAAGATATCTGATTCTGGTCACCATGGCTCATGCCTGTAATCCCAGAACTATGGGAGGACAATGTGGGCAGATTATCTGAGGTCAGACCTGACCAACATGGAGAAACCCCATCTCTACTAAAAATACAAAATTAGCTGGGCATGGTGGCACATACCTGTAATCCCAGCTACTTGGGAGGCTGAGGCAGGAGAATCACTCGAGACCAGGAGGTGGAGGTGGTGGTGAGCCAAGATCATGCCATTGCACTCCAGCCTGGGCAACAAGAGCAAAACTTCGTCTCAAAAAAAAAAAAAAAAAAAAGATATCTGAAAATGTAGTAGCAGATTTGGAACTGGGTAATGAGCAGAGTTTGGAACAGTTTGGAGGGCTCAGAAGCAGACAGGAAGAGAAGGGAAAGTTTGGAACTTCCTAGTGACTTGTTAAATTATATAACCAAAATGCTGATAGTGATATGGACAGTGAAGTCCAGGCTGAGATAGTCTCAGAAGAAGATGTGGAACTTATTGGGAACTGGAATAAAGGTCAATCTTGCCATGCTTTAGCAAAGACACTGGTGGCATGTGCCCCTGCTCTGGGGATCTGTGGAACTTTTAACTTGAGAGAGATGATCTAGGGTGTCTGGAAGAACAAATTTCTAAGCAGCAAAACATTCAACATGTGCCCTGGATGCTTCTAAAAGTGTACGCTCATATGTGTGTGCAAAGAGAGTATCTGAAACTGGGACTTATATTTAAAAGGGAAATAGAATACAAAAGTTTGGAAAATTTGCAGCTTGACCATGTGGTAGAAAGGAAAAACACACTTTCTGGGGAGGAGTTCAAGCCTGATGCAGAAATTTGCATAAGTAAAGAGAAACTGAATGTTAATAGCCAACACAATGCGGAAAATGCTCCCAAGGCATTTCAGAGACCTTCATAGCAGCCCCTCCCATCACAGGCCTGGAGGCCTAGGAGAAATGAACAGTTTGTGGGGCCAGGTCCAGGACCCTGCTGCTCTCAGTCTCAGGAGATGATGCCCTGTGTCCCAGCTGTTCCAGCTCCAGCCGTGACTAAAAGAGGCCAAGGTGTATCTTGGGCCATTGCTTCAGAGGGTGCAAATCATAAGCCTTCATGGCTTCCATGTGCAGAGGGCAAGAGTTGAGACTGGGAAGCTTCCACCGAGATTCCAGAGGATGTATGAAACACCTGGATGTCCAGGCAGAAGTCTTCTGAGATTTTGAAGACAGATCTAAAGAAATTACTCAATTTGAAGAACAGAGAAAAAATACTAAAGAAAATAAAAAAGCAAATCAGAAGCATGTAAAATATTAAATAATGTAACATAAATGCAATTGAAATTACAGATGGAAAAGGGGGTGAGATAAGGGCTGAAAAAACATTTTAATAAATGATGACTGAAAACATCCCAACTAAGTTGAAGATCACTTCCTACAAAGCAAAGCAGCATAAAACCACAAAGAACTTTACCTAGACAAATCAGAGTTCAACAGCTGAAAACCAGGGATAAATAGTAGAGATTTAAATCAACCAAGGGAAAAAAGACACATTGCATAGAGGGGAAATGGATGTCAATGACCTCTGACTTCTCTTCAAAAACAAAAACAGAGGCCAGATGATAATGTAACAATATCTATCAACCCAGATTGATAGATATTGTGATCACAAACTCTGTAAATATAGATAGTTATTTTTAACATTTATTTTTATGTTAATACTAATAAACTATTGACTACACATTGGCTTATCCTTTCAGCTTTTCATCCTTCCTGATCTCTGGAACGGTCTTCTGTAATAGTTATAAAAATAAAATTCTAGATCTAGATTCTTATCATTTGGGCAAGTTCTTGATTTTTTTTTTTTACTTTCCTCACCAATGAAATGAAGTACCTATGGTCTCCGACTTAATGAAGGCTTGATTTAACGATTTTTCAACTTTACAATGAAGTGAAAGTGATATGCATTCAGTAGAAATTGTACTTCAAGTACACATACAGTTATTGTTTTTCACTCCAGTAGAGTATTCAATAAATTATGAGATATTCAACACTTTATTATAAAACAGTCACTGTGTTAGATTATTTTGTTGAACTGTAGGCTAATGTAAGTGTTCTGAGCAAGTTAAGGTAGGCTAGGCTAAACTATGTTCAACAGGTTATGTGTTTTCAATGCATTTTTCGACTCATGGTGTTTTCAATTTATATAGGTTTATTTCACATAGCCCCATTGTAAGTCAAGGAGCATCCACATTGGACCCAATAATTTCTAAGATAATCACGATCTCTGAAATACAGTACAGTGTATCAGGGTAATGAGCAAGTACTAGAATGGGAATGCATAGGAAATCCATGATTGAGGGGTATCATATTACATGAAGTTAATATTTTCACTTTTAAATCCCTATAAATCAGAAAACCATGATAAACATATTTATAAACAGATTTTTTCCTTCACCTTTGTTTTATTCCAAAACAGTAAAATGCCAAAATAAACACACATGACCCATCAATGTGTCCGTCTTAGTAGCCAGAAAATCAAGCCTCAAATGACAGACCATGATAACCAAGCATTTCTCACTTAGTGTCTAAAGGAAATAAACATATTTTCAGAACTTTTGTTATAAGATTATTGATTAGTATGAAACTCATCTGCTGTTTGGTTCTATAGCACTACTAGAAGTATACTTACTAGATGGAGTCAGCATCTCTATTTATACAAAGAGAATGGACCAGTTAGATTTGTAGATTGTTTATTTCAGGTGACTCATGAAGGTATGTGGCACTGCCTAGGTTCTCCCACTTATTTGGTTACTTGATATGAGTCTGAGTGACAAATGGAATGGCTAAATAATGGTAGAATATCAGTGCACGCTCTCTTTCTTTCTCTCTCTCTCTCTTCTCTCCTCTCTCTCTCTCTGTATATCACACACACACACACGCGCGCGCACACGCAAAACAGAACACCTCTATTTTCTGGGTAATTAAAGAATGCTCTAATGTGTATTGCAAGTGATGTCAGATTGAAATAATCTAGAAATATCTAAAAACATTTGAGTAACACTCTATGACTATCTTTGTCAAAACTACAGCTTCACTTCTTATTGACAATCTGGTCATCAAGTAGGCATATGTTCACAATTCCAAGTGTGTTATTTTCAGATTATCTGTTTATTCTTTCAGGCCTATTATTTTGCCCTTAAGTGTACTAAAAGAACCAAAAATGTTAAGTAGGACATTTAATCCACCCATTTCCTTTGCAAGAACGAAGACAGAAAGGAGATAAAACTAACGTCCCAATTTTCACTGTAACAGATATAACTTTTAACATAGTCTAAAAGAATTATAGGTAAAATGATAATTGACAGATAATATACTCAGATATTTAAAAAGTCATTTAGTATATAGAAACTATGAAAATACAACAGTATCCCTTGATTGATTGATGGGAAAATTGAATAGAGGTTTTAAAGATATAAAAATTGATTATTAAAAACTGTTTTCAAAACTTATACTTTCAAAATAATGAACTTATGAAATTGATTCACTATTTTTAGCTTAAGCGTATTGCCATTAATTTAGCTTTTGCTAAATTAGCTAAATAGAAGGATATTTACAGATTTTTACATTGTTTATATTGAAAATGCTCAATTTAGGTTTACCAGTGATTTTCTTTGGTATAATATCTTGAACTCAGCCAGGAATTCACTTGTGGAAAGAAATAAGCAATAGAGAAGATTAAGCTAGAAATTGGCTTGAGATTTATAAACTGAGGAAGAAGATCCACTGGGGAATCAATTCACCCCCTAGAGATACTAAGAAAATAGCTGGGGAGGCTGTGCTTAGAGTGCAAGAGGCATGGCATTCTGCTCAGCCATAATTCTCGTAATGGCTAAGCAGGAATCTTTAGATGGACAGCAGCTGCAATTTTGATCCCTTGAATTTTTATCTTTCAGGCTTTTAAGTCCAAGGTCATCTAGTGGACACATATAGTTTAATGAATACAACACTCAGTTGATAAATATATTAATGAGTATATACAAGAAGCAATAGAAGTCTGGATTCAGAATTATAAGTTAACATTACATTCTCACTTACCTTAGGTAACTGTTATTGGGTTATTGGGTTGTTACAGGAACTCATAGAGACTGTGTTTCTATGTACTTTCTGCCCATGAGGAAATTATTTTCTTGGTAGAGATTAGGAAGTGTGTGGGGAAAGATCAAATAGAAGAATTACTTGAAGGAGAAATATATATAGTAAGTTGGAGATAGTTGTAAGAGCTTACTATAAGGTGCATAATTTAATGTAATTATCACAAGTGTTAACCAAGAAATATCAAGATATTAACCAAGTGACAACAAGAACAGAGAAAAGGTAAATTACTCTGAAGAAAATTAACTTGATTGCTTAAAAGGTAGAAATTCTGAATATAATCAAATGATATGTCATTAGATATAGCATGTCTAGTGACATATCACCTATACATAAAATGCATAAAATACCCAAAGAGAAGAATAAACATCACATATTAGAGTATGTTCATTGAAAACAAGTAGTTGTCAGATGAAAATCGTAAATGTATTTTTCAATAAATAAAAAAAAGTGGACTAAAGAGGGTGAAAGTTCAAAGTTTTGGAACTAACTGGATATCAACAAGGATTTCTCAAGGGCTAGGAAAGAGAAAGAAAGATTCAGAAAGCACACAAGTGAGAAAAGAAATGAGCATTTATATAGAGAGGAGATGGACGAGCCCAGGGAAGGCTGTCATAAAATACACATTGCATAATGCATGATGGATCAGTTCTATTATTTAACTTTCTAAAAGATGTAACAATACAGAGATATGCTAAGCATCATAGTCAGCATTAATTTACAGTGGGAGAAATAATTAGAATCTCACTTTTTCTGAAAAATGGAGTGAAAATGTAAACAATGCTTCCCTCCAGGCAAGTGCTTTATCAAGTTGACAGGTGCATTTGAATTTCCATGGGTGGGGGATATAATAGGTTATTTATGTGTCATTTTAATAGAAAGACCCAACCATCAAGATGGACAGCAGACTTTATCAGTACTGCTGTTTGCAACTAATCCTCCAATTTAGTACCCCATGAAAATACCTGCAACAAAACCTGTCCATTTTTCTTTTACACTCTATTATGGAAAAATCAATATGGGTGCTATTCATCGCAAATCTCCTGCTTGGCGGGTGCCTGAGACACAGAATGTGAAAAAACCTGACACTTCAGCACTCTGTGTGGCAAAGCCCATTGCTTATGATTTTATTCTGCCACATTCTACCACCCAGAATGGCCCAGTTGGCCTAGTATATGTTCCAGAATCTAATAGAGATCAGCCAGAGACGCTGAATCTGATTACTGTAAGGGTAATTCATCTGGAGTTAGTTTTAGAGCTCAGACCAGCAGCTAGTTGACTTCCAAACTAGATAGATTTAATTTTTATCTGTTTTTTTAATCAAATAGTGAATAATAACTGATAAATTCAGTAAATAATAATTCAATCAAACCATACGTAAACTACACAATAACTGAATACTTCACTATTTAACCAAGTCATTGAAAACATATTCTGACTACCTATTGTCCAGGAAAGTGGTCTTTGTTTATCTTCCAAATCTCCTAGGCCAGGTTTAATATCCAAAATAAGATGTTAACTGGGAAACAATTCTACTACATCCCAAAATAAATACGTATGAATAGAATGTCATAGAGCTCATGACTTCAACTATGAAGCCACCGAGACTGATTATCAAAAGGCTCAAAATTCAACACCTTCCCCACAAAAGCACCTTAAAGGCAGAATGTTTATTTGATTTATCTTTGTTTTCCTCCAAACCACTAAAATTACATGTTTGCCTGGTATTTATTAGAGTAATGAGTATTTAACAGAGAAAAAGTTCATACATTTATTCTTGCTTTATGTTAGCAAAAGCTAGATTATAGAATAATATCCCCAAACCCCAAACAACTCGTAAATGATTCTTAGCCATCAGTCTTTTAATTGAGCTAAATTTAGATAAGTTGAATATACTGCATGAAGCTCTTGGGCAGATCTGACAGACTGGCTCACTCAACATATACTCCAGACACTAACCATGGGCCTTCCAGGAATACAGGAGAGGAAAACTTAAGACTGTATTTCTCAGATCCCCTCTTAGCCATGATCCCCCTTTATAAATTTCTTTCTTAAACTATCCATGGGACTTCTGTTCTCTGCAACGAGTTATCCAAGGGCTGGATTTTTTGCCCATTAAGTGATAAACCATCACTCCCACTTTTGAAATCATAGTTTTTTATGTCATTTTTGACTTAAAAGTTGGAATTCAAAAAATTATCAGCTCATAATGTCTCCTCATTAGCAACTTCCCTTACCTTAATTACTTCCTAAAAATCAAGGTACTATATTTTATCAGTAACTTTCTTCCATTATAAGGTATCCACACATCTGCAAGTATTATCAGAAATAAGCTGATGTCATTTACTATTACTCATTGCCTCAATTAAATATTGAGTACCCTATTGTATTCCAAGTACATTCAAAAGCATGTTACGTAAATAAGGACAACATTGATAAAAAGAAAACTTTCTTCAAAATATGCATTATTTCCATGATGTTTGATGTTGAGGCAAAGCAAGCAACCTCACATATACAGGTTTTTGCTGTGTTGATGTGGAGAGGAGCGATCTGGATCACGGTCTTATGAGACCTGTTGATCACATTTGATATAGGCAGAACAGCTGTGCCAAAGGGCCAGAAGAAATTTATCAGTGCACTCTTTTTATTGGGCTCAATTCTAAGGACTATTTGCTTCCAACAGTTCCTCAGGTGACAATAAAACTGATTCATTTGGAGGCAAATAAATCCTCTGATATAAACAAACTGTTTGAGAAGTGTTGTTACCTCTGAAACTTTTTGATATGTAGAAATGTCTCATGTCATATAAACACGCGTATTTTTTTCAAGGGTTATGTATATGCTTCTAAACCATACGAGGCAATTGAGCAATTAATTGTAACTCTTATTCTGCTCTGTGATTGTTTTATGTGTTTAATTTTTGTCTTACACTCCTGGCTAGTAAGCTTCTTTACTACATACTTTATATGTCTTTATATCCTCCAAGGTATTTACTGCAGAGCTGGACAGAGCAAACGGCTCGATTAATGCCAGATTCACTGTCAAGGATATTTGGAACTTTCAATGATTTTTTTAAAAGAGTCAAGCTGGTTCATAGTTCCGTAACATCTTATTAGTAGGACTTTAGTTTCACTGCCCCCTTGCAATGACCTGCAGAAGCTCCTTCATTAAAGAGCCACAATTGCACATTCAAAACACAGCTTCCAGCAATATCAACTGTGTGATCAATGTAACCTTGAGGAATTCATGGTAACTGCAACAGTGTTGAGAAAGGGCATGTGATGAAATATAGGGATAGAAGCTTTATTGATTCACAAAAGATTGTGTCTGAATTTTCATCCATTTTTCAATCATTAGATATTGTATCATGCTATATTGCTATATCATGAGATATCTTACCCTGGATTTTCTGAATAATTTTAATTCCTGCCTTTTTTGTCATGTGAGAGATCAATACCATCTGGGCCCAGGTGATGTGATTATTTGTAGGTAGCTGCTATGTTTTATTTTAATGATTATTGGAAAGCATGTGCTCCTAAGAAAAACTAACCATTTTCATTGAACTATTTTGACATCATTAAGTATAATACAGTAAAAATGAACACTTACTGGACTCTGACGACAAAGATCAAGGTTTGAATGGCATTTTAGTCACTAACATTAAGCTGCCTGAGCCTAAATTTTCCCATCAAGAATATGAAAATTATAGCTTACTTTGGATAGTTATGCAAGTATGAAACATGACAAAATGAGTGAAATTAAGTCTGTAGTTTTGTTTTTATTATTATCTTGGAATAATTATTCTATTTTAGAAACTAGATAATTATACTTAAGTAATTTAGAAGGGAATATGTTATTAATAATCATAAGCTTCTAAGAATATATAAACATTCAATGCATGACATTTAAGTTAGAATTTTGTTTGCAGAATAATTTAGAGTAAATGTAACAAAGTGATATTTATAACCTAATTTTTTTTTTCTAGGCAGGATTCCAAAATAATCTGAGACTCATTATTTCACTGCTATTGACATGCGTTTTCTTTATATTAGATCTTGGGTTTCCCTCCTTAAAGCAACTGCCACTTCTATGCACATTTCGTCTAAATATGTATCTCAAGATTGAATGCCTCTTATATTTTGCTTTATATTCTTAGTTGCATGCTGAATGCTGCTTTTCCTCTCTCGGAAGCTACCTACTTTGGACCTGCATGTGTATGTGCAAAGATCACCAATGAACGGCTACATTCAAATTCAGTTTTAAACATATTTTCTAAAATCCTGCTATATCACCATCAGCTGGGTTGCTTCCAAAATATCTGTTTTTTTTTTTTTTCCTTTCCCTGATTTCTTGCCACACTTAAATTCTACATTCCTTTAGAATTTAGAAATTGAGGCCACGGCATGAATGTCATACTTAACCTACTGTGTGGTAGACTTCCTAAGGACACCCTACCTCATGGTGTCTTCTTAGTTTCAGGACTTTGGCACATATAGAATGAAATGATAAACAATGCGGCCCTCTTTTATGATTTTTAAAAATTCATTCCCTTTCCCCTTTCATATGGGACCATATTTGAACTATACAGTCACACATTCAAGTAGAAACAATGAGAAGGAAGCTTCATTTTAAAGGCCAAATATCACTTTTGTGTTTCTCTTAAGGTACATACTTAAATTCATATTGGAAATAAGACGATTCTTTTGTCTTGGGGAAATAATTTTACTGGACCATTTGATATTGAAGGGAAAAGTTACTGTTCTTTTTGGAATGAAGTCCTCTAAAAACACGTGAGCAAACTGCTGAGCAAAATAACATCAATTGTTGTCTTCATTGTGCCCAGTTGCATTTTCTAGACTGTTTCCTGTTGGAAAACTTTCTTTATATTTTATCTTCTTGAGTGGCATGGCAGTGAGGGGTGAGGAGATAAGCACTGCTCGCTCCCTAGTGGGAAAGAAGGCTAGCATGGAGGAGCAGCAAGATGTGGCCAAAGGGACACGTGGGAAGGTCATGGTCTTGTGAATCTTGAAAAATGAGTAAACTACATTAAAAAAAAAAAAAACTACTAATTTGCTTCCATTGCCCAGGTTCATATGAACAAATACCAGGGAATGGAGGAAGGGAAATAAAAGCGTGTTTTGTCTTCATGTCACAAAGGGAGAGATAAATGTCTCTATGTTATATTCTTACACAGATCTTTAAAGAGATAATATTCATAAGCTCAGGCCAAATTTAGTCTTATTTAGATATTATTCATAAGCACAAGCTAAATTTAATGTTAAATTTAGCCACTTATGAAATTTAAAAAAGAGCAGCTATACTTTAACAATCATCGAGGAATAAGAAAATGCGAGCAGCTCAAATAGCAAAAGACACAGAACCAAGGAAAGGGAAAGGAAGACAGAATGCCCAGCGTTTTATAAAACAAGATGACGGAACCAATTAGTAAATGGAAATTCTGGGAATCATAGAAAACAGTATAAATTCTTCTATTGAGAGAGCAGGATTCAGACTAGATTTTTAAAATTCACATACAAGCTGCTCTCAAGGAAAAAAAAAGCAATATGAAAAGGTTAATAATAATAGCCTTTTTATTTATTGAGCACCTGTAATGTGCCAAATGCTCCTCTAATTGCTTTAACGGGATGCCCTCATCCAATATGTAAGTGGTATTATTGTCAGTTGCTGTTGATTTCTGCTCTTTCTGTCTTAATAGACGCAATTTTTATTAAGTAATCAGAGTGACCAATAAAGTGTTCTTGCTCCTGAAGATGAGACATATTAGTCTATGGATGCTAAGTCTTAAACGGCAATAATCTTTTGCATAAGGCCAGCCTGAGGATGAAACTAACATACAGAAGAGACAAAGAGGAATTTCAGAAATGAAGCGTGATGAAGAATGAAATCAAACTCATTTGAGTTGGATTCAGCTAAATGATCCTAACTGACATACTCATTTTACAGAAAAGGAAATGACAAAGAGTTAAGGAGGCACAGTCGGTATTGAAACTCTGCTAGTTTTTCTCCAAATTTGCACTTACATCTAGTATTATTATACTGAAAAAGATTTTAAAAAGCATAAAAACAGTATGTGTGGAAATTCCAATGGCAAACAAAATAGTCTTTGAGGCAAAAAAAAAAAAAAAAAAAATCATTTCATACCCCTAAAAGGTAAAATCATGGCCCTGATTGTTAATTAGCTCTAGAATTATAAATCCAAAATTCTTACAAATATAAGAGAGCTGTAATGTCATTACAGTAGAACTCCTAAACACTCATTTGAGTTTTTTTATATTTCAAGTGTTCAAAACAAAGACATAGGTATTTTAATACACTAATAAATAAGAATTGAATTAATGGATACTCAAAAAAAAATCAAACTGTAAATTCCACAGAGGATAAACCTTTTTCAAGGGTACATTAAGCATTTATAAAAATAATCATGTGTTAGACCATGAAGAAAACCCTCAATAAAATTTTCAGTGAAAAATATACAAGACACATACATTCATACAATACAATAAGCTAGGAATTCATCATGTAAATTTAAATGAAAAGCATAAAACTGTTTGGAAATGTAAAGCATAACACTATAACAACAACAAATAGTGTCTTCTCAATTCATAGTAGGTCCGACAAGAAATCAAAACTACAATTTTAGAAAATAACAGTCGAAAAACGTACAATGAATATACATTAGTAAATACTTATAGACAGATTGATGAACACAGAAAGAACTGGTTCTGGGCATAGCAAGGTCTTATTCATCCTGACTTGTCTTCAATTCCAGCCTTGTGTCAATTCAAACTGAAGTCACATGCAGTGCCCCAGGTTTATTTTGAGAGTGTGTTAACCAAGTGCAATGGTCAGGGGGCCACCCCAGACATCTTGAATGAGATTCTTCTCTGCTGTTTCCTGGGTATACTTATGAATAGTGTAATGCCAAAGAAGGTAGAAAGTTACCTCTTAAATTCCAATTCCATTAATGATTGTGTGTCCTGAGGACACTAGAACTTATGAATCTGCATCAGTGATTAGAGGGAATTAGCAGCACTACCAGGAGAAATGATGTTGGCTAGTAGAAGTAGCCGGACCTAGAGGGAGATACTGGGCTTTGCAAGAGTGGTACCTAATGGAGAGGAAGAGCTGGGTGCACACCTGTCAGCCCCAGAAGGCCAAGGCAGGCAAAGGATAACATCAGGTGCCATGAGTTGACAGGTCTTGTTTCTGAATACCCAGAACTTCTTGAGGGTATGCAGAAATAACTTACAGCATTGTGGGGGAGGAGGTTATAATGGCAAGAAAATGTGTATACCAGACAAATGCAGGTCCTGAAAATGGAGATGTTTTCTATTAATGTAATGACATATAACTCTGTCACTGAATTTGTAAGTCTCAACAAAGATGAAATCTTCTGAGAAAATATAAATCTCCCCCAAATGAGCCAAGGAAACAACAAGAAGAAAACTGCAATAACCAAGAAAGAAACTGAACATACTATCAAAATTACTTCAAAAACGCTTTATACAAGAGCACTTCGTTAGTGATTACTATATAGTATTTTTCAAAAATGAAATTATTGTCATGGTATTTAAATATTTCCTGGTCACAGAAAGGTAATTTTTACAGAAGTAGAATAATCATAAAACCCGAACCAAATATATATTAAAAAGTAATAATAGCTCAAACATACTTATTACAAAGTGATATTTTAAACCTCAATAATTATTAGGGAAAGTATTTAGTAGTATAACAAGAATTTTCTCCCTCAACCAAGTAGGTTTCTCTTCAAAACACAAAGTTATTGCAATATTGGTAAATATATTACCATAGTATCTACATCAATAAGTTGAAAGGAAAATATATTCTGAAACCTCAATAAAATTACAAAGATATTCAACAATATTCTAAAAATACTCCTCATTAAATTCTTAAGAAAAGTTGCCAGGCATGGCTCACGCCTGTAATCCCAGCACTTTGGGAGGCCAAGGTGGGTGGATCACTTGAGGTCAGGAATTTGAGACCAGCCTGGCCAACATGGTGAAACCCTGTCTCTACTAAAGCGCGCGCACACACACACACACACACACACAAATTAGCTGGGGATGGTGGCAGGTGTCTGTAATCCCAGCTACTCGGGAGGCTGAGGCAGGGAGAACTGCTTGAACCCAGGAGGCAGAGGTTATAGTGAGCCGAGATGGCGCCACTACACTCCAGCCTGGGAGACAGAGCAAGACACCGTCTCAGAAAAATACATACATACATACATACATACATACATACATACATACATACATACAAATAAATTCTAATAAAAGTAGAAAGAAAGAGATACCTATTTAACACAAAAATGATTATTTACCTTAAATCAACAGCCAACGTAATTCCCTAGCAATGAAACACAGGAGACACTTGAATTTAAATTAAAGAGTAAGGAAGTGATATTTGATATCACTAGTGCTGTTTAAATGTTTTATAAAATTATGGAAAATTTCATTCAATGAGACATGAACTGAAAAGAAGGAATAAAATCACTGGAGAATAAGAGGTGGGCAGGAATTGCCTTATTCTTCCAGAAAACTAAAGGGAATAAATAGGGAAAAAAAAGGTTTCTTTTTACTTTCACAGCAGAGTACAAAAAGAAAAAATCAGACACAAACATCCTGCTAAATCAGTAATTTTTCTGTTTAAGAGAAAAAGCAGTTAAATGATCTAATGTAAATAAAAATTTCATTTAAAGTAAATTTAAAATAACTAAGGTGTATCTTAAAATGTATCCAACCTATATAAAGAATGCAATACTATTTCCTTGAGAGACTTATGAAAGAAAATATTAATTGATTAATATGCTTGGAATACAGAATGCAAGTTATAAATGTTTTGGGGATTAATGTTCCTTAATTAGAAGATTATCTTTAAAATATATGTACAAAATAAGTTATACAGGCAGTTCTCACTCTACACAGTACTCGGCTAACTAAAACGTATGTATATGAGAGTAATATCCTTGCTTTGGTATGAATTTCAATTAACTGTGCCAAGGCAGAATTGCTTTTAGATTTAAAGCAAACCCTGTTAAAATACTGATAACATTTTTCTTTCTAACCCTGACGATATGGTCCTGAAGTTCATCTAAAAGAAAAAATAGGCAAGCATATGTAGTAACATTCAAATGACAGAACAATGAGGATAGGACTGTATGACTACACACAACAAATTAACAAGAAATATTAAAATATTGTGGTCTACAATAATTGATAATGGACATGACAAACTATTTAGCCCCCAAATAGGTCCTAGTCTGTGTAGGTTATGCATGTATATATGTTTATGTATATATAAACATAGGTGTGTGTGTGTGTGTGTATGTCTATATCTTTAATATCAGAGAGAAGCATGACTAATAGATAAGAGATTCTTCACCAGATTCTCATGATACCACACACCAAAATAAATTCCTAGGTACATCAAAGTTTTAAATGTTTAAAGAAAAACTATTTTTACAAATTAGCAATGTTTTTAGACGATTTCATTTTGGAGAGGAAAAAAGACTTAAGAGTCATAAAAGCAATGAAATTCTGAAAGACTTCAGAGAGAAAAACTTCAGTTACTAAGAATTAAAGCTCACTTAAAAAATCATAGTTCTTACTAAAAGGTCAGTGACAACAGAAAACATGCTTGTAACAAAAAAAAAAACTATAGCAACAGAAAAATAGTATAGCTGAGGTCTATAATGATCTCTGATAAATTTTTAAAAATCACTAACACTCAAATAGAAAAAAATAAGCAAGTATCATAAGTGAAAAATTCACAGAAGTAATGCAAATAGGCATTAAGTATGTGGAAAACTTTGGGTTCACAGCAATAAAAAATACAGATTAAGAAAATGGCAACTTATTTCAAATTATCAAAGGTGTTTTTTTCAAAAAAGAATGATGCACAGTGCTGGCAATGTTGAGTTAGAATGTATACTTTCCTATGCTGCTAGTGATAATATAAGCTATTGCATTTCTAGAGGGTAGTTTGATATCAGATCTTCTAGATTTTTGGATCTTTTGACTCAGTGATCATACTTCCAGAAAATGAACCTAATAAATGTATCACATATGTGAACCAAGAGTTATGTATAAAATGTTGTTTGTAGTTTATAATGGTGTAAAGTTAAGAGGAAAAGTACTTAGATATTCAATAATGAGAATTAAATTATATCATTATTGGTACCTCCATGCAATGGACTATTATACAAATATTAACATAGTTTCATAGATCCTTTAATAATCCTGGAAAATGCTCTAGGCATATTGGAATATATATATATATATATATTTCTAAAGATTGCCCAAATCACAAACATTGGCAATTTTCTCAATTCTGTGGAATTTTGTCACAACTAAGTATGACTGTGATAAATATCTCTGATATTTTAAGTCCTTTCCTGGGGAAGATACACTAACATTAGCTATACCATCATGCACACGCCTTTGCTAGTTCCTTTCTCTCTACAAGGCCTCTGACCATCGTCCATAGAACTGTTGTCCTGTTGTCATCTCCCTGTCACTCTCAGCCCTCTCTTAACATTGTTTTCCTGGACTTGAAACACCATGTAGGTGATGATGACTCTCAGATTTATATCACTTTTCCAGACCTTCCCCCAAGCTACAGACTCTGGATCCAACTGTCTATTTGACAACTGCACATTGACATCTATTAGGCATCTCAGATTTAAAATGGATGGAATGGAACTACTGATATAGTATGACTGAAATTTTGGTGAGATTATGGATCATTTTTATTTCCTCCTGTATAGTTTCTGTATACTCTGCAACATTTCCTAGGACAAGCATGTATTACATTTAGAATCAGATATTCAGTAAACATTATCCCAAAATAAATATCTATCTCAAGAAACAGAGGTCCTCACTTTGAGGCACATGAGCATATTTGTCTAATTTAAGAAAGAAATCCTGTTTCTTTAAATCCAAGTTTTGTGTTGGAGCCACCACTGGGAGGTTGTGCTGAATTTCCCCCATTAAGCAATTTCCTAAGGAGAAACCACCTGATCAAGCACTCATTGCTCCATTTCTTCAGATTTTTAATTTCAAAACATTTCACTTGGCAGAGGCAGACCAGGGAGCCCTGTCAGTGACTGCTGGTATTTGGCAATGACAGTGGAAACACAGGAAGGAACCAAGCGCAGAGCAAGCCAGCACACTTTAATCAGCTCCTAGCAGTGGAAGAGCCAAGGTTTACAAGGGTCTCACACCCCTAGGTATAAGCAAAGTGACACACTCCAGTGTAGCTGTGAAGTTTTATAGCAGTGTTATCACTCACAGAACAGAGACATAAATGCAGAGGGGTTGGAAGAAAAGCACATAATGTTTTCACACACTAAGCTTAATTTCAATATTGTTTCGTGCTCCTGGGGCTTTGTTATGAATGACTGTAAAACTCCATCGTTTTGAAAATTAGTGGATTGCAAGGAAATTGCATCTTTGATGACTCTGGTGCAATGAGTTGATATACTGGTAGCTTGGCCTCACACCAGGGCATGCTAAGTTGGCCATAGTTTCAGGGAAAAGATCTGCGGAAAATGACGAAAGATAACAGAAAAGTTTTTTTTTTTTCTTTTGCATCCAGCACAAACTAAATTTAAAAAGAAAAAGAAAAAACAAAACAAAGGAAGAAAAAAAAAAAGAAGTGCACAATGCCAATAATATTCTAAGGAGTTATGCCTGTAATTTAAAAGTAGCTCTAGGGTATTTCTAACTTATATGACCAGTCTGTGCTGCATGGGGGTAGGGTGACACATGTAGCATTTGAACTTGACAGCATTAGATAGATAATGTTTCTATAATCCCCCCATTTCTGAACAATTTCTGAACATATAATATATTGTATCTACAGCTGTTCTACATTCAGTGGCCATAAAACCATCCATTTGTGTAATCTCAGGGCAAAAAGCACCACAAAGAGAAGCAATGGGACTGGGAAAATGATCCATCTTCATTTATGCATTTAAAATTTTTCTCACTGTGATAGCCTGGTGAGGTGGATATCTTCTTTTGAAAACCACAGAGAGCCAGCTGCCTCTTCCTAGTCCAACAAACATCAGTACAGACAATAACATTAAGGATTCATAATCCCACATAGAAGTACACGACATTATCCTAACTAAATTTTGTCTTTTTTCATCCCCAAGACTTATTAATACATGGGATAAAAAGCTATGGGAGCTCCAGCTTCCACAGTGTGTGTGATGGATATTGTATTCCAGCTGTTCAATTTGGAGGCTTGTGTCCCATATTCATCAAGTTCTGGTGGAAATAAACAGAATGTGAGTATTTGATTCTCATAGTTTTTCTAAGCACGGTTTTCTCATTTCTCTTTTCTTAAATGCCAAAAAGATTATCTAAATCACAAACATTCTCAATTTTCTAATTTCCATGGAATTTTATCTCAGCTGAGTATGTTTTACCTTCAGACTGTGATCAATACCTCAAATATTTTAAGTCTTTTCCTGGGGAAGATATGCTGACATTAGCTATACCATCATGCACCTGCCTTTGCTAGTTTCTTTTTTCTTTACAAGGCCTCTGACCATCGTCCATAGAACTGCTATTCTGTTGTCTTCTCCCTATCAACTCTCAGGCTTCTCTTAACATTATCTTCCTGGACTTTAAACACCGTCTAGGTGATGATAACTCTCAGATTTATATCACTTTTCCAGACTTTCCCCCAAGCTACAGACTTTGGATCCAACTGTCTATTTGACAACTGCACATTAACATCTATTAGGCATCTCAAATTTAACCTGGCTGGGGTACAACTATTGACTTCCACCCCACCCTGCTTCTTTGAAAAGGAAGTTGTCAGCCCTTCATCATCACTGCAGCAAATGGTGCGACAACATCCACCAGTTGCTCAGATCTAACACCTGGGTGCCATTTTGCATTTCTTTTTCCTTCACATTCTAAATCCATCCAATCTATAAAAGCTAGTTCACAGAGACCCTTGGAATAACTCTTTAATTCTTTAAAAATTGCTCTCCTGTTTCTCTGCTCCTCTCCAAAGAGTCAGAAGAGATACTTTAGAATGTCTTCTGGTCACTGAAGCAATCTACTTCCTGGTCACTGCATGCTATGCTGAGATCAGCAGCTGATGTAACTGACAATATGGTTCTCTGCATGGTCAGAGGTTAGTGGGGGACTGCAGATAACTCAGCCATCCCTCAACTCTTATTGATACTGCGTGACCCCTCTAAGTTTCTGCCATTATCTTCCTTCAAGTCCTGGCCTTGTGATTCCATTGAACTGTTTTCAAATTCACCTACTCTTGTCTCTGTCATCTCAATTTTATTATTGAGCCCATGGAGTAAATTTTCATTTCACGTAGTTTTCAGTTCTGAAATTTTCACTTGGTTCCTTTTTATAGTTCTACTTCTCTACTGAAAGTGTTTGTGTTTCCATTTATTCCAGATTTTGCCTTTACTTCATGAAGGATGATCAACATAGATGATTTAAAGGCTCTCCAACACACGACTCACCTGAACACTAGCATCTGTTGATTATGTTTTCCATAAGAATTGGTCAGATTTTCCTGGTTTTTGTATATCAAGTAACTTTGGATTGTACACTTGACTTTTTAGATACCTCTGGAGAAGGTGGATGTTTGCTTTTTTTGTTTGTCTGTTTTAGCAAAACAATCAACCCAGGTAGTTCTACTTCTGCTTCATCTTTTGGTGGTGGTTCCAATGGCAGTTCAGTTCTCTTTGACATTGCTATGCTGTTTGGATCTACTTCATGCATGTGCCATCAGTTTGGTCTACAATTTGGACTTTATTGTTCACTTCCAAAAGTCTTTCCTGTTGTTCTTTGGATTTGTTCCATGCAAGGACAAGTTGGTGGTGAGCTTCAATTCATACACAAGATACCTCCCACCCCAACACATGCACACATCTGCACACCCTTGTCATGCAGCCGCAAAGTCCATTTATTCTGATTTATCTATCCAGAGCTAGAGATTTTCTCTCAGGGCTTTTGAGGCCTCTTCTAGATATTTCATATATATATAATGACATAATATATAGTCTACTGACTTTAATTGCTGTGTAACAAATTACTACAAACATAGTAGCTTAAAACAATACCCATTTTTCCGCACAGTTTCTGTAAGACAGAAGCCCGGGCCAGTTGGGTCATCAACTCAGGCTCTTAACAGGCTATAATCAAGGTGTCAGCCAGACTGTGTTCATATCTGGGGCTTGACTAGGGATGAATCCATTTCCAGATTTATTCAGGTTTTTGAAAGAATTTGGTTCCTTGTGGTTGTAAGACTGAAGTCCATGCTTTGTTCTTGGCTGTCAGCTGGACACTGTTTGTATCTCCTTGAGTCCATGTCACAGGGTCCCCTCCATAGGCAGCTCAAAACAGCTTTCCTCAAGGTCAGTAAAAGCATCTCTATCACTCAGACCCTCTCTTTTCACACAAGATCTGGACTCCCTTTACTAGGGCCCACCTAATTAGCTCAGACCCACTCAGGGCAATTTCCCATTCGATTAACCTAATTACATTTGCATAATCTCTTCACTTTTGCCATATAACATAACCTAAGCACAGCAGTGACTATCCCATCATATTCACTGGTCCGTTCTAAACTCAAGGGTGGGGATTACAAAGGGTGTGTGCACCAGGAGGAGGAATTTTAACGGCTGCCTTAGAATTCTGCCTACCACAGTGTTTGCATATAACTTCTTTCACTTAGCATAATGTTTTGAGGCTCATTTATCTTCTATTAGGTATTAGTAGTTCATTTCTTTCTATTGGTGAATAAAATGAATATACTACATTTTGTTAATTACCAGTTGATGAAAATTTAAACTATTTCTAATTTTGGCTATTATAAACAATAACTTTACAAACATTTATGTAAATGTTTTTCTTTTTCTTAAGTAGATGTCCAGGGATGGAACTTCTGGGTTGGACAATAAATTTAAAGAGAAGCAAATCTTAGCAAACGGTGTAGTTCCTGGACTCATATATCCTGATTTCAAATCCTAATTCTATTCTTACTAGCTGTGTGATCTTGAGCAAGTTATCTAACCTCTATGCTTCAAGTTTCTTACCTATAATGCTTTCCTAACAGTGTGACTCTGAGAACTAAATAATAATCCATGGGAAACACGTATGGCTTGACACAGAGCAGATACTGTAAACTACCATGAATACTCATTCTCAAAGCCCAGTAGGCATTCGACAGATATTTGCTGATTGACTAACAGGTTGAAGATTCTTTCTCCCAAATAATCTGTATAATATATATAGTTTCTGAATATGACTTCCATGGAACTATGGCTCAGATTTCTTTTTCCATTTCTTAGTGACATGGCCTGTGTTTGGGGATAACTCTATGATTGTTTCCTTTGAGAAGATCTGTCAAATAACCTGACACCCTCAAAGATTTCTTAATAAACATTACCCTTTCTTTTACCCAATAACAAAGATAAACAATGAGATATTCCCATTCCTGTAATGACTTTCCTGAACGGAAGTTGACACACCTATAATTTTGTTCCCACATGGGACTTTTAGTATTCTGACCTATAACATTAAATAAAACCTGAGGTTTTTGTTTTTTGGTTTTGTTTTTTTTTTTTTCTTTTTTTTTTTTAACTACAGGCTGGTGGTCTGTCTGGGATATATTTTATGTGTGAGGGAAAAATAAAATTTTATTTGCTGCCTGCAGACTAAATTCCTTTAAAGAAGAAAGTTTATTGATGTTGTAAGCAACATGATGCCTCTTGGGATGAAGGATGACCTGGGCTCAAGCCACCTCCCCCACCTTCCTCTCTTTCATCACATTCTTTTAATTAAGAAGTCGGCTGATTGAAAGTTCATTAGCTGGCACATTTCTTAGTTTTGGCAAAATAAGGTTATGTTTTAAGAAATCTAACAGGCTCATGATGTCACGTTAAATAAGAGCATCTTCCCTTTTTAATGTTTCATCATTTAGTTAGCATATTAAACCCTTAACATTTCTTCAAATTGTTCCCTTACTATGACCCAACAATATAACCACACCTTCGTTTCCTGATTTTATGAAATATATAATTCCTATTGGAGGAAGGTCATAATAACTTACACGGTATTTCTATATCTCAAGCTTGTCATGGAATAATTTCGTTCCGAGAAAGAAAATAACTTAATTCCCCCTGAATTTAGATTATTCATCCTGTCAGTCACCATCATTTTGTGAATCACCTCAGGAAAAAAATGTGTCTCTCAGACCAGAAAATGAACTCCATAAAGATACTAGTTTGCCACCATCAAGGACCCTAGGAGATCATTTTCAATCTTATGGGTTGTAAAGAGTTTCCTTTGTTTAAAAGCAAACTGGGAGTTAAAAAGCAAGGAAGTAGGAAGTTCCTAAAAATTATATGAGGTCTTAGAAGTAAAGGTGTGGTAGCTGTGTCTCCAAAGTGATGTTTAATGGGGTAGGGATTTGCCGCTGAGTAAATTAGCTATGGGAGGATTATAAACTGTGGTTTGCAAGCTTGAAATTTTTTACATTTTCATCTTCTTTCTGTGTTGTTCTAAGTATTTAACAAATTCTTTTGGAAGTTCAGGCCTACTTGAGCTACAGTGAACTATTCAAGAAGAGGGGAATTTCTCCACACTTCTATTAGAGTTTGAAGTGGAAGGCAGTCCTGCAATTTAGCTGGTAGTAGCAGCAGTAACTCAGTTGAGAGCCCCAAAAAGGAAAATGACATTGAAGAAGATGCCTCTAGTGTCGTATGATTCAACCATATCCGGAGATCGTCTTTCAATGGTAAAATCTTACAGGTTTTTTGTATGGACTAAGAAATATTTTTTCTCATACCACCCCTCCCTAACGTTGTCTCTGATGCTTCAACCCTTACAAAACAGAATTACTATCATGTTAATGATTATCTCAATTTGCTTTCTTTTCTTCAAGATGTTTATGATTTCTAGCTATTCCAATAAGACTCTATGTTCTTTGACGTTAGGGATGTGATTTAAAATTTGCTGTCTTCTCACAAGGATTATCACATACTGGGTAATATACATGGTATATACATAGTACATTTATATTTTGTTTATTTATTATTATTATTATTGACACTGGGTCTCACTCTGTTGTCCAGGCTGGAGTGCAGTGGCATGATCTCAGCTCACTGCAACCTCCGCTTCTTGTATTCAAGCAATTCCCCTGCCTCAGTCTCCCAAATACCTGGGATTACAGATGCCCACCACCATGCTCAGCTGAGTCAATGTTTTTTAAAGGTAGATTGTAATCTAGATTTTTTAAAACTATTATTAATTTTTAATGTAATTGACTAGTTTATCATATTTTATAAAATACTGAGTTTTGTCCTCATTTCTTTTGGGAAATATACCTAAATGTTGTATCATGAGTTATTATCAGATTCAAATAGATGTAATGGAAAGATATAGAACAAGGAAACTTAAGTCAAAAGACCAGTTTCAGTCTAGGCTTGACCTCTTACAAGTAACATAATTCAAGTCCTGGAGCCTCCTTTAAGCCTTCATTTAACTACGAAATAGCAAAATAAAATGTTTCTCGTAGAGTTGTGGCAATTCATTGAAATCACATATGTGAAGGTGCTTTATTAAGTTATTTACAATAGCAGTAGAAGTAGCAGTGTGTCCGGAGTTGGTTCCTTCTGGTGGGTTCATGATCTCACTGACTTCGAGAATGGAGCCACAGACCTTCGTGGTGAGTGTTACACCTCTTAAAGAGAGCACAGACCCAAAGACTGAGCAGCAGCAAGAGTGAAGAGTGAGAGAACAAAGCTTCCACAGCGTGAAAGAGTGAGAGTGAGAGAATTGTGAAGAGTGAGAGAACAAAGCTTCCACAGCGTGGAAAGGGACCCGAGCGGGTTGCCGCTGCTGGCTGGGGTGGCTAGCTTTTATTCCCTTACTTGTCCTCTCCCGTGTTCCGTTTCTGACCTATCAGAGTGCCCTTTTGTCCATCCTCTCTGCGATTGGCTACTTTTAGGATCCTGTTAATTGGTGCGTTTTACAGAGCACTGATTGGTACATTTTGTAATCATTTTGCTAGCTACAGAGTGCTGATTGGTGCATTATTACGGAGTGGTGATTGATGCATTTTAACAATCCTCCTGCTAGCTACAGAGTGCTGATTGGTGCATTTTACAATCCCCTTGTAAGAAAAGTTCTCCAAGTCCCCACTCAACCCAGGGAGTCCAGTTGGTTTCACCTCTCAGTAGCAGCTGCATCTATCAGGAACCAGAAAAGCACTTTCATACATTTAGTTGGAGAAGATGTTCTTTAATGGGAGGATAAAAAGTATTCCATGTTAAAAGCTAAACTTCAAAAAAGAAATTAATATACCATGCCTTAGCTGTATCTTATAATAATGTTTACTGCAGTATCCATAGTTATATTCATTGATACTAAATTCCTTAAAGATATCCAAAGGAGGGTCCCTAGTGTTTGTTTAAAATAGAAGAGATGACATAGTAATAGGGAAAATGAAATGGTTGATCACAGCAATCTGAAATCAAGTAATTTTCCTTCTTCCTTTAAGAGAACATTGCCATTCAATACTCTCTTAAAAGATATGCATCATTCATGTATTTCATGATAAATAAGTGAGAAAGCCAATAATAATATTTTTTAAAAAATAAACACTAAACTAAGACTGCTCACTTCCTTGCCCCTCCAATGGATCAATCCTATTGAACAGACTGTGTCAGGTTTTCAACCTAACTGTTCAAAAGCTAATCATGTGCAATCTCTAAAAAGCATCATCTATGTTTCCCAAGAAGCTTACTTTCTTAAACTAAAACTGAATCTGGAAAGCAGTGTTAATATGTTTCAAATCTGGCTGCTTCACACCACAAAATCTACTGTGCTTTTCAAGACAATTACTTCCAAACATGCAAACAGTTGAAATCCTCAGCATAGTTTTACTTAACCTACACTCTGCTTCAAACACTGTCGTTTATAAAGCAATAATGAAAATAACAAGTCTATAAACCTGTGCTTACTGGCAGGGGTTTTAAGCTCCCAGGTCTTCAAACCTGTAGCTTAAGCAATGATTTATATCTAGAGGAATTAAGGAAATAGAAGAAAAAGAGGAAGAGAAAAGGAGGAATCAATCTCTATATCTCCATGAGTCTATATGTGTATGTGTGTATCTACGTATATATGAGTTATATGTCATAGAAAGAAAAGACTGCGGGAAATAAGAGTCAGGAGAAAGAAGCTCAAAGAACTTTGGCCGGGAAACCACTTAGCTATAGCAAAACAACCATGCGATATCTGCAAATATGCTGGAAACCCTACAGTGACACCAAATCTGGGTACTATTTAGGGAGTGGCAATTCCACATTTTGTACATACATAGGAGGGAATTGAGGGTGTTATCCTGCTTGGAAGTGGGCTAAGGTACCTCGTTTAAATCTGCAAACAGTTTTAATTGAGGTTACATGTTTATTTTGGGTGTCTGGAGGTGAGACGCTAAGGAGGGTTGATGGAAAGAGAGCAAAATTTCTTAAGCCTCTTTTGACACTACCAGTAAAATAATCTTCTTCTAACGGTAAATAGGCTGAAAACAGATGTACTGAGTGACCTCATGCATTTTAGTGCATTTCTTTCTTGGGCCTTGCAAGCCAACAAACTAGTTTTTTATGCTACACATCTTCTTCATCAACAGAAGGGTACAAGGGCATGCTGAAAGCAGAGGCAAAGGGAAAGTATCCAAAGTTCTACTCCCAAGATTCACAAGTTCATTTTGTGATATGTCTTAACTTTCAGTTAGACATGGGCTCCCTCTGGGTGACAATGGTAAAGCCACATAACTGCTTTGATTGGATTTTCTTTCTTTGCACAAAACAGGCCAGTTTTTTAGTCTTCGGTCGCCTATAATTTTGGCTCTTTGTGAACAAAAGAACATGTTTTTAGTCTACTTGCTATGGATTTCTTATTTCAGGAAGATAACTTTACATTTATTTACTTCAATACGTTGAGACACATATATGACAGGATTGAGATAAAATATGTTACTCTGGTTTTTAAAGTGGTCTTCAATGATCTGGAAAAGTCTCTCACCTGTAGGACTTCATCAAGGTCCTCTGAGTATTTCTTTACCAGATCCTCCCACAGGAACAGGACTCACTCATGGGCAGGGTATTGGATCAATATTACAGTTCCGAGTTGATACAGAATTTAAGAACTAAAACACTCACTCCCTGAAGTTTGACTCTTGCTGCGTGGACAGACAAACTGAGATTTCTGGGTTGGACACCTAGCATAGTCCATTTTCTCATTCATCATTTCTAGATTTCAAACTGAGTGCAAAATATCACGTAACCTATTTAAATAGTACTTACTAACAACCATGCAAGTAAAGGCAAAAAGCTTCTCATTCAGGAGGTTTTCCTCTGTTTCCTGAAACGTCCTGATGTGTAAAGATTATGGCTGGCAAAACGTCCTAGAATTTAGTCCTGACTGGGACACTTTCTTGAGATGGGCTGGTCACTTCTCTGACACTCACTAATTTCCCCCACTTGTGAAATTCCTGACCTGCTTTACCTCAAGGTTTCTTAAGGAACAAATAAAATAATGTGACAACATTTTGAAGACTAATGTGTGATATTAACACAAAGTAAAATTTGTTTCAGTGTTCTAAGTTAAAATCTACAAATTGATGATATTTCCAAGAGATATTGAAATAACTGCTTGTTAGATATGATAGAAGTAAAATCTTTTAGTTTTAAAATGTAAAAAATAAGAGCCAGTGCAAAAAACAGCCTTCTTTAGAGAGGCTTCATTTGTTTATGATCATTTTTCAGCACTCTAAAATGGTCAGCAATGATTTCATCCATACATTTGTATAACACTCCTACAATATAAAATAATTCTGCACCAAAAAATCAAGACAGATGTAAAAATTTCTTTCCACGACAACTATCTAACAGCTAACTTTCTGTGCTTCATCACTCATTAGGAAGTAATCATAAACGTAGCTGGAGCTGGGGAAACTTTTCTCAGAAACGACAGAGGATAATGATATAAAGAATTATTCGATGAATATTTCTGTGCTTTTATATGTGAAAACTATATGTATTCCCCTTTTCTTGTATCTACTAATGGAAACCATCTTGTCTATTTACACTACATAGATCTTCATTTATTAAGCCAATGAATTCGTAATGATCAGTCTTAGAGCAACACGCCTAAACACAGGACCCTACTCCACCATTACGTCGTACATTTTAAAACATCAGAATTGGCTAAGTTTGGAGACTAGAATACACAATCAATAAAAAGTGCTTCAATTTAGTTTTTAATCTACTGTCATCATGCTGCCTCATTATATTCCTTTAAAAATTTACTAGAGGCAATTTTCCCGAATACTGAAAATGGAAAGTAGTAAAAGCGGAGGAGAAAAGGGGGTCCCAACACCATTATAGAGTGGCTCACAAAGTTCTTGAGCATGAGTATTATGTATTAAATTTTTGATTTCTGCACAACAATAAGTAAGCATTACACATAGAATTACTCAAAGAATAGAGAAAGGCAAGAAGGATGAGGTGGCGGGGAGCAAAGAAGGGAGGAAAGCAGGATGGATTACCACTACTTAAGTTACTAGGTGACTTGGTTTAGTAACAAAGTTGCAGTATAGCATTTTAACTGTTCCCTAATGTTATATCACAAGAGAGAAAAGATAATTGCCTTCTCTGTGACTCCAATACGTGAAATAGATACTATCCTGGATGTAGAATTCCCTACACCAAAACAAAACAAACACAAGAAATACATGGTACTAAAATGTTACTCCTTGGTAAACTAAAAGTCACATTTTATTTGTAGAACTTAGACTTGACATTAATTGTTCTTGTCAAATAGGTAAATGCATTAAATTTTAAAGCTAATCAAGTCTACTGGATTTGAAGTAGCATATGCAGTGTGTTCTGCCTCCAGGAATTAAAAATATTTGGCATTGCAAATAGGCCAGAAACCTGAGTGTGTGCTTCTCTATTTCTGTCAGTCCCTTGGTCGATAGACCCTCCTTTGATACATTTTCATCAGTTTGCTTCCTGGACACAAACGATCTTGTGGGAGTTGAGAAAAATGGAAAGCAAACAGAGATGCAGCATTTGTCCAGCAGTGTTGTCAAACCATCTTCAGGGTAATCAACTATTATTAGCTTATTGTAACAATGAAGCTCTTCATGAACTGTAGCACAATTTTCAATAATGTGCAGTTTTTTTCATGACTTTCCATAGACCCTGGTAAAAAACAGTTTGTCTCTTTAAGTATTGCAGAAAATAACCCTCTTCCAGGTATGGTAATTAACAGGATGATAGTAAAACTGTTCATTAGATCCACCCTGTACATAATTAATGCGTTTGTCACAAGATTGAAATTCTTCTATTTTTTTAACAAGAGGGAAAAAAAAGGACTAACATAAAATGTTGATATTTTAAGTAAAAACATAGATGTTTCCTTTGAACCTGAAGGTATGACAAGTAAAATGAGAGACTGGAAAAGTATAATTGTCATAACAGAATCCATTCTCTCTCCATCCCGATGATCTTCAGTGTCATTTCATTTTACGTGACTGTGTGGTATGTAGAACAGCAGTAGAACAGCAGAAGAACTATCATGAAGCTCAAGAGGAAAACGATCTCCCAGTCACTTTTTGTTTATTTGGCATTCGTTATTGAACTTTGGGGTTAAAGCCTTCTAGGCTCTCTTACCCTAGGACCCCTTCAAGTTTATTCTAGGTGGTGGAGGGGGCAGTGGCAGAGGAAGAAGACTGTGGATTCTTCAGGCTTAACAAAAGAATATAGATCATGTGTACATAAAGCGTTCTTCATAAATTCCAAGTGAACCAAATATCCTATGAAGTAACCTGGTTTCTTCATAGATGTGAGAGAGCAATAGTATTTTTGTCTTTGTGGGATCTACCTGAGTCATCATGGGAACTTACAGGTGATTCCTTTCTGCTTATTAAGCCGTGGGCCACCAGGAAATCAAGAGCAGAACCGGAAATGACTTCCTCAGGAGGAAGACCTCAACCCTAGTGTATTCAGTTAAAGTCAACATTACTTGAATCTTTAATGTAGGAGAGAGAGTACCTACCCCAGCACTGGGAGGGAATCAGATATCCTCAATAAACAGACGAAACAAGAAAATTAAGGAGCTTCCAATGAGGAAGGAAAGAAATGACATCCAGTGACAAATATGAAATATAATCAGAATATGGTCAATAGAAAGTTCTTAATTGCTCTGAATACACAGAGATGAAGAGGCTGGTTTCTGTCATTCATCAGGCAGACCCCAGAAAGCTTTATAGGGGAGCTGACAGCCAACCTGGCCTTTGAATACAGAGGATTTTGATGACACAATGTTTTAGAAAGTGGGATTTCATAAAATGAAGATGACTTCAAAGGCCTAGAGATAGAAAAGTATGTTTGGGGAAAAGCAAATATTTGAGAATGTGAGAGGGGTTTTTGTATTGTGTTGAGCTCTTTATAATCAATGCAGGTCTGTCCTCTACTCCTGTAAAAACCTAGAACATTGCTTCTTAAATTGTAGTCCAAAAACACATGTTTGGCAATCTCAAAGTCTCTGAGTTTTATTTTTAAATTAAAGTTTCTATTTCCTTCATGATATGTGGGGTGATAAAAACATTCTAAAAATTATGGTGATGGTTGCAGAAGTTTATAAACATGATAAAAACCACTGCCTTGGGCATATTAAGTAGATGAACATTATGGTACGTAGATTATATCTTATAAAGCTGGTAAAGATTATTTTACCCATTTTAAAGAGGCAAATATATTTTTAAATAATGAAATAAGATCTTCATTACTTAACTCAAAGTTATTATGCTGTGTTGATCACTGTGAGGCTCTTTGCTATATTTTAAAAGATGCCCAAGATTCCCTTTAAAGGGGTTTGTAGTTTAGTCCAAGGCTACATAGGCATAGGATGGAGATAAAGAAATGAAAACTATAGCTATTAAAAAGAAAGATACAGACATTAAAAGAGATTGGCTTTTAACTTGTCTCCATGGCAGTAGAGACAATTTGATTTACAAATTCAAAATTTCTTTGTTAACGCATATTTAAAAAGTATAGACTGGAACTAATATACATGTAGCATGTATCAGCTTCTCTATCCCTGATTGGATTGTGACAACGTTCCTGTGCAGAATGCCAAGAGTTTGAAGTTAACGACCTTTTGATCAAGATTCGTTAATTACCTGTACTTAGGTTCTATCAGTCTTTACTGTGGATCTTATAATAATTAAAAGTATCATATAAACTTTAAAAGAAAACCGAAGCTTTAAAGAATTGCATTACTTGTTAACATTTTTTAAAAACAAACTTATTGATTCCTTTTCTTCTAAAGACAAAAATAAACATGCTGGTCACAGTTTTTAAGTTTTAGATGTGACTGAGACAATTAGAAGAATCCCAGAAAGAGAATATCAGGAAAATGCAAAAAGTCAAGGGTTTCAAGGCAACTTAGAAAGACCAACCCTCTGGATAGGGTAGAACGTATTTATTTCATAAATTATAATATATTTAACAAAAAAATTAACAGAAATATCCTTTTCATATCAAGAAATGAAAAATAACCACGTATGTAAAGCAAAGGGACAGATGAGTCATAGACTGACCTGGTGACAGGCTGGAGCGTGAAATGAGAGCTTGTCCAACAGCTTGCCTGAGAAGAAGCCAAGGGACCAGCCAGGAAACCAGGAACGAAATATAGATGGCGGCATGTGTCACTTGGCACACCACATGGTGACTCCACTCCTGCCAAATGTACAGCAGGGACAGTCACAGCAGCTTAGCTGTATTTTAGGACCTAATCAAGGCATAAACCGCAACTGCTGCTGTTGGCGGTTGACAAAGGAAACCAAACTGCATTTCTAATTGGGAAGAAGAAAATGTGGGCAAGAGAATAACCAACAAAATCTCATTGAGAGAAACCGAGTGTGACTAGGTTCTGTCACAAAGTTGAGCAAGGGCACATGTTTCACCAAATCTTGAAAGAGAATCATCAGAATGGATTAAGAGACACCTTATGAGCATGTTGGCCAATACATTCTTACAAAACTGATCCTCGCCATGATTTTCTTTCCTCCCTGCCTGAAGACAGATAATAAAGCTATACATAGCAAACAGATTGCCATGGCTCAAACATCTATTTGTGACCATAGTACTAGGAATTGCTTGTTTTGTCTGTTTCATATTCTTTCTGCAGAACTGATGCTACTGAATGATACAAGATGATGGCTTAAAAAAAGATTTTAAATTGTGCCTGATACTTTTTCCTTTTGGTTAGCAATTTTATAAGTCTTTTTAAGAAATTTTTGAATAAATTGGCAGAAGAACGCAGACAGAAGGAAACTTAAGATGTGGAAGAAGATGTAATGATTTCAAAGAAAATAATGGTTGTTTTTAATGTTAACCTTTTTTAAATACAATACTGATAGAAGAAAACTATTGTACTCTTTTGTTTTAGTGGAGAAATAATAGATGTCTGTTCATGTGTTAAGTGTTATAGCAAAAAAAAATTACACATATGGTTAAGTTAATGAATACTTTTGATTTTATCAGAATAGCAACAGACAGAAGTACTTTGCAGAGACTGACTTCCTAAGCTACTTAAGACAACTTGCACCACTAAGAAAAAAAAGTAGAACCATTTGGAAAAATGAAATTTAGTAGTTCCAAGTTTCAAAGAAATGTCAACATTTTATTCCATTCAATAAAAAACAAAACCAATAGTCTTTTTATTACTTTCATCTGAAACATTCCATGTTTCAATCTGAGCCTTGCAGACTTTCATTTGGAGTTTGAACCTGTTCTGGTTGCATTTCAGTTTTGGAGAACTTCATTAACGTGAGATTGGCAATTCAAATGCAGGTGCAGTTTTCTGTTAATATCATGCTGTTTAGGTAAAACAAGAAATATTAAGTAATTGGCTTGAGATTTTGTAATTTTTTCTCTGAGTTCCTGCTAGATTTCACATTCCAGTAGTCAATGTATTTTCAGTGAAATGTAAAAATATTCCCTTTCTCTTTGACCAGTATTAATTTTTGAGATCTTATTGCTTGTCACTTGAATCCCGTAACTGTTATACATCTTTGGTATAAGCAACATTTGATTTTTGAAGTGTGTACACCATTTCTTCATATTTTCAAGATGCAATTTTACATTTCTGCATTTTAAAAACAGTTTGGCCATGATCCTAGATGCACGCTTCTAATTCATGTACCTGCATATGTGACCTTTGCGAACAGAAATTTGATGTATAATTTGTGTTTACTTGTAACTTTCTGGCTATATACTGCTGACATCAGTGGATTCAAGTTACTGAAGTGAATACCAACAATAAAAAAACCCTTAAAAAGGAATATAAAACTAATAGGTACTCATCATTAAAAAGTAGGGAATTTAGAAAAGCAAAAAGAAGATGACATAAATTTCCTATACTTTTATATCAAAGGCAGATATAACAACTGTGATGATTTTATGGATATCTTTGAAATCGCATGGAGCATAGCATATCGACAGCTTTACATCCTGATATTTTCATTTAACATTCAAATAAGGGCATGTTTGATATTATTTAAAAGATCCGGCCACTGCACTCCAGCCTGGGCGGCAGAGCGAGACTCCATCTCAAAAAAAAAAAAAAAAAGAGCTCAACAATAATTATCAAGAATATAAAATACTCTAACATATAAATTCATCACAATTAAACAAGTTTTCAGCATATATTTTTTTCTTTCCTTTTACACAATGTTTTCTAGAATAAGCATCTTTTGAATTAATTTTTTTCTCTGCATTTCTGATTTTTTCTTCAAATATATTCATTAAAGTTAAATTCCTAGCTCAAGGTATATGATCATTCATAAAATAATAATTTTCAAATGACTTTCCAGAAGGATTTTACCAGTTTACATTCTAATCAACAATTATGAATGCTCGCCATGTAAGAGGTAGTTTTATTTCTCTCTGTACCACTTATCTACTTCTCAGTTTTGGATAATGGAATTGTGAATTTTTTAGAATCAGTTCATTATTGATTTATCAATATTATTTACATTATATGCTACCTCCTATAATTTTTTTTAAAATCTAAAAACCACTTTAATAATCAAAGATTATACAAATAGGATCCACAACTAGGTGGCTGCAACTCCCAATTCTTAATTTTGATTAATTATTAAGTAATATATTTGACTATGTTTTCTTTTTGGTGGAAGGTAACATTTTTGAATGGTGTCTTTTCTCAAACTTTGAATACATTAGAAAATGTTTATGTGGCTCTCATGCAAATATTTAACTGAGCGTGGAGTTATTCTGAATATTTTCAGAATTTAAAAAATTGTGTATCATTATGTGTTTACCATTTTAACAAAAATTAAAGCTACATAATGATATTGCTAAATTATGATGCTTTTATACACTGGAATACTGTATAGCCTGAAAATTATGATTTTGAAGATTTTAAAATAATATGAGAAATGCTCTTGACTAAATGTCAAATGAAAAAAATTAGGACATAAAATTGTATCTATAATGTCCTAAAAATGTTAAATTAAGTAATCTGGGTAATTGGGTAATCTAAGATGTAACCTAAACACAAATTGGGTATTAGCATTTTTCATTAATTTTCTGATATTTGATGACTCAGTTTTACCTATATTTAGTTCACCTATTCATTCCAGAACATTTTCTCATAGTCATTTCAGTTTTCTCCCCAGGTTCTAGGAAGAACTTCTAATCTTTATCTTCCATTCTTCTTCCCTTTCATTTTTTGACTTTACAGTCTGCTATGCGTAATTTTTGCACTAGTTCACTGAATTACTGGGAACTGTGGTTTTGGAACGGACACAGAGAATGAGATACCAACAAGACAGAAGTTGAAATTTTGAAGTGGAGTTTTGAAATGACCCCGAACACAGCAGAAAGTAGGCCCCATTCATTTACATTGTGGTGGTCTGGATTCTGTGTGATTCAGACTGAGTCTCATTATGCATATGTGTGCACATGAGTGATTTTTTTGTGATGGGGTGGGGAAGGAAGGAGGTACATTCTTAATTTTCTCTGCTTTGCTTAGTTCTACTGTTTTCAAGATCAAAGAATGGTTTGACTACTGAATTTTTGTTTTTTGTATATAGTGGAAATTATGTGAAGTATAGAAAATTGCTAACTGAAATTTTAACATTTGGTGCTGCATTAGTCGTCATTCATCCATTTCTTCTAAATCCCTCTTAGCATGTCTTAGATTATTTTCATGATTATTTCAATGAAATAATTGTATAAAGGCAAATCAGTCACCATTGTCATCATATCATACTGTAAAGTCTTTTGCTTATTTTCCTAAAATACGTGAAAGGATCCTAGAAGTTTCACAAGTTAAAGTATTACAAAAGTTTAGAGAAACATATGGATAGAGAAGAGAGTTAAACCAGTGAGTGCTTTTTCCAGTTAAATGGGAGCTCTAGTCATTGAATGTGAAATGGAGTGACTCAAGAAGGTTTATTTAGAGGTGTGGGAAGTAAGCAGGAGGCTGGTCTTGTCTGGCAAAATATAGATCTCAAATTAATCGAAGATATGTATATATATACACACACACACACACACATATATATACGCATATACACACACACACACATATATATATACGCATATACACACACACATATATATACGCATACACACACACATATATACGCATATACACACACACACATATACGCATATACACACACACATATATATACGCATATACACACACACATATATATACGCATATACACACATATATATACGCATATACACACACACACATATATATACGCATATATACACACACACACATATATATACGCATATACACACACACATATATATGCATATATACACACACACACATATATACGCATATACACACACATATATACACGCATATACACACACACACATATATATACGCATATACACACACACACATATATATACGCATATACACACACACACATATATATACGCATATACACACACACATATATACGCATATACACACACACACATATATATACGCATATACACACACACATATATATACGCATACACACACACACATATATATACGCATATACACACACACACATATATACACGCATACACACACACACACATATATATACGCATACACACACACATATATATACGCATATACACACACACACATATATATGCATATACACACACACACACACATATATACGCATACACACACACACACACATATATATACGCATACACACACACACACACACACACACACACACATATATATATACGCATACACACACACACACACATTTTTTTTTCTTTTGAGACAGAGTTTCACTTTTGTTGCCCAGATTGGACTGCAATGGCGTGATCTCAACTCACTGCAACCTCCGCCTCCTGGGTTCAAGCAATTCTCCTGGCTCAGCCTCCTGAGTAGCTGGGATTACAGATGCCCACTCCAAGCCCAGCTAATTTTTGTATTTTTAGTAGAGACTGGGTTTCACCATGTTGGCCAGGCTGGTCTCAAACTCCTGACCTCAGATGATCCACCTGCCTCGGTCTCCCAATGTGCTGGGATTACAGGCATAAGCCACTGCACTCAGCCTATCAAAGATATTTTAATATTGACAAATTATACTAACAGGCCAGACCAATCCGGAAGCCATGTGGTCAAGCTAAATCCGGACACTTTTCCATGTATCCATTTCTTGCCTACCTATCCAGCCTTGGTGCCTATATTGCCTATTATCAGTTACACTGCAGCCACACTAACCTCTTTTCTGCTCTCCAAAATACCATGATATTTCATTTTCTGCTTGAAGTATCCCCTTTTTAGTGCCAAATTTGTCCTTGAACTATTCTTCATCTTTTATATGGTTAGCCTTGGTTTCTTCACCCAAATCTCATCTTGAATTATAATCCCCTAATCCCCATGATCCCTATGTGTCAAGGGAGAGACCAGGTGGATGTGATTGGATCATGGGGACAGTTTCTCCCATGCTGTCCTTGTAATAGTGAGTGAGTTCTCATGAAATCTAATGGTTTTGTAAGGGGCTCCTCCCCGTCACTGGGCACTCCTCTTTCCTGTTGCCTTGTGAAGAAGGTGCCCTGCTTCCCCTTCACCTTCTGCCACGATTGTAAGTTTCCTGAGGCCTCCCCAGACGTGCTGAACTGTGAGTCAATTAAACCCTTTCCTTTATAAATTACCCAGTCTCAGGCAGTTTATGGCACTGTGAAAATGGACCAATACAATCTTAAATACCCATCTCCATCATCTTCTCCTGAACTCTTCAAATGAGTTACTTCCGTCTTTATTCAAGCTACCACCATACCACCCAACCCATGGCTCTATTTTGCCACTATCCTACTGGATTTCTATTATTTTCTCCTATTTACCTTCCCTATGGGAATATGAGGAAAGAGAGAGTTTTATCTTACTTTCATTTGCATCTAAGAAAAGTGCCTGGTTCGTTAAAGGTAATCAATAAAAAAGTAGGACATCAATGAACAGATAGAGGAATGAATGATATTAATTAATCTTTCTGAGCCCCAGTTTTCTCATCTGTAAAATGTGAATAATACCAATCATGTATATTTGCTTTGAGAATTAAACGAACCAACATGTAAATTGCCTATATTGTGCCTGATCCGTTTGTTTCCCCCCTTCCTTCATTCATAAGAAAATATGACTTAAATTATAAGATCTTTTTTCCTCTCTTCGACCTAACTACTAAAAACGTGAGTGTAAAGAGTCAAATGATTTCTCTTAGCAGGTGGTGATATTATGATGACATTTTTGCAACACTGATTTATCAAAGCATTGTGATTGTTAAAATCCCAAAGAATGCCCTACAGTAGTAATTAGATAAGCTAAAATGAACTAAAGGCAATAGGAGAGATGGTATTTTAGTAAACTTGTATTTTAGTTTCATTAAAGTCTATTAGATGCAAGTAATTTTGGAGAACTTTGGTGTCTCCAATACCAATAAGATATGAAAAAGTGACTCTCATTCTTCCTGGTAAAGAACATTCTATTAAAAAAAAAAAGTGAAAGCACATTGTTTAATATAGTACATTAAATTTCATTTCCCATCACAATTATTAAAAGTAGCTCTTGCATTATTAATAAGAATAAATAATAAGATGGCAATAACTATCATTAATGACTTGTTCATTAATATGTTAGTAGTTGGCTGTTTTATCATGAAGAGAAATGAATGTAAGATAGTAGAAAAGACCGGGTACGGTGGCTTACACCTGCAATCCTAGCACTTGGGAGGCTGAGGCGGGTGAATCTCCTGAGGCCAGGAGTTCGAGACCAGCCTGGCCAACATGGTGAAACCCTGCCTCTACTAAAAATACATAAATTAGCCAGGCATGGTGGCGTGCACCTATAATCCCAGCTACTCAGGAGGCTGAGCGGGGAGAATCATTTGAACCCGGGAGGCAGAAGTTGCAGTAAACTGAGATTGCACCACTGCACTCCAGCCTGGGCAACAGAGAGAGACTCCATCTCAAACAAGCAAACAAAAATGTATAGTAGAAAAATTCAGTAAATAATAAAATAGAGGGCTGCATATTTTGTCTCAGTTCATTCAAATATACCTGATTCTGAAGGAACTTTAAAGAAGAGATTTGCATACTGAGTACAGAAGTAGTTCAAAGCTAATAGGTGCTTATTACAAAGAAAATTCTCTCATGTCTCTTTGAGTTTAAGTTTGTTTACACTTAGAAAAACTTGATTTCCTGTGTCTGAGGAAAATAAGCTTATAAAAAAGATGAAAAGGCTGCTATACAGCACTCTAGTAAAAGGATGCTAACAAATTAAGTGTTAATGAATCAAAAACATATGGATTACACTTCACTTCAAATAGAAATAATTTTAGAGTTAAGGGGGGAAGTACTTAGCAAAATGTAATAGGTCTTTGTCAGTCTTAAAACCCAACCATTTAAGGAATCTTCAGGAAGCTCCTAGTGATTCTTTCCTTTTGTTGTTATCTATCATTTTCATTTTATAGAAGAGATCAATCTCTTTATGGCCAAATGACCTTTCAAAAGTTTAACAATATATTGGGTAAGTTATAAACAAACAGCCCAGAAGTTCAGAGATAAGAAAAGATCAAGGGAGAAATGTGTATCAATTAACCAAAACCACCATACTAAAACAGAACATTTTCTTCCTCTCCATGCTTATTACCATTTAAAAAGTAAAGGAAAAGAGAAATGTCAGTTTTTATATACCTTTTTGAAACCATCCTCATACACACACACACACATATATATTTAAATTGTAGCAGTGATTTATATTTTCAAATTAGTTTGGTGAATATCAATCTCTTCATTGCACAAAATTGAAATCTATATAATGTTAGTAGTTCTAATTGCAGTCCACATTTATGTAAAAACCTTTAAAAGATAATTGTCTTAATGCTTATGGCGAACTGGGAATTTTGTCAATAGAAGAAGAAAATCATGCTGGATACAGAGTTCAGAATATATACTTGCTTGATGTATAGAAACCCCTTTGTTTAAGATCATTTACGCATGTTTTTAGCCTGTGTTCACTCAGGTATGTAAGATATGTTCTTTACTGAAAAAAAATTAATGTAATTTTTCAATGCAAAAAAATGTTTCTTTAGTGCCTAGTCTATTGACTTCATCAAAAAACAGTTCACTGACCTTCCTACCTTGTTGCTTAGGCCTCTTTAAGAATTATCTGTGCAAATCAAAATGTTTGTTTCTTTTTTGTGAATACGTAAGACAGTGGCTGACCTTTGGTGTCAAAAGCCTTTGAGTCAATTTTTAGGTGGGAACCTCCACAAGTAAAGCCTAGGAGTACAAAATGTCCCTGGAACTGCAGTCAGGGAACCACAAGTGTTCCATTTGGACTGTTTGAGTGCCTTCCTTTTGTTCTCTCGCTGTCTCAGACGTTCCTTGGTTCTAACTGAGTTCGAGCCCTGCTTCCCATCTCCTCTAATCAAGGCAATCTGTTTATGCTTGAATTGACAAAAATCAAGGGTTCTTTGCTTTGTAATCACCACTCACTCGCCTACTACTTTGGATTAAGTCTCACTCCTGGTTTCTATTTCCACACGCTCCCACGTTTCATTCCCAATTTCAAATTTGGCCAGGCCCAAGTTGGCTTTTTATTCGTCCTCACCTTCGTTCAAGTCCCCATCAAGTTTGGAAAGTGCTCAGAACGCTGGGACCATCCCTCCACTGCAGGTCAAGATGATGAATAGTTGACGACACTCAAAACACTACTCAGATGTGATTGTGGAATTGGATTTAGTTGGATAGACACCTCTATGGATAATTTAGACATTTGAATGAATAAGCAGCTTTTAATGAAGGAAGGGTTAACTGGGTATTAAACAGAGTATATGAAACAATATACTTCCCAAGAGGTAAAAGTATTAGAGCTTTAAAATAAGCAATTTATAGTGTTCAATGCTCAGGCAAGCCAGATGCTTGACTGAATGAGTTGCTTCTTTTTCATTAAAATTTTCAATGGCTCCCCATTGCCTACAATAAATACATGGTCCCCACTACTGGGCAATTTCCAGTTTTCAGTCCACCTCTCCTGCAGATCTTCACCCTCCTGCCTGTTGTTCCAGTCAAAACAAATTACTTTTAGTTTTCAAACTTGCCTTGGTATTTCCTATCAGTATACCTCTATTTGCTGTTTCCTTTTGCATGGAAGAGTCTAAGTCAGTCCATCCCAAATTTCCATCAACATGCCTCCATTTTGTCTGCATGGCTACAATGTTGCCCTTCATGACTCTAATCAAAGCTTTTCTCCCCACCCTGACTGTATCCTCCAAGTAGAGGTAAACTCTCTCTCTAGGAAAACACTGTCATCATACCAACACATCATCTGCAGTTTGCTTTTTAGATAACAATGCTTAGTTTTACCTCTCTATGTAATTCATTACTAAATGTGGGTTGTTTTTCTTATCTCCTTTTATTAAAAAATTATAAATTGCATATAACCTTCAGAAAATTTCAACAAGAATGAACTAAAGATCTCAAGCAATGTTTGGAGTCTCTATTTTGGTGAACAAAAATAACAGATCAGTAGCAACACTTAAAAAAAGATGAGGAAACAGAGTTAGTTTTATGTGTGTGTAAGTTACCTTTCTATGTAATCATTACTAAATGTGGGATGGTTTTCTTATCTCCTTTTATCAAAAAATTACAAATTGCATATAACCTTCAGAAAATTTCAAAAAGAATGAACTAAAGATCTCAAGCAATGTTTGCAGTCTCTATTTTGGTGAACAAAAATAACAGATCAGTAGCAACACTTACAAAAAGATGACGAAATAGGGTTAGTTTTATGTGGAAGTTTTCCTGCACATATTCACAATAAGTGGGGGCAGTTCCTTTTTAGAGGACCTTTATACTTCCATCCTACAACCATCTATTAGCAAAAACTATTATAACATACAACACCTAAAATAATAATCTTCATTAATTGCTTATGGTTGTTTCTGGGTAATACAGACACTTGAGAAATAGGCATTTTCTTTTTTATGCTTTCCAATTTTGCTCTTGAATGGGTCTCTAAATTTACACTCCATTGTCCCATGACACACAACTTTCTCCAATCCCCCGTCTCTACCTAATATCCTGCTATTTTTATGAGCTTCAATAGCCTGTTTTAAAGTGGTAGTTTCTTTAAGAAAATAATTACAATGTAAATTAGTCTTCAACAAATAGTAAGGCGCATTTTGGAATTAAAAGTCTAGGTATTGAAGCTTTGATTCTTGCAATGTTTAAAACCATTATATAAGTTTAACCATAGCCATTAAATCTGTGTACCTAGAAATATCATTCTTTCTGTTGCTAATGAAGGTCCTACGGCACAAATTTATTAAAGGTATATGTTTGCATGGGATAATAATTGGGTCGATAATATTAAATTCATAGGCTCATTATTTAATTGCAAGGGCAGATTATGAATACAGCTTCTAAAATGTATTTTAATGAAAAACACTACATCCTGACCTAATCATATCAACCTTATGCTATCTAATTAAAGATGCAAAAAATCATTAGAGTTGCAAAATATTAGTTCCAGCTCCATCAGGCTGTGAGCTGCCCCTTCATGAATATATATTTTTTTACCCCATGATAAATAGTTAATGAGGTACAAATGACAAAATTTGCATGTAGGCAAATTAGTTTAATAGAATGATGTCTTTTCTGACTACTGAAAGTGACCTTTTCCTTATCAAAAAAATGGTTAAAATACTTGGAAATTATCATCCGGCTGCCTTTGCACAAATGACAAATTATATGTATTAACAATATAAAAATTATAAAACTCAATAATCCTAAATTCTCATCATACTGTAAATGTGTCCTGCGCTTCTGCATTTATCAATTTAATAAAAGGAAATTAAGCATATTATAAAGTATCCATTTATGAGGCAATTTTTATTCCAGATCATAAAAATGAAAAGCACATGCTTAATAGCTAGCACTATGGCAAACATCTAGATCACATTTTTAAAGCACAAGAATTCTAGACTACTTATTTGAAATACTTACATATGAAAATGCCTACTCCACTCTTAGTATTTTAGATTATAGATGATTGTTCTCAATTAAACTGGCATTATATCTTGAGATTAGTACATCAATTATTCAATAGGGCTACCTTGCTTCTCTATTAAAATAAACTAAACAAGCAAACATAAGAGATCTTGAGAAGAATCACACACAAAAATCGTAAGAAAGAAAATATCTTCACAGTGTAAATACCAAGGGCATGAAGAGTCATAATAAACAAATAAAATAAACATGTCTATTCATGTAAGTTTGGGAATGTTTGTGTATGCTTAAGACACATAACCACAACAACAAGAAATAACAGGTGGTCTACAGATTTTCAAATGATTTGCATAAACATTTCTATAATTCCTACCACTCACGGTTACTGAGTCTATACATGTAAAGACAACAGCTGCCATTTATCTAGAAATTTGAATTTCTGCTAATGGTTCAACTGAATCAAAGCCAAAATATTTTACTTAAGACCCAAATGACTTTCATTAAATTGTTTACTTCAATTCCATTTAATTAAATTGTCTTTTCTTTGATTTATTTGAATGTTTACACACAGAATTATGGACATTCTAGGTTTGAAGTCTGTTTCTGAGTTCTAGTCGTATCCATCATGGGGCAGCTAAGTCATTTTACTAAGAAGAGCATAAATATTAAAGAATTAAATAATTTCACAGCCTCCTTCAATTTTTCTTCTAGCACCTAGATTTTAATTATCTCTCATGTGTGTACACACTCTCTCATCCCTTGTTAAAATAGACATAATAAATAGTCAAGTAATTCTGTTTTCCTCTGTTTTATCTATTTAGGTACTGTTGTTCAACTCAAATTCTTTTGGTACTCAACTTTGGATTGTTCCCAAATTCTTGGACTTCCATGTTGTGACACTTATTAATGAAACAACGTGCACTCTACCTGTTCCAAGCACTGTAAAATTATCCTAAAGAGGAAGTGCTTTTTGCTTAATTTTTAGGATAATTTCAACAATTTTGGTATTTTAGAAATTATGCTGTTAGTCAAGGATGTCTGAAGAAGAAGTAACCAGAACAAATACATAGTAACATGAAATTTGTTTTGCTTCAAGTTAGGGTTTTGAAAATGCCTGCTATAATATTATATGAACTCTCAAATAAACAGAATTCAAGACATATTGATTATATTGAGTGAGCCCATGCAATTTTTTTAAAGCTAGTGTTTACATTCCTATCAAGTAGGAAATGAGGTAAGGTATAAGTTCATTCTGTAGGCTAACGAAATATATTCAATTATTCAACTATTCATTCCTGCATGCATTCTTTTATGTATTGAACAAATAGCCAGTAAACAAGTGCTATGTTCTAGAGATTGAGATTAAGGGCATGAAGACTGAGGACAGAGATTAAGGTCATAAGATGAAGAAACCACTCTTATTCCTCAAGGATATCTCAAGTCTACAAAGAAAGAGGGACACATGAACAGGTAGTTCTCAAATTGTGTGTTGGATGCTGTCAGGTAAGACAAGTAGGTTTGACAAAAAGAAAATGCCAAAATATTTCACTTAAGACCCAAATGATTTAGATTAAACTGTTTCTCTGGGTTGACTCCACAGAGAAAATACTCAAGCTGAGCCCTGGAAGAATGATTAGTTTACCAAATACTACGTGAGAAGTTGGGAGGATATTGTTCCAAACAGAGAGGAATACATGGACATGGGAAACAGTATGGCATGGGTGGTGAGTTGCTCATATTTTTATATAGCTTAATCATATTGTGGTAAGAAGCATGCTGGCTGGGAAGAGGTGGGATGGATGGGGATACAGGACATGAGGCTGAAGAGGTAAGAAATAATCAGGTCAAATGGCAGTTATAAAATAGTAAGGATTTGTGTAATGGTGGCCAAAACAACGGTAAATAACTTCAAGAACAACACAAGAAAATTATCAACTTGCTGATATACTGGCCGAGTGAGGGTTTTTTGAGCAGTCCAAAACACAAAGCTCCTTCAACCCAACTCACCTTTCTTCTTTCACCATTGATTCCTCTCCATTGCTCAGATCGTTTCACTATATAACTTAGCTCCTGATTGGAAATCTCCAAGTCATACGGTATGAAGAATTTGTTTTCTTCACTGTGGACGCACTGAAATGCATCTAATATCCAAGAGTCACTGTGTAACCTAAGAATAAAGGCATCTGTTACCCCAAGTCTTGTTTTTTTTTTATTTTTTTCCCAAGTCTTGTTTAGTTTTTTCTCCCAAAGTGTTAAATAATTCGTATTTCTTTTATCATCTTCTATTTTAGTGCATATTCTTCATTCTTTTCTCAGAAATTATTTGATGATTAAGATTTCAGAAATTATATAATAATTTCCTCAACAAAATCCCATAATGTAACAATTGCAACCCAGAGGTTTTTGCAGTTATTTCCTATAAGCCTACTGCTTCTTATTTTAAAATTTTTTAAATTTTAAAATTTTTATTTTTTTGTGGCTGCATAGTAGGAAGATCCAGAAGCAACCTACTTGTCTGTCAACAGATGAATGAATAAAGAAAATATGATAGATAGACACAGTGGAGTACTATTCAGCCATAAAAAATAATGAGATCCCGTCATTTGCAACAACATGGATGGAACTGGAGATCATTATATTAAGAGAAATAGGCCAGACACAGAAAGATAATCACATGTTCTTACTTAATTGTGGGATCTAAAAATCAAAACAGTTGAACTCATGCTTATTTTTGATGTCTAAGAAAAAATTGTAAAACTATTTAGCTATTAACTTGGATTGTAAATATCCAAATTAGTTCAAATGTGAGGGATCTATCTAAAGAAAATTTAAATTTGGATTCATTCCTGAGTGGTAGAAACCCCACTGGGGCAGGTCAGATAGCACAGTGGTTTCTCTTAGTTGTTTTTTTTTTCCAACGTGAATGGTAAACAGATTAATTTGCTGAAGCATCTAACTTGATAAAATGTTCATTTAATTTTTTTCCATGTATCAAAACAACTCCAATATTGATTTTGAAAAATCAGTTTTTCTTGTGATACTAATAAAGTGACAGCCTGTTGCCTCCCAAATTTATATTTTAATAAGAAATATTAATTATTTGATATTGTTAAGTAACATTTAGATGAGAAGTAGAGATATTTGTTAGGTCAATGCTTATAAAATTTTTCTGTTGAATACCCCTAAAAGTAAAGAAGAGAAAATGTGTATACTTTCCCTAATCTACCAGTGTTTAATACAATATATTTTCTTTTCCAAAATTTTGAGTAAAATTGAAACTTGAGAAAATGTAATATTTATCTTGTGACTTAGCGTACATATGTCTCACCATGCATACCAGGAAGTAGTTTCAGAAGCACAAAATTGGGCCACTAACAGTTCACATGCCAGACCAAAATCTTTTGTGTCTCAGTGTCAATAAACGACCCTTCTGAGAAGTAAGTTTTTAGAAAATGGCCTGAGATACAAATTGGATTATCAAGATATTTAGGCATCACATAATTATGTGTCTTCCTACACATTCAAAGTAGAGAATTATTTTAATTCAATAATTATATTTTGCTTTAACTAGTCCAGATAATGCTAGAATTTATTGATTTTCCATTATAATGGCAGTCAATTTCACATTCATCGAATTATTCTAGCCTTATTTTAATCTCGTTTTTTATATATTGATACACTAAGATACTAAAAGAAGTTTGCCTCACTGTTTATAAGTAACAGAGACAGAATTTAAGCTCAAAGATAACTCCAAAGTTTATTTTGTTCCTTTTTTCTTTTTTCTTTTTTCGAAATGCAGTCTTGCTGTGTTGCCCAGGCTGGAGTGCAATGGTGCGATCTCGGCTCACTGCAACCTCTGCCTCCGAGGTTCAAGTGATTCTCCTGCATCAACCTCCTGAGGTGCTGGGATTACAGGCCCACACCACTGTGGCCAGCTAATTTTTGTATATTTATTAGAGATAGGAGTTCACCATGTTGGCCAGGCTGGTCTTGAACTCCTGACCTTGTGGTCCACCCACCTCAGCCTCCCAAAGTGCTAGGATTACAGGCGTGAGCCACTACACCCGGCCCAAAATTTATTTTGTTCTATCATGTTGATTTAGTTAAAATAACTAATATAACATGTATCTTCATTTAACTACCTCTGTCTCAACTCTTACCAAAATAGTATAATAAACATTTTGACCTTAGCTGCTAAATAATGTCTTTGTGTTTTTTCCCCTACTATTCTGCATTTATCACACAGTGAAAATAAAAGCAAAACTGCCACCCAGCCTAACTGATGGCCCAAGACAGGCCATATGGCTGGATGCCATCTTGAAATGCAACTACTGCTCTTATTGCACTTGAGATTCTAGGTCGGCTGTTTGAATGATTTACCAGTTGCCTTGTTAAACAAGAACTAGTCTTTACCATTCTCCTAAGTTTGTTTAAAGTAACATTCATCTTTTTATTTTAATGGTGGTAAGATTTAATGTAGTTGAATTACTGTCAATTTGCCTCCATAAACATTTTCTATATGAAGATTTTAAGTGCAACATTATCAACAATGCAATTAACTTTGAATTAATTAGGAATCACAGTCCTGTTTCTGCTGGCTTCTGTTCCTTTTGCCCAGAAAATATCTGCCTCCTCTTTATTTTTCCTTCATTCTGTGTGAAAGAATAATTATGTAAACATCCAAGCCCAGATCTACAGGATGGTAAACAAGTACTTTGACAGAGAACAAAATAGCCCATTGGAATAGGGAAAGCTGTACAAAGATTAATTGCATTTTAGCTTTATTATTATTATTATTATTATGCCATTTTGGGTGGCATTTTCCAGCGAAAAGTTCCATGATGAGTTGTTAATGGGTTAAATTACAAACTTTTATAAGTTTGTAGCATATTTTTGAGCTCTATAAACCAAGCTCATATAAACAAAGAAAAAATAATCTCTGGTTATATATGCAAAATTTAAAAAATAAATAAATTGAACATAATTCTCAACATAATTGAGAATTATGTAATTCTTCTGATAATATATAACTTTTGATAATTATAATTTTTATAATTATTTTATAACATTAAGCAATATAACACTTATCCAAAGGTGAATTATTTTGTTCTTCCGCATCAAAAGATATTTTAGCCCATTATACATCTGTGAAAATGTCACTTTTCTGGTGTTCTTTAGAAAGTTAAGAAGCCCATCTATATGTTAGGAGAATTTCTGTAATGATAAACAATGTAGAAACAGTCCTTATTTCATAAATAAATTGGGTGTTGGTTACCACTGATGAAAGAGCAACAGACTATTCTCTTTGTATATGCAACACTCAATAAAATACTAAGTTTAAACTTTTCATGATCATATGTAGTTATAAAGTTTACTATCCTCAAGTGCATCAGTAATACACACAAACACACACACATTTTCACCCATTTTCTGCCATCTTGTGTGTGTGTGTGTGTGTGTCTGTGTGTGTGTGTGTGTGTGTGTATCAAACTGATTTATATAAAAGTAAAGATATGGCTGGGCACGGTGCCTCCCAACACTTTGGGAGGCTGAGGCAGGCAGATCACGAAGTCAGGAGTTCAAGACCAGTCTGGCCAACATAGTGAAACCCTGTCTCTACTAAAAATACAAAAAATTAGCCAGGCATGGTGGCAGGCACTTGTAATCCCAGCTACTTGGAAGGCTAAGGCAGGAGAATCACTTGAACCTTGGAGGTGGAGGTTGCAGGGAGCCAAGATCACGCCACTGCACTGCACTCCAGCCTGGGTGACAATGCAAGACTCCATCTCAAACAAACAAACAAAAAAAGTAAAGACATTGGATTATATTAGATGACAGAAGAGAAAAAGTAAACCAACCATGGAAAATTTTCAACAATTAATATCTCTAGTAGAAGGATATAAGTTCATTGTATGCTTATAATTTTTATAGGTTTGGGTTGTTTTTAAATAAAATGCTAAAAATTATAAGATTCTATTGCAATATACGTCATTATATGGTGATGCTTGCAAATTTGAATTTCTTTAAAAAATACAGCTATTCAATATGCCTGAAAATTTTATATCTCTAAATTATTTCTCATAAAGGTAATTAAAAGAGAAACTATATTCTACCTGTTCATAAAGCCTTAGGCATTGATGTTTATAGAAATAGGTGACATATTATGCTACAGGTTCTGATGATGGCCAATGAAACAAAGTAATTTACAAAGTCCTTTGCCCTGTGTCCTACATTTGCAGCAATTCATTGCTTTGTGAGTGGCAGAAGCTATTATGTTTGGTTCACATCTCAATGTGGGTCATTTACAGCAACCTAGTGTGTGACATTTCTTGTAAAGCTAAAAAGGACAAATGTGAATATTTAGCTAACATAGTATTTTAAGCATCATAAAAAAATGGAATCTATAACTTTAAATAGCTCTAAATGCAAATATACATATGAAGAAGAAGAATCAAATATAACTGGTTATTTCTAACTCTAATAGCTACAAGTCAGATTGGCAGTGTGATTTTACACATAGAGTAGTCAATGTACTTGTGATGTAAGTTGGAAAACTACTTACCTCTGGGCATATTTGCATTAGAATGATGCAGGTATAGCTCTAAACAGACAGGATACAAACAGCCAAACTTTTGGCACGACCAGCATATGTTCATCAAAATTCATTTTCATTGTCTTTACTTGTTAAAACCCACATATTATTTTATAAAATTGTTGAACACTTAAAAGAGGTGTCTGATACCAAAGTATTGAGACATATGGAGGCAGTTTTGGTTTGTTTTCTAGAAACTCTTAGGTGCTCACCATTCTGTTTAAGAGTCATTGAAATTCATACAGCTTTGGTTTGAAGTCATACTAAATAAAGAAAAATGAAAATATAAGGGAGGAACAAAGAAGAGAAACAGAATAAAAAGGGAAACAGAACTTTAGAAAAAGGGAAAAGAAATTCACAAAACAATAAAGTGCACACAGCTGGAAGGAGCCAAGAACTCCCCTAGCCCCTGACCATTTCTAGAGGCAGTCTTAGTGTAGGTTTCTAGTGATGAAGTCAATGTTCTTCTATATGTGTAGTCTCATGTTTGTAAGGGGACAGTCATATTCTTCTTCATTCATTCCTCTTTATTCAGTTGGTTAACAAATATGTATGGAACTAGATGAACACATTTAAGAGTGAGGGAATTTCCTGAATGTGGACACAGTTGATATGGAGGGTGAAGGAGAGGGAGGATGTAAAAATGTAATCACTGGATGGGTTTTTTTCTGCCCACTGCACAGAAAAAAATCAATTCACTGAGATCACAACATTGCAATAGAGAAAGAGTTTAATTGATGCGAGGCTGGCCACACAGGAGATGGACTTCTTACTCAAATCAATCTCTCAAAACTCTCAGAGACTAGGGATTTTATAGACACTTTCGTGGTCGGGGGGCTAGGGAATGGGTGTTGCTGACTGGCTGGGGGTGAAATAATAGGGTGTGGAAAATGGTCCTCATGCAGCGAGTCTACCTCTGGGCGGGACCATGGGACCAGTTGAGTCATGAGTCACAATTCCATGTGGGGTCAGTCTGAAAAATACCTCAAAAAAAAACCTTTTATGTTTTACAGTAGTGATGTTTTCCACAGGAGCAATTGGGGAAGTCACAAATCTTGTAATATCTGGCCACTTGACTACTGAACAGTAAGTAACTATGGAAACCATGCCTATGTTTTAGCAGAAGTGAGGTCCATCCAATATTCCTAATTTTATGGCCTTTCACTAGTCTTACAAAGGGAGTTTCAGCCCTCGAACAGGTAGGGGATTCATTTTAAAGAGAGACTGTTACTATTATTATCCTTGCTTCAAAGTTAAACTGTAAATTAAATTCCTCCCAAAATTAGCTTGGCCTATGCCCAGGAATTACCAAGGACAACTTTGAGGTCAGAAGCAAGATGGAGTCAACCACGTCAGACTTAGCTTACTGTCAAAATTTTGCAACGGCAGTTTCAAATAAAGCTGTCCAAAATAGCTTCTCTTTTCCCTCCCCCACCTTTCCTTCCCTCCACTTCCCTTCCCTTCCTCCCTCAGAACTAGATGAGTGATTTTGGCATTTACCAAGATAGGAAACCTGAATGAAAAGTGATTTGGAGGAGAAAACAATGAATTTATTTTCAAAATGTCAATAGTGAAGTCCTCTTGCTATATATATGTGGAGTTGTGAACATTAACTGTAAGTTCTATATTTTTGGACTAAATTCATGTTTACCTTGAAAGAACTAAATACCATAACTAAACAAAATGGCCTAAGTTACTGTTAGTTAGAAATACACTAAATACATTAGTTTATTTCTAAAAAACAGATCTCATTAGCTACTTTCGTACTGCCAATAGAAATGAATAATAGTTAATATTTATTTATTGAGTAAATACTTGTTATATATTTTATATATATTAAATCTATTCCTCAAAGTTCTAATTTGATTTTATTATTCACATTATCAAGAAATAGAGTCAAAGAGGTAAAACTATTATCTCAAAATGCACAGCTAGTAAGTAGCAGAGCCATGATTTAAGCCAGGTCTACCTGCCTTCAAACCAGGAACGAACCACTACATTACACTAATTCATTACAGGAAAATTAACCCACAAATGTATTTTTTTAACCATCACATGGTTAAAAATTAGAGGAAAATTAACTACAAATGTGATGTTTTAACCATCATATTTATTTTTAAGTGTACAGTTTAGTAGTATTAAGTATATTCATATTATTATGCAACAGATCTCTAGAACTATTTAATCTTGCAACACTGAAACTTTACAGCCATTAAATACCAGTTCGCCTTCTTCCCTTTCCCCAGTTCTTGGTAACCACCTTTCTACTTTTTGGTTGCTATGATTTTGGCTACTTTAAATACTTCTTATGAGTAGAATCAAAGAGCTTTTCTCTAGCTTATTTCATTTAGCATAATGACCTTAAGATTAATCCATGTTGTAGGGCATGACAGAATTTTCTTCCTTTTTTAAGACCACATAGTATTCCATTGCATGTGTATACCACATTTTCTTTATCCATCATATGTCAATGGACATTTGGATTTCTTTCACCTCTTGGCTATTGTGAATAATACTACAATGAAAATGGATATTTAAATATGTCATAGAGATTCTGTATTTAATTATTTCAAATATATACCTAGAAGTAGAGTTACAGAATCATATCGTAATTGTATTTTAAATTGTTTGAGGAATCTTCATGCTATTTTCCATAATAGTTGCACTATTTTTCATTCTTACCAAAAGTGCACAAGGGTTCCAAATTCTCTGCATCTTCTCCAACATTTGTTATTTTCTGTTCTTTTGAGAGTGGTAATCCTCTTGGGTGTGAAGTTCTATCTCACTGTGGTTTTGATCTGTATTTTCTAATAATTAATGATGCTGAGCGTGTTTTCCTGCACTTATTGGCCATTTTATATCTTCTTTAGAGAAATGTCTATTCAAGTTTTTTTGCCCATTTTTTAAAGAGGGTTATTTGGGTTTTTTTCATTGTTGAGTTGTAGAATTTCCTTATATATTCTAGATATAAACTCTTTATCTGGTATATGACTTCCAATTATTTTGTCCCATCTAGTAGGTTGCCTTTTAATCCTATTGAATGTTTCTTTTGATGGGTAGAAGTTTTTAAGGTTGATTTCATTGCATTTGTGTATTTTGGATTTTATTATCTGTGCTTTTGGTGTTATATCCAAGAAATCATTACCAAGACCAATGTCATCAGGTGTGAAAGTCCTCTGTGTAATCTCCATATGTCAATTCCTGTGGTATAGGATGAAATAGGAACCTATGCTTAGAGATTCAGAGATTTTTGTGACAGCTATTGGTTAGAATTAGGACGTTATTTTTTAATGGGTCAGATCTACCAATACATATTGTCTGATATTCCTTTGAAGGCACTGACTCATTAGATTACATAGGTGCATCTGTTATAGAATCTATACTAAGGAGACCCAAACTGCACAGCATAAGATGAACTATTAAAAGAAGAACTACAGCAGCACTGTCTCAAATCCAACTCGTCTGTGAGGTCTTAGCTACTGGGAAAACACAGTGCCAGGGAAAGGTCCAGGGTTACAACTAATGTCAATGGTGAAAACCACCACTGCTTGTGCACTAGAACTAGCTTAAGGAGGAGGCCCCTTCTGTCATTGTCCCTTTGCAGAATGACAGCCCCTTTGTAAGTATGACCAAGATCACTAGGAACTCTTCTGCAGTTTTGAGCATCTGAACATGCCTTATATTAACCTATTTAACAGGTCAATAAAGAAAAAAGACTACTTGGGGAGGAAAGCAGAAGATGGAGGCTGGAGGCTACAGAATAGAGATTTGAAAATACCAAAGTTAGAACAGAGAATTGTCAAGACAGAATTTAGAGATCATTCTGCATCTAAACTGTGGTTATTACCATCCTGGGTTCTCTGAATTTTTTATTTACATTGACTAAAAGTTTTGCATTTCTCCTGCTATGCACCATTCTGACAATTTTGAACTCTTCCTTCCACATTGCATTGTACCTTTTAAAGTTGACTGTTACCAAAAAGTCAAACTAAAAACCTATTCTGGTCATTTTGATAAGTCAAATTAACACAGGCGAGAGCTGTGTGTGTGTACCTTTCCACGCTTCATTATATTCCAGCTGACAGTTCAAAATGAAAAACACTTGGGGACAAGGGTCATTTGAACATGCAGCCTATAAGTTACATTTTATTTGAAAGGGAAAGTGTGTCCTCACCACATAAAAAAAGTATTCATTTATTTATTCATGCTTTTAGTTCAACCAATTTTTGTTGTGTTCCATTGTATTCCATGTACTTTTCTTGGTATAGAGAAGAGAAGGGTGAATTATAGAGTCCACATCTTGCCCTCAGTTGCCAGTTCAAGAATGCCATATCATTTTCTCACAATATTTGCTTCATTCTGGTCTGACTACTTATGCAACATTAAAATACAAGGTGAAGAGAATTCAACACACTGCTCTTATGCAGAGGTAATCCTCCTTGGTCTGTGGCAGCAAACCAAGATTTTTTTTTTTTTGGTTGTTTGTTCAATTGTTTCAGTAATAAGGATGGCACAATTTTTTTCAGGAAGAGTTTTAGAAACTATACATATTGCTGACAGAGAAAAGTGGGGAGTGGCACTGGCCAATGCAGATTAACTACGCTATGAGATGCAAGTACTTATATGAACGTAGAAAAGAAAATTTCTTATCCCAGTGACCTAAAATAAGCTCAAGCCAGTAATCTAGACTGTGCCAGCCAGGTAGTCTGCACCTTGTCACTTCATTCGGGCACATATAAGCTTATTGACACCTGTTTATCATTGATCAAAACTCACATGCCCTGTCTCCCATATGCTTGGGAAGAAAGTAGAAGTTGTAACAGATTATTTTATATTATTTTTACCCTAGAGGTTCTGAAAACAGGCAAATTTACCAAAAGTCAATTCATCAAAGGAGTGATTGAGTCTAAACTGACCAATTTTTCTGTTTATAAGAGAAGAAATATCATGCCAAGGAATGTTCACCTTATCTCTGACCTAGCTTCTTGCGGCTATGGATGGGAAGAGTTGGGGTAGAAAAAGAGCACTCTATCTGCTGAAACAAAAATGGAAGGGGGGTCAGCTACAACATTGTCTCAACTGCCCACACAAGACATATTAAAGTCTAAGGAGTAGAGGGAGAAACAATGATGAGCTTTTAGCAAACAAGCATTCAGTGAATGTATCTGGACCTAAACCAGCATTCAGTGAATGTATCTGGACCTGCAGGATTGAGCCATTGAGTTACAATCATTCAGTTTAATGGAGCTGACGCAATGCAGTATCTAAATCTTTTAAATAGGTCTATTCCTATACAAATGTGTCATAATGTACATAGTTCATTTCTGCCTATCAGGGCATAGAGTGTCCATGAACTAATTAGGTGAGAATTTCAAGGAATAAGAATTGCTTAGCTATATATTAATTACATACATTTTAGAATTTTTTTTCTTTACCTGGTAAATAATATTTTGCCTTTACCAAGGAACATTGTAAAGAAGATTGTAGATCCACAGTGAAATGATTTAGAAAGTAGAAAATCTTTGATTATCTCATACACAGTCCCTAGACAATGAATATGCTCATAATATCCTCATCAAAACCTGTCTTTAAATTATTTTAATCTAAATTAATTTTCCTAAGTAATAAATGACAGCAGCTAAAACTTATAAGGCTATTTGGAACTATTAAGTCAATGATTAAGAAGACATAAAGACCCTCAAAAACTAATTAACTTGACTATCAGTCTTTTAGATTTGTGTACAGCTTCCAGGATTATAACAAGCTTAAATAAATCTAACTAACACTTAAATTGTGATTTCTTGTTCTCTGCATATTTTAAAGAAAAATGTAAACAGCCTGGAGATCTTTTGTACTATTTAGATAAAGGGTTTAGAATTTAAGAATCTATATGATATCAATGGAAGCTTTATCTGAAAGGAATGCTACAAGACCAAACACTTAGTCATGGATGGGCCTCACATCTTTTCCCTAATGCCAATGTCCATAGTAGTCATTTATAAATGTTTGGGGAAAGGTAAATTTTGTAGAAGATTATCGTGAAAACAAGGGAAGCTTACTCTGTCCATCACACTGGAAACATAAAATAATTAGGTAAATTTATTTAAAATAAAACCCAGTAAGATAAAATAACAAAACAGTTAAGATCTAATGATGATACCAACTTACTGAACAGACCAGAAAATTAAAGATAAAAGAATGTCTTAGATCTCAACACTAGCCATACCAAATGACTTCTACATGGCTTATGAGCAGAGGTTCAAAAAAGAATTCAAACTTTCTAAAAATAGAAGTAAATAAATGGGAAACAATTATTTGTCAAATTTGTTATTTCAATGTCAACAAAGTTATAAAAGACTTTATGTAAATTTTAAATAACTATTTTAAAATCAAAACATAAATTTAAAAGGCTAGCAGAAAATAGAGAAAATATCCGTTAAAATTATGACAAAAGGGTTAATACTGTTAATATATATATATATATAACTCATAAAACTGAGTAAGACAAATATTTGAATGCTCTGTGGAAAGGAAGGCAAAAGGACACTTAAAAAAGAATTCATAGGCTAGGCGCTGTGGCTCACGCCTGTAATCCCAGCACTCTAGGAGGCCGAGGTGGGTGGATCACCTGAGGTCAAGAGTTCGAGACCATCCTGACCAACATGGTGAAACCCCAACTCAAAATTAGCTGGGCATGGTGGCAGGCGCCTGTAATCCCAGCTAGTGGGGAGGCTGAGGCAGGAGAATCACTTGAACCCGGGAGGCGGAGGTGGCAGTGAGCCAAGATAACCTGAGTGACAAAGTGAGATTCCATCTCAAAAAAAAAAAAGGCAATTCACAGAAAATGAAATATGAATGAATAATGAGCATAGTAAGAATGTTTAGCGATGAGTAAACAAAAACTAACATTTATTGAAAAATGAGATTTCATTTCTTCTATTAAATTTTTTTAAAGTTAAGACATTACATGAACATGATTTTAGAACTTTCCTCATTTACTACTGTGGAAAAATAAATCCATACTACTTTCCTAGAAAACAAGTTTACAATAGTTGTCAAATGTCTTAGAAATATCAAACCCTCTAAAACAGTATTTCTGGGTCTTTAGGACTCCATTCAAATAATACTTTAAAATGTAGACAAGCCCCTGTGCCCTAGGATGTTCATTAGAATTATTTATAAGATGTACAAAAATGTAAAACAATCTATTTTCCAGCAATAAATAAATATGTATTTTATACTGCTTCTACAGTATATTTTATACAATATAAAATATTGTGTATGCATTAAGTGCATACATAATTCTGAGCAAACTATCGCAAGGACAGAAAACCAAACACCGCATGTTCTCACTCATAGGTGGGAACTGAACAATGAGAACACCTGGACACAGGAAAGGGAACATCACACAGGGGGGCCTATCCTGGGGTGGGAGGAGGGGGAAGGGATAGCATTAGAAGATATACCTAATGTAAATGATGAGTTAATGGGTGCAGCACACCAACATGGCACATATATACACATGTAACAAACCTGCACATCGTGCACATGTACCCTAGAACTTAAAGTATAATAAAATTTTTTTTAAATGTATCACATAATATTAAGTTTAAAATCAACATATGAAGTTGTTTTTGTAGAATTCCAACTTTGTAAAAAACTATATAATGGGAAAACAGTTTAAATAAAAGCTCCTAAAAAATTAACAATGCTTTATCTAGATGAGATTACTCGTGTTTTTAAATTTATTCTTTGACTTTTTTCTATACTTTCAATTTTTTTCATAAATCACAAATTCTTCTAGAATGAGAAAAATTACTAAAAATATTAATGCTTTTTAGAAACTATAAAATCAAGTCCAAATGATTACATCTAGCAGATGTGAGAAACTGGTATCCAAGTCAACTTGCCTTTCAGAGCCATGGAGACTGAGAATTTTTCTAGTAGAAATCCTGTAGCATCTAATTACTGAGGCTCTTGGAGGAATCAGATCCAAACAAGCAAACTTAACAGGGATCAATCTGGAGCCTGCACAGCCAGTCCCCATAATGTGGAGCTTCCAGGGCCCAGAGCTAGACACATCCTTTATGAACTGCCAGCACAAGACTTGGTCTCCTTTGTCTTCCTATCATGCTAGCCATATTAACATTGCCATGTTGACAGCACTGATCCAGAAGTCCAGAACGACTTACAGTTGTTGCTCTAATATATCGATTAAGGATGCTAACCTAAATCAGTCAGACATTGCACAAATCCACATTGGCATTTTCCACTAAGATGAGTTCTTATGACTTCTGTGTCTCCTGGACTATTATGCCAGAGCAAAACCCCACCTCAATGACCAGATGCATCTGCTGGGGGCCGTGCTGGCTTCACAGAGGAACTGGGCTGCCCAGCATGCCATCATTTTGAGAGGTGACAATGTGCTAGCAGACCTGGCTCGCTCTCAGCGCCTCCGCGGCCTCGGCGTCCACACTTGAGGAGCCCTTCAGCCCGCCGCTGCACTGTGATAGCCTCTCTCTGGGCTGGCCCAGGCCGGAGCCGGCTCCCTCTGCTTGCAGGGAGGTGTGGAGGGAGAGGCGCGGGCTGGAACCGGGGCTGCGGGGCGCGGCGCTCACGGGCCGGTGTGAGTTCCGGGTGGGCGTGGGCTAGGTGGGCCCCGCACTCACAGCAGCTGGCTGGCGCTGCCGGCCCGGGCAGTGAGGGGCTTAGCACCCTGGCCAGCAGCTGCGCAGACTGCACTGGCTCCCCCCAGCACTGCTGGCCTGCCCGCGCCTGGCGGGAATTCTCACCAGGCCTCAGCCGCCTCCCCGCGAGGCAGGGCTCTGGATCTGCAGCCCACCATGCCCGAGCCCTGCCCTGCTGCCTCCTCCCTGCCTGTGGGCTCCGGGAGGCCAGAGGCTCCCCGAGGGGCACCACCCCCTGCTCCACGGCGACCGGTCCCATCAACAGCCCAAAGGCTGAGAAGTGCAGACGCCTGGCGCGGGATTGGCGGGCATGGCGGGGGATTGGCGGACAGCTCCGCCTGTAGCCCCATGTCGGGATCCACTAGGGAAGCCAGCTGGGCTTCCCAGTTGGGTGGGGACTTGGAGAACTTTTATGTCTAGCTGGAGGATTGTATATGCACCAATCAGCACTCTGTTTCTAGCTAATCTGGTGGGGACTTGGAGAACTTTTATGTCTAGCTAAAGGACTGTAAATGCACCAATCAGTGCTCTGCGTCTAGCTCAAAGTTTATAAATGCACCAATCAGTGCTCTGTGTCCAGCTAATCTGGTGGGGACTTTGAGAACTTCTGTGTCTAGCTCAAGGTTTGTAAACACACCAATCAGCACCCTATCAAGACAGACCAATCAGCTCTCTGTAAAATGGGCCAATCAGCAGGATGTGGGTGGGGTCAGATAAGGGAATAAAAGCAGGCTGCCGAAGCCAGGAAGGGCAACCTGCCCTGGTATTCTTTAACAGTGGGGTAGGTTTGTTGTTTTGCTTTTTGCAATAAATCTTACAGGTGCTGAGTCTCTAGGTTCCCCACTGCATTTATGAGCTATAACTGTTATTGTGAAGATCTGCAATCTTACTCCTGAGGCCAGCGAGACCAGGAACCTGTGAAGGAGAATGAACAATTCCAGACGGGAGGAACGAATGATTACATACGCGCTGCCTTAAGAGCTGTAACGCTCACCGTGAAGGTCTGTAGCTTCACACTTGAAGCCAGGCGGACCACAAACTCCTCCAGAAGGAAAAAACTCCAAATCCCTCAGAACATCAGAAGGAATAAACTCCAGACACACTATGTTTAAGAACTGTAACACTCACCACGAGGGTCAGTGGCTTTATTCTGGAAGTCAGTGAGACCAAGAACCTACCAGTTCCGGACACAGTTTCAGAGAAAGACAAGTAAACAGACTCTTCAGCTGATGTATGGGAGAGACTGACTTACTCAGATGGAAAAAAACAGGTATTTTTCCTGTAGGAGATTACCATCATTTTATCAACATCTGAAGGAACCTTAAGAGCACCTGCTTCTAGAATATAAGCAAACCCTGCTGAGGGTAACTAAGCATGCCTAGTTTAGACGGCAGGTTAAGCATGGAAAACAAGGAGAACTAGGTTGAGAGAGTGAACAAAACCTGTTTATTTCTACTAAATTATTCCAGGTTCATTGTCTATGATGGCCAGGCCATCCACCTGTCATTGTTTTGTCCCTATATTATTTCTCCATCCATTATAGTGCTTCCCACTCTTCCTACCCATAATTACCTGTGGGGTAATCTTTCTATTTTAATTCAAATACCCATTTACTTTAGGTAGCAAAGCATTAAGTCATAGTTATTTGGTGCATAAATTTTGTGCTTTCTTTTTTAACTTTACAAATAATGTAGATAATAAAGTTGTAGACCTCAGACGATGAAGAGTGTAACTGTAAACATTCATTTTAAGTGAAAAAGGTTATATTGATGTGGGAATAAATGATACAAAACATTATTTTATAATATTTTTAATCTTAGAAAAGTCTAAACTACATCTCATGCTTTAACTTCTCTGGTCATTTTAAATAATAATTATTCATGTAGAGCCTGTTATAAAAACCTACACATGCATGTTAATTTCATCATGTTACACAAAAAAAAATGCCTAAAGTCTAGCAAATGAACATCTTTGCCTAGGGCCACATGACAAGTTTGTGGTCAAATGAAAACTGAGTGATCAGAGAAGCCCTTCTCTAAGAAACTAAGTGCTCTGGAAAGATGACATACAGTACTTATGACATGTCAAAATATAAACCAAGCCTGTGCCTAAACAACACACATCCCCTGGAGAATTAGGCAATTTTACAACAGCTATGTTAGTGACCTAAAGGCCGCATCAGAGAATGATCAGTCTACTGAAGGAAGACTTGCGCAGTGAGTTCACCTCGCATTTCATAGAAAATAATGACTATCATATGTGTACTCCCTCAGCACCCAGCCACAAACCTCCAAGCAGCTGCATTCACCCTTACCTTTTTTTCTTATCATATCAAGAGACAAGATCTTTTTCCAAAATCCAAGGTTTGTCTCCATCTGAGTTGTACCTCATGTCTTCAGAGACCTCTCTCAAATATACTCCCTTGCTTAAGTATTTATAATATTTCTGTAAATTTTCATCTCTGCCTAGAAATATGTTCAAACCACGCCCGTATTTAAAAATCATTTTTAAAATATATTTTCTAACCACTTTCTATTTATAGCATAACTGTATTAAAAAAGTCACAAAGTACCAACTCTACATCCACATCCTTGACTCAGCCCACTGCAATTTAGTCTCTACCAAAAGGCAATGAAACTGGTTTCAACTACATATATCTATAGTCTATATTGATTTCCCCGAGCTCTGCACTTATTTATCCAACTTCTCGTAACATATTTCCCTTGGCAATATCAAAGATAGCTCAACATGAAAGAAAAGTGAGTTAACTTGTTATCCATCTCCTGTAAATGTTTATTTTCTATCTAATCCCTGCCTCTGAGGATTCTACAGCCATTTCCCACCTGCTCAACTCCTGATCTTGAGACTATACTAATTATCATCCTCTCCTTTGCCTTCAACTTCCAATCAAATTATGTTATGTTCTGCTCATTAACTATTTGTTTTTTGTTTTGAATTTCTTTATTTCTTCTAAAAAATATGGGAAACATCTGCAGAAAGAGCAGGTTTGTTACATAGGTATACATGTGCCATGGTGGTTTGCTGCACCAATTGACCTGTCCTCTAAGTTTCCTCCCCTCACCCCCCACCCTCCAACAGGCCCTGGTGTGTGTGGTTCTCCTCTCTGTGTCCAGGTGTTCTGAGTGTTCAACTCCCATTTATGAGTGAGAACATGCGGTGTTTGGTTTTCTGTTCCTGAGGATGATGACTTCCAGCTTCATCCATGTCCATGCAAAGGACATGATCTCATTCCTTTTTATGACTGCAGAGTATTCCATGGTGTATATGTACCACATTTTCTTTATCCAGTCTATCATAGATGGGCATTTGGTTGGTTCCATGTCTTTGCTATTGTAAATAGTGCTGCAATAAACGTACATGTGCATGTGTCTTTATCATGAAATGATTTATATTTGGGGGGATATATACCCACTAATGGCATTGCTGGGTCAAATGGCATTTCTGGTTCTAGATCATTGAGGAATAACCATACTGTCTTCCACAATGGTTGAACTAATTTAAATTCCCACCAACAGCGTAAAAGCATTCCTATTCCTCCACAGCCTCTCCAGCATCTATTGTTTCTTGACTTTTTTGTGACTGGTGTGAGATGGTATCTCATTGTGGTTTTGATTTGCATTTCTCTGATGATCAGTGATGTTGAGCTATTTTTTATGTGTTTGTTGGCCACATGTATGTCTGTTTTTGAAAGGAGTCTGTTCATATCCTTTGCCCACTTTTTAATGGGGTTGTCTTTATTCTTGTAAATTTGCTTAAATTCCTTGTAGATTCTGGATATTAGACCTTTGTCAGATGGGTAAACTGCAACATTTTTCTCCCATTCTGTAGGTTGCCTGTTCACTGTATTGATAGTTTCTTTTGCTGTGCAGAAGCTCTTTAGTTTAATTAGATCCCATTTGTCAATTTTGGTTTTTGTTGCAATTGCTTTTGGCATTTTCATCATGAAGTCTTTGCCCATGCCTACATCCTGAATTGTATTGCCTAGGTTTTCCTCTAGAGTTTTTATGGCTTTGGGTTTTACATTTAAGTCTTTAATCTATCTTGGTTAATTTTCATATAAGGTGTAAGGAAGAAGTTGAATCCCAGAACAGACCAAAAACATGTTCTGAAATTGAGGCAGTAATTAGTAGCCTATCAACCAAGAAAAGCCCAGGACCAGACAGATTCACAGCTGAATTCTACCTGAAATACAAAGAGGAGCTGGTACCATTCCTTCTGAAACTATTCCAAACAATTGAAAAGGAGGGACTCCTCCCTAACTCATTTTATGAACTAGCATCATCTTAATACCATAACTGGGAAGATACACAACAACAACAAAAAAAGAAAATTTCAGGCCAATATCTCTGATGAACATTGATGCAAAAATCCTCAATAAAATACTGACAAACTGAATCCAGCAGCACACCAAAAAATTATCCACTATGATCAATCAGCTTCATCCCTGGGATGCGAGGCTGGTTCAACATATGCAAATCAATAAACATGATCCATAAACAGAACCAAAGACAAAAACCACATGGTTATCTCAATAGATGCAGAAAATGCCTTCAATAAAATTCAACATCCTTCGTGTTAAAAACTCTCAATAAACTAGTTATTGATGGACCATATCTCAAAATAATAAGAGCTATTTATGACAAACCCACAGTCAGTATCATATTTAATGGGCCAAAGCTAGAAGCATTCCCTTTGAAAACCAGTACAAGACCAGGATGCCCCCTCTCACCACTCCTATTGAACACAGTATTGGAAGTTCTGGCCAGGGCAATCAGGCAAGAGAAAGAAAGAAAGGGTATTCAAATAGGCAAAGGGGAAGTCAAATTATATCTGTTTGCAGATGGCATGGCTTTACATTTAAAAAGCCCCATCGTCTTAGCGCCAAAACTTAAACAGATAACCAAAGTCAGCAAGGTCTCAGGATGCGAAATCAATGTGCAAAAATCACAAGCATTCCTTTACACCAACAATAGAAAAGCAGAGAGCCAAATCATGAATTAACTCCTATTCACAATTGCTAGAAAGAGAATAAAATACCTAGGAATACTGCTAACAAGGGATGTGAAAGACCTCTTCAAGGGGAACTACAAACCACTGTTCAAGGAAATAAGAGAGGACACAAACAAAAGGAAAAACATTCCATCTTCATGGACAGGAAGAATCAATATCGTGAAAATGGCCATACTGCTCAAAGTAGCATATAGATTTAATGCTATTCCCATTGAGCTACCATTGACATTCTTCACATAATTAGAAAAAACGACTTTAAATTTCATATGGAATCCAGGAAGACACTGTATAGCCAAGACAATTCTAAGCAAAAAGAGCAAAGCTGGAGGCATCACACCTCCTGACTTCAAACTACATTACAAGCCTACAGTAATCAAAGCAGCATGGTACTGGTACCAAAACAGACATGTAGACAAATGGAACAGAACAGAGACTTCAGAAATAACACCACACATCTACAACCATCTGATCTTCGATAAACCTGACAAAAATAAGCAATGGGGAAAGGATCTCTTATTCAATAAATGGTGCTGGGAAAACTGGCTAGCCATATGCAGAAAACTATTTCTTAAATATATGCCAACTTCCATGTTTAGTAATGTTCTCTTTAAAATTTTTGACACTCCTTGCCTAGACTATCAAAATGGCTTTCTAACTAGATTTTCCTACTTCCAACCTGGTCATTGTTAAACCCACCTTTCCTTCTACTATCAGAGTGATTTTCCTAAAATTAAAAGTTACGTTAAATCCTTTAATGTTTTCACTTTACCATTAGAAGAAAGTCAAACTCCATAGCATGATGTCAAGTCTTTTATCATCTTGTCCTTGAATGCATTTCCAACTTTAACTGTGCTGTCTGCCATCTCCCCATATCCTGCACACCAGCCATGTCAAAATACATTTGATTTGCCAAATACATCACACTTTTGAAGGACCATATGGCTTTATATATCTTCCCACTGCCTGCAAACCTGCTTCCCTCTGTTTTTTATCTAGCTAAATTATATTAAGGCTTCAAATATTACTTAAGTATCATATTTCCACTGAAATCTTTGCCTGTTGCCCACATCCTCCACCAGATCTGTGTTGTTTCCTTTTCTCAATGCTCCTAGAGATCCCTGTGTTGATCTCTTTCTGGCACTTTGCTAAAAAATGGTGGTGAGAACACTTAACATGAGATCTACTCTCTTAACAAAATATTAAATGCACAATACAATATTGTTAACTATATACCAATGTTGCACTGCAGATCTCTGGAACTTCATCATCATTTGTAACCAAAATTTTTACCCATTGAATGGCAACTGCATATTTACCCTTCTCTTCATCCCCTGGAAATCATCATTCTACTTTCTGCTTCTATGAGTCTGACTTATTTAGATACTTCATATATGTTGAATCATGCAGTATTTGTCACTATGTGACTGGCTTATTTATTTCACTTAGCATAATGTCCTCAAGGTTTATACACATGTATTCACACTGTCACATATCACAGGACTTCTTTCTTTTTTATGATAATATTCCATTGGATGTACGTACCACATAATATATTCATCAACTGGTGGAGATTTAGGCTGTTTCCATGTCTTGCCTATTGTGAATAGTGTTGTAATGAACATGAGAATGCTAATATCTCCTTGAAGTTCTGATTTCAATTCTTTTGGGTAAATACCCAGAAGTGGAATTGCTAGATTATATTGCAATGCTGCAGTAATTAAAACAGTATGGTACTGGCATAAAGACAGATATAGACCAATGTTACAGACTACAGAGCCCAGAAACAGATCTACACATATACAATGAACTGATCTTTAACAGGGATGCCAAGAAAACACAATGGGGAAAGGAGTCTCTTCTACAAATGGCACTGGGAAAAGTGAACATTCACATGCAAAAGAATGAGATTGACCTTTATCTTACACCATATGTTAATACAAAAATCAACTTAAAATGGATTAAAGACCTAAACATAAGATCTGAAACTGTAAAATTCCTAAAAGAAAACATAGGGGAAAATCTTCATGACATTGGTCTTGGCAATGATTTCATGGATAAGACACCAAAAGTATAGGAAGTAAAAGTGAAAATAGACAAGTGGGACTACATCAAACTAAAAAGCTTCTGCAAAGCAAAGGAAATAATCAATAGAATAAAATGCCCTCCTAGTACTTTTTATACTACCTTGCATTTATTGCTTCTCTTCTCTTTCATCACAAACATAAACTGATGACTTGGCAAGTCATATCCATGATATTCAAGATCAAAGCTGAAGAATAATTTTTCTGTTCGTGACTTTAATGGGTGGAAAGTGTGGGAAGAAGCAGGTTGGAAGGAAAAGAAAAAGAGAATTTAAGATGAACTTTTCAGGAAATTTCCCAGAATGTTATTAGATATCAAGAGATTACTCTTTGTTTGCTACAGGTCTCTGGTTTGGAGCAGCAAGTTTAATAACTCACAGTAAAATTAGCTCTCTCTATAATGGGAAAATATTTTCCTAAAGTCGAATAATTTCCTGGTTGGTCTTCAGGACAAGTGTTACAGGTAACCAAAGAAACGTTCACCTTAGCAATGTAGAGATGGTTCTAACTTCTCTTCTTTAACCATCTCCTCACAACCTAAATGTGCAATAAGAAGACTGGAGGCTGAACACATTGAAGAACAAAGTGATTGAAGCACCTTACCTGAGACAATATAAATATAAAATCAAAGAAGAAATGATGAACAGGAGGATGTAAAGCAGCACGGTGATCACCACGCCAAGAATGCCTGGCTGCATCGTTCTTACAAACATCCAGTAGAGCTTCGCGGCATCCGCCATGGGAGTCTCCTCATTATCTGTTAGCCGCTGACAAAAGCAAATACAGATTTGAAAAACTAAGAATGGGAACACTGATCATCAAGTTAGGTGAAAGTAAATATACAAAGACTATGTGACCCTATAAATTGTTTTTGAAATAAGTCTTCCAGGTACTGAAGATTGCCAGCTCTTCTGGTACACAAAGGAAAAGAAAAAAGGCTTGGTTTACCCAGTTTTTCTCATCTTCCCTCTAAGCCTTTACATGCACACACTTGACATGCAATTCATAAAGTAAAAGCCATGTTTTATTTATGTACTATTAACTTCTGAATTTAATGAGCACAAGATGTGAAGAAATTAAATATGATGGTGAAAAGAGTCCTTTCTTTCTGAAGCAGATTTGATAAGAATTTAATTTGTGCTATGCATAAAAGAGATGGCTTATTTTAGAAACTTATAAAAAAGTTATCAGGCTACTTAATGTGCGTTTGAAAACCAAGTTTACATTAGGTTAATTTAACAATAAGTCCTTATTTTAGACAAGGAAAGACGTACACTACATTGGATTAGAAATGAAAAACAATACTAAGGGGTTTTTAAAAGTATATACATTTGTAAAGACCTACAGTATCATTATATGACATCTTTGACTTTATAAAATATGGATGTTCTTTAATTATAAGTCTCTTGATATCAAGTGGAAGTAATGTGCAATATAAATGTTAAGTAAGGTATCTTTTCTCAATGCAATAGAGAAGGAAGAATTCCTTTAGTTTTTAAACTGATGATTAAACTGATGATAAATAAAAGTTGAAAAGCCGTTTTTTAAAAAGCTTATCCAAACCACTCATGTGTAGATGAAAACAGAAACCTAAGCAGATTCATTTGTATTTTCCCTACACCAAAATATACTTTAGTGATTGGGCAGTGAGTATAATTGAGATGTTCCAATTCTCAACTACTGCTTCTTTGAGCACCATCTCAAAACTTTTTTTTCTATATTCTGTACTTGTTAACCAGTCTATCTTGCAAAATTGTGTGACTGCTGCCAGGACTTTTGGCAGTAGATTGTAAGAGTCATCATGCATCTCTCCTATTCTACATCATACCTTTCTGCTGTTTCTTAAAGGTAATGAAATAGACTTGAGATTCATTAATGAAACAAACAAACAAAAAGATATATATTTGATGACAGTCACATAACCTAACCAATATATTTTAATTATTTCTTTGACCTACATATATTGAATGCCTATTATGTGTCATTAGGAACTGAAGATAAAAGAGTGAATACAATTAGACAAAAGCTCTACACTCTTGGAGCTTACATTTAGATGAGAAGGGGGTACATGAATGATAGTAAGCATATATGCAAGATTAAAATAAGTAATTTATTGTTTATGATACATCACAGGATGGTATTATGAAGAAAAATGTAAACCAGAAGAGGTATAGGAAAGATAGAAGTGTATCACTAAATATTGCTTCAGAATAGGTGTCACTAAAAAGATGGCCTCTAAGAAAAGACCTAAAGATATAAGAGAATGCGCCAGGTGCCTCCCAAATGGTATTCATCACATACGGCCCATACTACATCTGTGTGTGTGTGTGTGTGTGTGTGTGTGTGTGTGTGTGTGTGTGTGTTTATTCTCCAACTAGATTGTAAATTCCAGCCTGGACTATAGGGGCAATGGCTCTTACATCTTGTGTCATTCACAGAGCACAGCATCATCATTTCATTCTAATACTCTCATCTTTATTCTTTTTATGTCAAACATATAATATATAGTATGTTTATATATTTATACACATAATATATAAAATATATATTATACATTTATATACATAATTTATATATGTATTTATATATATATATATGTTTCAAGGTTTATTCCCAGTCTCTTATTTGATCTTCCCAGCAACACTATAAAAAGAGTAAGGTAGGTGTTTTGTATTTGTAGATATTACTACTTTCTCATGATGCATATGAGGACATTGAAAACTGAAGAGGTAAACTGGCCTATCCGACATCAAATAGATGACACATAGCAGAGCTGGGACCAGAACCCAGCTCTCTCTGACTCCAACTCTGTGGTCTTTCCACTACTCTATGGTCACTTCTAATGGGTTTGTGATTTGAATGTGTCTCCCAAAAGCATGTGTTGGAAACTTAATCCCAGTGCAACAGTGTTGGGAGGTAGAGCCTAATGGGAGGTGTTTAGGTCATGAAGGCTCCATCCTCATGAATGGATTAATGCCAATTATAAAAGGGCTTGAGGCTGCAAGTTTGAATTCTTGCCATCTCTCATCCTCTCTTTGCTCTCCTGCCATGGGATGACACAGCAAGAAGCTCCTTGCATGTGGTTGACTGCCACGGGTACTACTTGAGACCGTCATTATGGCAGTTACTATTGTTACTGCTTGAGACCATCATTACAAGACTGAATGAAGGGATGAACATAGAAATGATAACAAAAAAACAAAAGTAACTATTTTAAGGGAAGGCTAGCATGGAGGAGAAGAAGAGAGCTCCCTGCTTCTAGTGAGCAAAGACAGCCGCTGAGCATCTACAGCCCTTTGTATTGGGTAACAAGAGCAAGGAGGAGAAGGTAATGATTGGTCAGCTGCCTAATTGATCAAGGGTTCATATTGTTACTGACAGGTTTCAATTATGCCTAATCGTAAGAAACATTTGTGCAGCCTCCAACACTTTTAGGATGTCAGTTCCTCAATCTCGGACTTCCCAGACTCCATAATCATGAGCCAATAATTCCTGTTCACTATAGATTAACCAGTCTTAGGTATTTTATTATCACAGCACAAAAGAGAATAAGATGTGGAGTCTCAAGAATCGTTTGCTGAATGACAGCGTTTGCAACCTACCTTTCATCTTTGCTTACATGTTTTATTCTTATCTCACTATTTATATTGAGGGCAGAAATTATGCCATATTTATTCTGAATCTTTTAAAACCTTATGTAGAGAGTATATACTCAATAAATATGTGCTGATGGACTAAAACATTCAGTAGCAGATCTTTCCTCTACTTTTTATCCAGATTAGGGCTCAGGCAGAGAAATAATTTATCCACTTAATGAAATTGTTGAGCATAGTATCATCAATGCATTGCCAACCTCTGAACCAACAAACTGAAGGACTACCAAAGAATTACTAGCAATATCAACAGCCCCTCAGCACTTCAGCCTCAGACCAATTCATCTGCCACATCTCCCTTTAGATCTCCACACATGAAATGAATTCAAGACAGAAAATACCAGTAAAATTAGGTAGCATCTCCCTGAACTGAGTGACCTGGTTCAAACCCAGAAGATACTCAGCTTCGTCCGCTAAAAAGAAGTGCGGAAGGATCTGGAGGTATGAACACTCAGGCAACCTGAGTCTCCCAAGTGACATTCAACCTATGATAACTGCAATCCTTGTGGAACAGTAGTTTTCAAGAGTTAATGATCATCAGAATCACCTGGAAGGTTTGTTAATATACATATTGATGGGCCCCTTCCCAATGTTTCTAGCTCAGTGAATTTGGTGCAGGGCCTGAGATTTTGCATTTCTGTTAAGTTCTCAGGTGATGTTAATGCTGTTGGTCCAGGAACCACACTTTGAGAACCATAGATTTAAATCAATACTTCTGAAGCTTCAGTATGTGGCCACATCCAAGTGCATTTTTACAGGTTCCCAAAGGGTTTTAATGCTGTCTATCTGTGGATTACAGACAGCTTTAGAGGTTTTAAAAGATAACAAAATTAGATGTCATCTGCAATAGAACATGATGGATTCAAACTGCCCAATAATTTGTGCAAATTTGGAAAACAATTTAGCTTTTTTTTTTTTTTTTCAAGTGGAGAGAGAGAGAAGGGTGCTCTATACAGCTACTGGAATCCAAGGCAGCCTTTGTCAGGTTCCAGATCTATGAACTGGTTCTGAGATGGCCACACTGGAGGTTACTTTCCTATAGATTACATCGGAGGTCCAGAGTAAATTAAGTTCTGCTCATTTTGTCAGCTGCCTTGGATACAGTGGTCTGGTCTCCTATTTATCTGCCTGAGGGAACTAACTGAAACAAGAAAAGTCCTTCCAAGATTGCTGCAGATATCCTTCTGAGCAGATCTCAGAGGACCACAGGGACAGCTGCTCATCCTCCCCAAATGGCTTCATGCGTGATGTGGCTGTAGGCTGAGCCCCAGCACCCTGTCTATTCAATATGCACATTAGGACTCTGGGAGAAATTGGAAGTTGGTCCTCCCAGAATGCAGACAGCATTCCTCTCTACATCTCCTGCTCATCAATCCTCGATGCCACAGTCACCTTATTATCCTGGAGAATAAGAGAGGTAGGAATGTAGATGTTATCCAGCTGGAGAATCAGAATGTGCTAATCAACAGGGTGAAAAAAGTTTAGAGATGGGGTAGGAAACACAGCCACTTCTAACTCAAAAGGCTCCCTCTTCTGCCATGTTGTCAAGGTGCTCAAAGGCATGGAGGCTTCACACAGTGGTCTGTCCTTCAAGAACTGAGGAGCGTTCCTTGGCACATGATTCTTTCGCTAATCCCTAACAGTGGGACTAGAAACTAGATATACCAGTGGGCTTGAGGGGCACTGTTTTAGTTAATTTTAATAATGTTAAATGATCTACATAGTTAGAGTCAACAATCACACTTGTCGGCAGGTTCTGGGCATTTCTGGCAGAGGTCATTTCCACTCAGGAATAAGCAGTCAGAATTCTCACATGAAATCAACAAGACATTAGTGCACTTAAAGCTTCGAGAACTCCAGTCTTGTGAAGAGCAGTCCAGCTATCCCCAGTGAGCGAAAGCCCAGCCTAGCAAGCAGGAAAATGAAAGGAAAGGCCTTCTCTGCAAAGTATGTAGCACCTTGTTACTCACAGTGTGTCCATGGAACTAGCATCATTGGCACCATCTAGGGGTCTATCAGTAATGAAGAATCCTAGGCTCTACCTGCTAACTCAGAATGTGCATTTTGTTTTATTTTTTAAAATATGTTTTTATTTTTATAGATTTAGAGGCTGTAAGTGCAGATTTGTTACATGAATATGTTGTGCAGTGGTGAAGTCTGGGACTTTTCATGTAACCATCACCCAACTAGTATACACTGCATCCATTAGGTAATTTCTCATCCCTCATGCCAATTTCCCATCCCTCACGCCCCTTCTACCCTCCATCCTCCCACCTTTTTAAGTCTCTGATGTCTATTATTCCACTGTTTATGTTCATGTATACTCATTATTTAGCTCCCACATATAAGTGAGAACAGGAATGTGCATTTTAATAAGATCCCCAGGGAACTTGAAAGCAAATCTTTCCTCTACTTTTTATCCAGATCAGGGCTCAGGCAGAGAAATAGCATGCTAGGGCCTGAGACACAGTGCGAAAAATGGTGACAGGCTCTGCTGACCTTAGCTGTCTACTATAGCACCCATAGTGGGAGATATCTTCATGGATGCAAATGTTCTGAAAGCACTTTGTTGACAAAAGAGTCAATTTCAAACACAGTTAACAAGTAGAGTCCATCAAAACACTCATCTCTATGATTTGCTTGGTATGGTGAATATAATCCAAACACATACATTCCAGTTATGAAACTTTCCTTTTTCTTGTTAAAAGGAGAAATATACCAAATGTGGAATATTATTTCATACATTAAGATAATTTTATAAATAAACATTTGGTCATATTGATTAATTTATAGTATCTATATGCTCCCTTGCTTGGAATGATATTTTATGGCCAGGTCTACAGTATAGAAATTTAGTTAAAATTCAGATGTCTCTTCTTTTGCCTATTGAAATTGCTTAAAAATGTGATGACTCCAAGGTAAAGTGTTTCTTGGCTTGAATTACTCCACTGTTTGCCAGTATCTTTAATTTTGCTTTGATGATTTAATCTAAAGCATTTGGCAATTTAAATGGAGCTTCAATAAAGTTGCTAAATTGCAGGTCAGGGGTCACGGCAAGTAGGCAGGATAGGAAAGGATGATCCCCCATTGAGCCTTGTCTAGCCTTGCCTAGGAAAGGATGCCCAATTGAGCCCTGCCTATGCAGGAGCTTGCATCTTCCAACCTATGTTGCTATTCTTAGATCTTCTTAGTCGGCTCATCAGAGCTTTCCTATGCATCCATAATGTCCATGGTCCTCAAACTGTGGTCCCTGACCAACAACATCACTGTCATCTGTAAATTTGTTAGAAATGCAAGTTCTTGAGCTCTACTTCAGACCCACCAGAGAAAGAACTCTGGGGATGGGGCCCAGCAATCTGTTTTTACCATAGCCTACAATAGATTCTGATACAGAATAAGGTTTGAGAATCAGTACGTTTCAGTAACACTCTCTAGGAAATCCCACGCCTTGCGAATTCAAAGCAATAGATTTGGATATGGTAATAAATTTACACTAAGAGCCACATCATTTTCGCCTCAAATTATAGCCCCCAAATTCATTGGTAAATTAAATATTTTGGGGTAATCAAAAAATTGTCATCAGGGATAACATACATTTGATTTCACAAAGCAATATATTGACTGAAAGCTTGAAGTAGAGATTTTAACATGAGGGAAGGAACATCATCCTCAGAATTCAGAAATCTGGGTCCTAGTCGTGGGTGCAGTGTGAACTGGCTATATGGCCTCAGATAAGTCATGTAATTCTGCATCTGGTTTCTCCCAGCTGTAAAGTGAGAAGAATACTTGCCCTATCAACTTACAGGATTGTCATAAATATGTAATCAAAGACATTGTGTGAAGATGCTTGAAAAATACAGGAGCACTCTTCAAATATTAGAATTATTATTACCATTATTTACATGTCATTATGTACCTTAATACATCATTCATAATTATGTAATCTTAGAAATATATATTTTAGGGTGAAAATGCACCATGTCACTTCAATATCATCACAAAAGTCTAAATAAATGCCTATGCGGTAGTTTTTAAAACACATTTATTACTTAGAAATGTTTAAAAAGCTTTCATTCTTGACTGTATTTATTGCAGAAGAGTACTACATCATAGTCAATAAATAACCTAACTAATTCAAGGAACTACTGTGCAGTTACCTTTTTGCAAAATTTGCCTATGAAAATTCTTAATATTAAAAAAGTTACCTAAAAAAAGTTACCAAAAGAATATAACAAAATAAAGCTTCTTTGTAATAAGGTTACAAATGTGACAGCTAGCTGGGATTTGATCTTCAACATGACTTCTGGCTTATTTTTCAAGTGTTTATTTATGAGAGTTAAAATTACACTTAAATTGATTATATTAGACATGCATGACTTTTTTATCAGAAGAAACTTAATTTCGATTTAAGATGAATACTGATTGTTCATTATGATTGAAACTTTCCATGTCAAATGATTCATGGACTAAAGCTAAATTCTATGTCAAGGACTCATATCCTGATTATTTCATTTGACTTACCCCCAGGAGAGTATCCACTATAAACACTGCCAATGGGTCTAGAACTGTCCATAGTCCCATGGTAATGATTAACTTTGACAAGACATCAGGGCAGGAGGCAAACAGTAGCTGACAGCCCCGTCTGATCAAAACCAAAAGAAGTAGGATTGCATTCAGCATTAAAGGCCCCAACACAACCACAGGAAGCTCTTCTCCAATGTGAAGTGAGGAGGTTGGGTAGCGAAGCTCAACGGTGTGAAGAGAAAAATGGAATCTGTGGGAAAAGAAGGCAATCGTATAAGGGTGAACAAGAGGAACCGTACAAAATACCAAGTGTACAAACCAATTTAAAGAATTCTGTGTTTTGTTTTCTTTTTCTTAAATACGGAAAACTGGACACTTAGTAGTACCCCCCAATTTATTGTTAGAAGTTTTCATCTTATCCCAGCCCCTCAACATGTTACTTCCCAGGAAAAGGTAAACTCTACCCTGTTTATTGTTGTTTTAAGTGTCCTGTGCCACCATAGAAAGTATGTCAATTTGAGCCACTGAACACAGCATTCTAAGGACTAAGAGCATTTCTGCAGTTCACACAGTACATTTTAGTAGGTTATTTAAAATGCGAAATATACCAGTGAACTTTCTACTGTGTCAATCTTTAACAGAAATGAGAACTAGATGTAAATCTAATGCTCCTTTAGAGTTTCAGCATAACTGATTAATTTTACTCATGATTCTTGTCAGCAGATTCCCAGATACAACAAAAATGACACTGTCACCACTAACAACCAAAATATCATACTCCTTTGTTGTTCTAAAAGAGTCAACTAGATGCAGTTGAAGGACCTAACTCAATGATTAGATCCAATCTGAACCCAGTCATTCAAGCATCCTCGACCCAGGCTTTGCTACTATCTTTCTGTGCAGCAAGACTTTATTTCACTTGAAGTTTTCTCTCCCCTGAATTTCAGCCTATGTAAAGCTGCTTCATAGTTAATCCTGCCTGTGCATTCTATTTATCTGCCATCTACTAGAAGGAGTTGTTTTACCCACTCCTTGACTTGTGCTTCAAAGAAAGTTTTATGCTTTGTTCTTATGTGAATACCAAATAAAGTAATGTACATACATTTCTTTTTTCTTTCTTTCTTTTTTTTTTTTGAAACAGAGTCTCGCTATGTCACCCAGGCTGGAGTGCAGGGGCACAATCTTGGCTCACTGCAAGCTCTGCCTCCTGGGTTCACGCCATTCTCCTGCCTCAGCCTCCCAAGTATCTGGGACTACAGGTGCCTGCCACCACACCCGGTTAATTTTTTTTTCTTTTTTTTTTTTGTATTTTTAGGAAAGATGGAGTTTCACCATGTTAGCCAGGATGGTCTCGATCTCCTGACCTCGTGATCCGCCCACCTTGGCCTCCCAAAGTGCTGGGATTACAGGCATGAGCCACCGTGCCCGGCCATGTACGTAAATATCTTAGCATAGTATCTGACACAGAGCGAGAGTGGAAGACATGCTCATTGTTGGTAATGTTATTGCTACGGCTCATAGCTAAGATGTGACACAGAGCTACTGTGTAACTCAAGCCTGCAGACTGAGACAATAGCCAGAAAATATCCTTTGTATCTTAGGTCCTCCCTTGCTTAAGAAATTGGTTCAACGGGGCTGTCAAGATACATTTTGCAGTCTCATTTTATTAACAACTAATAAAGATAGGGCTTCCTTTCCTATTGAAGAATAAAAGAGTGAAAAGCAAACAACAACTAGGCCAAGCATATAACATTTGTTTTTCCTGCTTTGGAAACCTTAAAAAAAGGAAAGAGAAAGAAAGAAAGGAGGAACAAAGAGACTATCCATATAAAAATTCCTCCTTGAAAATGCAGTTTAGTATATACACATTTGTATATTCCATAATATATTCCGACCTTTATGATTTCATTTTCAAAGAATATCAATAACTATATATGTATGTATAAATACAAATATACATATATATTATTTTCATAAAGTCTTAAAGTTCTTTGCACTCTTCTTAATTGAAAATATACACACAACTTTATTTTTATCTGTACCATCTACATTTGAGAAAATGAATTTTACTCGTATTGATATCTATCTGTGTGTCTATCTACAGTGTCTTTGGAATCATGTTTTATAAAGAGATAACCTTTAAAATATCATCCTTTTCCAGAGGATAATGGCCCCGAAAGCTGCCTGGGCTTGAGTTTGGTAATTGTTTGAATTCAATCATTTTGCAGAAGAAGCAATCTTTGCTTCTCTGTGAATAGGTGATAAATCACACTTACATTACTTCTAAAATACCTTCAGCCTAAGTCACTATGATAAAATCAAAATAGAAGAAAACATTGTTGCTAAATTCCTTTTTGGAACCTGCTCAGATATTAGAACATATTTGAATCTGCTAAATTTAAAATATATATTGATGTACCAGTTATGTACTTATATATACAGGCCCATAAGGTGAGACTATAACTGTAATAGAAGTTCTTGCTCTTAGATAAAGACATTTTTGTCTTTTCAAATAATCTCTGCATTTTAGGTTGTACGGTAAATGGATGGGAGAGGTGTTTTGTACTTTCATTTGTCCTATCAAGATGAAAATACATTCTTTTGACTTTCAGAGGAAAGCACTCACTTTGTAACAGGAGTTGAAATGGCCTGGAGGAAAAGCCACTGGCCCAGGTAATGCAGGTAGAGCCTCAGGAACCAGAGAGAAACCATCAGCAGGATAATGTACCAGAAGCCCTGGCTTTGCCATTGAGATAACTGAAGTTCTAAAGACACTGATACCAGCACAAAATGGAGATGCTTGAAGAAGTCTCCAGATCTACTGTCAGCAACTGAAGAACAGCTGCAAACAAAGAAACAGTACATAAAATCTGTGCTTAAAGCACAACCAAAAGTAAGATATTTTGAGAATAACAGTGAAACACTGTGAAAGGAAAATTCATCAAAATTATTTCTAAATAAATAATTGGACTCAAAAGTATTTATGTTCCTTTTAGCTATAGTGGATTGCTCACATTATAGGAGAACACAAAGTAACATGAATTAGGGAAATGCAAATCAAGACCACAATGAGATGCCACCCCACATCTGTTAAAATGCCTACTATAAACACACACACACATACACAATAATAAGTGTTTGCAAGGATGTGAAGAAATTAAAACCTTTGTGTACTATTAGCAGGAAAGTAAAAAGGTTCAACTGCTATGGAAAACAGTATGGTATATCCTCAAAAAATTAAAAATAGAATTATCATATGATTCAGCAATTCCACCTTTGGATATATATCCAAAAGAATTGAAAGTAGGGTCCAGAAGTGATATTTGTGTACCCATGATTATAACAGAATTATTCACAATAGGCAAGATGTGGAAACAATATAAATGTCCATTGGTCGATGAATGGATAAACAAAGTGTGGTGTATATATATAAACAATGGGATATTATTCATCTTTAACAAAGAAGGAAATTCTGACACATACTACAACATGGATGAACCTTGAGGACATTGTACTAAGAAAGATAAGCCAGTCACAAAAGAACACATATGATTTCACTTACATGAAGAGGTATCTGAAATAGTCAAAATCATAGAAACAGAAAGTAGAATGGTGGTTGGCAGGCGTGGGGGAGAGGGGAAATGAGCAGTTGCTAACAGTATAGAATTTCAGTTTTTCAAGATAAAAATACTCAGGAGATTTGTTGCACAACAATGGGAAAATACCACTGAACTGTAACTTAAAAGTGGCCAAGATGGTAAGTTTTATGTTATGTGGATTTTACCATAATTGAACAGTTTTTAAAAATAAACATGAAATAAATTATTGTAAATGGTAAATGTATTTTTTATTTTTAAAATCTAAAATATATTCCTGCTTATCTCACCCACAATTATCTCTCTACATGGAGATTAAATTATTTGCATGTAACTTGTTAAAGATCAATTTTCATTTTAAAAATTGAAATTATCAGTATGCCACTAAAAATCTATGAATACAAATTCAAAGCTTAAGAACTTTTTCATTACATAACACAATACTGATATTTTTGGCTGAAATAAACTATAAAAGGATCTCATACAAAGTATTCTGATTTAGCTCTGATCTCCTCTCAATATTTGGCATTAAGGGCGAGAGATGTCAAAGTTTCTAAAATTTTTTGCAAGAGAAAAGATGAAGAGCCCATCTGAAAATAACTGAACAATCAGAAAGCATTTTCCACTCAGTCCAAATAATTTGTGGAGGTAGTATACAGTAGTTACCACAGTGTTGTGACTAAAATCTCTGGGAGTTGACAGCCTGGATATAATTCTCTATGCCTTAGTTTGCTCACATGGACAAAGAAGCTTGTAATAGCACCCATATCTCAGGGTCAGCATGATGAGTAGGTTAACAGATATAAAACAATTTGAACCATATTATCACTGTGGTACATTCACAAAACAATGAACACTTAATCTGTTGCTTCTCTTTCTTTCTCCTAATTTTTCCCAGCGCTACTTTGAACTACTCTGGGCTTCCATTGAGCCCAAGAAATGTAGAAAACCTGACTAAATAATGATATGATTCCTTTTATTTTTGAAGATATATATATATATGGATATGCAAATATTTATTTAAGGCAGTAAATCACATGGGTATATACCATGTGTTTTATTAAACCAGTAATTGATCTTTATAATAACTAGTCTCTAAATTCCTGGATAAGCATGCCTAATTTTATTCTAGAAAGATTTTCCAGAATGAGATAGTAAATTCCTCCATGAAAAATAGTCCTAATAATAAACATGTTACCAAAGGAGAAACTAGTAACAGACTAGGCAGTTCAATGACTTAATGATGAACCACAGCAAGTCAGAGCAGTGCTGGGGACAGCAAATAAATGGAATTCATGGACATATTCAAAAGATGTTACATATAAATGCTCATTGCTCTCTGAAGATAAAATATGATGACATAACATGGGAAGAGAAGATAAATCATGAAAACAAGGGTGGGGAAAAAAGAAAGAAAGAAAAAACGACGAGTAAAAGATAATCTACTATTCCCTCTTAGCGTTGCAGACCACGATTACAGTCTTTTGGTCTGCACAGAACTAGTGAGGCACCGAACCTGATATTGACAATTCCTTTTTTTTTTCTTGTATGTGTTTCTCCATGAAGGTGTAGACCGTCACCTAATGGAAAGCAAGATGCAGTCTTTTCATTGAGCATTCTTTTCAATTACACAAATGAGGAACAGTTAAACAGGAAACAGACCCCAAGAAGGTTTGGTTTATATACAGTAATGTAGTCAGGGGCTAACTCTGTTATAGAAGGGATTCCAAAATACCTCACTCCATTTACCATCATGTGAAATGAAATGCAGAACTTTCCACACTGCTAAAGCAGAATGCCCTGTACATGATCTCCTCCTCAGTTAATTATTCTGTCATTGTTTTGCCTCTTCAAAGGGAAGGGAAAATCAAATGCAGATTTGGCATTGTGTTGTTTGAAAAAAAAAGAACAAAAAAACCCTGGAAAGTCTCAAATGATACAAAACAGAAAAGACAGTAGCTTTTTTGACCTTTGGAAATTTCCACTCTTCTTTTCATATCTATTGACATAAATGACTAAGCAGTTTAAGTGTGTATGCACAGAACCCACTATAAAGTCATTCTTTTACCATTAGTTTTACTATAAAAATGTTTCCTACTCACATTCAGATATATGTGTTGTTTTTTTTTAACCAGACTTTTGATTTAGGACAAATAACACTAAAATTTCATTAGGAACCACTTACATTGAATTCAAAATATTCAGTTATTTTATACCCAGTCACCACAAGTCAATATTTGCTTTTTGATTTATCTAATAATGGTAACTATTATTAGATACATGTGGATTCAAAGAGTCAGGAAAATCCCTGAATTGATCATTGAGAGTTTAGAAATTTATATACTGCAAATTAGAAATTAATAAAGGAATCAGTTGATACTGAATGATGCCAAATAAAAGACTATATCAAAAGCTAATTAATTGAGCAAAACTAGGCAAGTATAGTGTTATTAACAATGCTCATACAAAAACAAAATATGACAGTCTTTTAATCATTTTAAATTTGCCCTTGAAATCTAAATGTATAGAATTTAGAACTATTGTAGAATTATCTCTACAACTTTCTCTTCACTTCTCATTCTTGAAACATTTTTCATTAAAAAGAATTTTGCTTCCATGTTTCAAAATTGTCTTGAAAAAGAGCATCTTTTGTATCCTTATAGGCATGCAAGGCTTACATGATAAAATGCAGTGCCATTGTGGAATATCTTCATCCATATTGCAACTGTTCTTTTCCTTCCTCTGTAATCTTTCTTGGTTATGTACAAAGAGTATGACCATCAAAAGGATAATAAATGGCCTCTGCCACTGGGGTGTGTAATACGCATAGTGGGAATTGATTTGTTGGTTATGAAGGAAGCCACAGAGCACACAGATCACTGCAAAATCACATTGAGGCCAGCAGCTACTTCTCAGTTCATGCGGACATCTCCTCTATTGCTCACGGGGTGTGAGAAGAATGGTGAGGTCATCCAGTATTCAGCTATTAAATGAAACCTATTTCTCTGAACTTCAGCCACATTTCAAATGACACACATATATCCACCTTCCATGCCCAGTCCTAATGGAGACCTGAAATCAAACAAGATTTCTATGATCCATCCACGTAATCATAATAAAAAAAGACCAAAATTGCTTTGGAAAAAAAAGAAGAGAATGCATAAAAAAGAGAATGCATTCTTAAACTACTCTATTCTATAGTTAACAAGAATCCTTAGGAATTTGGATAAAACAAAGGGTCATTCACTCATCAATTATGCATAATAATTCTTATTTAAAAATCACTACCAATAGATGGCACTAAAAATTTCCATATGCCTTTCTTTTGGCATAACCAAACACACTCTGGTTGTACCATTTTTTAAAAAGTATGGTGCTTTTTTCATTATAATCATCTATAAGTAATTCTTTTATTTAGGTACTTCTTGATTTCTTTTCCACCATATCCCACTCATCAGCAAGTTTTTGAGCATGGATATCCTCAGTGACTTCTGAGGCTTTCTAAGACTTAATAGTCACCTTTTCAGGGAGTCATTATCATGAAGATATCAAAGAAACATTGATATATCATATCATTTCATGGTTGGAGAAGGTGTTATTATATTCCCTCAGCATTCCCTTCTCCAGAGGCTGAATTAAAGCCTAAATAAGATAAGTCATTTGCCTAAGTAACATTACTGGTAACAAAGAATTTTTAAACTAGTGTCACCTGCTTTTTTGTGAGGACTCTTCATCAGTCAGCTACTGAATCACTTTAGCAAGAAACCCAACGACCAAGAAACTCTAGGCTGATTGAAAGTGAGCATCTTTACCTAGAAACTAGGTAAAAAAAAAAAAAAAAGCATTTCTTCCTTTGTAGAAGCTGGTTGAATTGGGTATAATTTATTCAACAGATTATTGTTAAATCAATACAGTATATCAGGCTTTATCATAGTGCAGTTGGCAGAATAATGGCCCCCAAATATTCTATGCCTTAATTCCTGGAATCTGTGATTATGCGAAATTATATGGCAAAGGGAAATTAAGTAGCAGATGGAGTTAAAGTTGCTAACTGCTGGGCTTAAAATATGAAAAGTATTCTGGATGATTTAGTCAAGCCCAATCTAATCACAAGGATTCTTAAAAAAAAAAAAATGGAAGAAGAAAGCAGAAGAGACAGAATGAAAACACAAGACAGACCCAGAAAAAGGGTAACGTGAGAAGGATGGTGGAAACTGTAGTCTTTGAACCTGGAGATGATCCGAGGCCTGAAGACAGACTCTAGAGGCTGGAAAAGACAAGGAAACTCCTCTGGAGCCTCCAGAAAGAAGGCAGTCCTGCTGACACCTTGACTTTAGCCCAGTGAGACACATTGCAGACTTCCGACCTCCAGAACTGTAAAATAACAAACGTGCATTGCTTTAAGTCACAAGTTGGTAGTCATTTGTTCCAGCAGCAATAGATTGCTAATATAGATGAGCTCTGGATTCCCACCATTCGATTCCCACCATTGAATAACACCCCCACTCACCCACAGAATTTTCCATCCATTTGTAGAGACAGATGAGTGTAGAAAAATAAAACACAGAGCTAAAATCCAGTGATAAGCGCTTTAGTGTTGTACTAAATACTATGAAGAAACATATAGAATAGACCTATCTCTAACTTAGCCAGAGGTGACTTCTCTTATGAGCTTTACAAGGTAAAGAGGAATTAGACAAATGGGTAGGAAAATTGGAAAGGCATTCCAACACTATGCAGTTTTCAGAAGAAAAATCCTGTCTCCAAAACTGAAAACAAATGGAACTGGCTGGTGAAAGTCCAAGTAGGAGAAGATGTTTCCAGAATGTGAAGCTAGAGAGGTAGATATGAACTACTGGGAAGAGACCTGGCCAGTTTATGCCATCTAAAGGAGTTTGGACATTGTCCCAACACCATCAGCAGACTGTATTTTTCTTCCCTTGGGGATGGGGGGAATATTATGCTTGCATTTTTGAAACATTGCTCTGGCTGCAGAATAAATAAAGGTTTGGGAGGGTCCATACTAAAGGACGGAAAGCATGGTGACCTACATCAATGTTTATCAGTAATGCCCGACCAGGGGTGGAACTCTGGAGTCTTCAGACATGTGGTTGTGGGTGTTCCTTGTTGTCACAGTAACATGAAAGTTGGCTAAGACGCTAAGCTTCCTGAAATGAGAATGGAAGTCTCAGACAAGGAAGAAGTCTTTTGTCCCCATGTTAGTTTCTTAGGGCTGCTGTAACCACAACATGAGTGACTTCAAACAACAGAAATTTATTCTCTTACATTTCTGGAGGCTAGAAGTCTTAAATCAAAGTGCTGGTAGGGCGATGGTCCCTTCAAAGCATCTTGGAGAGGATTCTTCCTTGCTTCCTCCAGCTTCTGGTAGCCCCCAGCGCTCCTTGGCTTATAGCAGCATAGCACTAATTTCTACTTCAGTCATCACATGGCTGTCTTCCTCTGTATGTCTGTGTCCTTAGGCATAAGAGCAGCAGCCATATTGGATAAAGGGCCCACCCTACTCCAGTATGGCCTCATCTTAACTTACATTCGCCATGACTCTATTTCCAAATAAGGTCACATTCTGAGATAATGTAAGTTAGGACTTCAACATATATATGTATGTTATATGTCTCTCTCTATATATATGGGGGGGGGGGGGCAGAGAATACAATTTAACGCCTAATACTCCCAAACATGAACAGCCGCATTTTTGAAGAAAAGAGAATTCAAGTGGTAGAAGAACAGCGATAAGAGAGTGTACTCCAGAGAAGTCCGACTACTATGGACAGGATGTGGAAACTGAATATGAGGGCTGAAAGAAAAGATTCAGAAAGGGTTCCAAAGTTTCTGGTTCAGGTAGCTTACCCAATGGTGGCTGAATAGAGGACATATTAGAAAAAAATCGTTGGTCCGGGAGTGGAGAAGATGAGGGAAAAGATAAGCTCATATTGACCTTCTTATAGAAAATGGCAGTGGTATGTCCCAGAGAATTTTCCCAATTGTCAGTTTTCCTTATGGAAGTGGAGTTCAAGAGATGTCAGGACTGGAAATATAAATTCGAAGCCATACACATGGTAACAAGAAGCAATCAGAATGGTGTGAAAATGACTTGAAACTTTAAAAAATTATAAAAATGTTGGTGACTAGTATGATACACATTTTCTCTTCTCATGGAATTTACTGTATTGCTGAAGCAATTGACACTCCAGCACCCATTGAAGCGATTCTTTTTCCATATGCTGCCTGATGGCTGCAGATCCACTTAATCAGGAAACAATGTGCCTCCACTCACTTCTCCAAAAAAGTTTATGAATAAGAGGGTTTTTTTTTGTTTTTTGTTTTTTGTTTTTGAGACGGAGTCCTGCTCTGTCGCCCAGGCTGGAGTGCAGTGGCCGGATCTCAGCTCACTGCAAGCTCCGCCTCCCGGGTTTACGCCATTCTCCTGCCTCAGCCTCCCGAGTAGCTGGGACTACAGGCGCCCGCCACAGTTGAGAGAGAGTATTTGACATAGACAATACTACTGATGTAATATTACCAGCTATTATGCATTGAATACACTATGCACTGGGAGCTTTTCATAAATATATCTAATTTACAGGGCCAGTTTGGAGGACACATGGTACTGTACTCATTTTACAGAGGAGGAAACAACTAAAAAAGTTCAATTTACTTGCTTTACATCATACAGCTATTAAGAGACAGATCAAGACCAGAACCTAGATTTAAACCTGATTTTCGTCTAATGCCAAAACCTGTGCATTTCCACAACGCATGCCATGTTTGACTACATGGGGGTTGGTAGGGATGGCAGGAAGGAGGTATACGACCCACTCACATATACGCAGAACTCAGTTAAAATGCAAACTGATATTCATGATGTAGTGACTCTGCTCTGTGAAGGCAGGAACTGTCTGTCTTGCTCACTGCTGTGTTCCCAGGTGCTAGCACCATGCCTCCTGCATTGCAGGTGCTTGAAAATGAACAGGTACTAAATGAATACGTTCTTAGAATAAGTGGGTTTCTAAATGGCTTCAGTTAAAACTATGAACTGCTTCTGCCTATTCCTATAATCTACCATTTCAAGATTCATACAGCCCATGCCAATGTATGTGCTTGGTACCTAAGAAATTTGAAAGCAACCATTAGGATTTTCTAAATGGCTTCTGAAGAAAGGTACAACCAGATATCATTATGTGATGTGGCTGGTATGACCCTCTTTGGGCAAGTTCATTGTGACACCATGCTTAAAAGAAAATGAGGTAAAATATGTCAAGATAAGGAGGCACTTATTTGGAAAGAAGGAGCATTAATCAAAAATAAGTTATGACAATACTATAATAATGTGTTGATATTAGATAAATATTAACACATTAATTATAAATGACATCAGTTTCATTTTTCAACAAAGTTGTTAAAATGCTCAAATCTTTTATTTTTTATTTTTGTCTTCAAGTATTTTTGTGAAATGTGTATCTTTTTACATAGGTATCTGTACATATACTTTTGCCAAAATGTTCTGGATAAAATTGTTATCCATTCTTTCAACTTTTAGAAAACCTGATGAAAAGAAAAACTTCACAACTTTGTTTTGATGTTGACATTTTTAAACTGGACATTTCCCCTTAAAATTGTGTCTCCTTGGTCAACGTGGCTATTATATTTTTAATATAACACATTGCACTTTTAACAGGTTTAATTCAATTTACAACAAATGCCTCTAATTAAGTTAAAAGATCTTTGAAAATTGCTAAATCTTAGGGGTAATATTACCACTACTGACATTGAAATAATTGATCATTCCCACTGAGGCACAAAAGTATAAATGTTCTAATGAGAAAACAGCGATTGAAGTATATTGAAGGAATCCAAAGAGACTCCAAACTCTTTAGGCTGTTATTTCCAATGACAGTCTCTGAATGGGAGAGAGAAGCTTTGGAGGGGGCAGGGAACGATGAAACTTATCACACAGTATAAAAAGAAAATTGAAAGCAAACTTCACCACTTGAAGCAAGGGATGCCAAAGTCTGTTTGTCTTTTCGCAGATACATTTTTTGAAATTCAGTGTGTGTGGTACGTGTCTGTTTTAGACCGTTAATTTTGCCATTTGAAAATAACAGTTTCTTTAACATTCTCTAGTAATAAATACTGGGTGCAATATTCGAATGCACTTATTTTTCCAAGAGAAATTTTCTTAGAGTCAAAGATGAATAAATATAGGGCCAGTGCTTTATGATAATTAAGATGTATGAAAACTAAGGACAACAATTGTCCCGGACTTAACAACAATAGCAGAGCGGGAAGCAGAAATGAATGACTGTTGCCACAATTTTTATCGCAGCTCACCTTCTGGCTTTGGGAAGTGACTTAGCTTTGCAGCTAATCTATTAGAAAGAAGGAGAACATATACCTTGCTGGTATTTGCCTGACCTAATTAGTTAAAATGTTTACAAAGCACTTCAGAAGTGAAAATAGCTGAATACTTTATGCATAATGGGAGTTTTATTAATAATTGGAACAATAATGTAAAAGCAGTTAGCTTTGAAAACAATTACATTGATGAGCTGTGTGATAATGTGTTAACAGAACAGTATAAGAAGAAAAAAGAAAAGAAAAACAACTTCACAGCTTAGCCAGAAGCATGCCATCAGGAGCCTCCCAGACACGTAAGGCTGCCCACACTGAAGGATGAGGGAAGGCAGGGCTATGTACAGGCTGACAGCAGAGATTCCGGCTTAAATTTTTGCTCTTCTATCTATAGCTTTGTGATATTTCATAAATTATCTAGACTCTGGGCCTCAAATGACTTCTATAAAAACAAGAGATTGTACTGTCTACCACTTCAAATTATTATGAGGATCAAACAAAAGAATATGTCAGATTCCTAGGAAGGCAAATGCCACTTTTAAAGAAGAATTGCATATTATACAAAGCTGAGAGGTCACTAACTAGTCAAAGAAAGTACTTTTGAATCACAAAATTAGTTTTTCGTTTTGTAGTCACCATTGCAGGCAATGGAAAACACATTTCAGTGAAAAGAATCACATTGTGATTCTAACGGCATCTATAAGTAGCTCAGACATTGAAATCAAGAAACAAAGGACATAGCTTGATCTCTTCTTTGTTTCCTTCCTAAAACCATAGTTTGGATTGTATGTATTAGATAAATAGGTGTTTGGCAGTAAGGAGTCCAAAAATAGAAATGCAGCCCAAACCAGTGACAATATCAGATATGTTGAAAACAGTAGAAAGAGAAAAATACACGCAGTGTATGTGAGTTTAAACAGGTCGATAAATTTATTTTGTGTAGAATACACTCTAACACTCAGACTTTCTTGTGAGATCAAGTTTAATTTTGCCTTTTCTAGCAAAATGTGGACATCTGTCAAATACAATATGGGTCTGACATCTTATCCTGACATGACAGTGTAATTCAGATATAACTCAGATTAAAATGAAAATGAAGACAAATGAGGAAAAAGTAATAATTGAGTGTTGACAAAAAGTCGAAGGGGAGCAGCCCTGCTATGCTGTCAGTGTCTGGAGTAGTAGTGCTCATAGTACTGCTCAGGAAGGCATAGCTCAACTGAATTGATTTGAATTGAAAATGCACATGGCATAAAGAATGAACTGTATTTAGCAGTATATGTAATATGTACATATATGACATATACATATCTATTTGATGAATATAATATCAAAAGAAAAATGTATAGCAGAGTTTTGAAAGTATAAATTTTTAAAATCAGATGGAACTGGATTTGAATAGTAACCTTATCACAAAGTAGCTATAGAAACCTGAGTAAAGTACTTAACTTCTCTAAAATAATAATTCTAATAATATAAAGAAGATAATACTTTTTTTTTTTTTTTGAGGTGGAGTCTCACTGTGTCACTCAGGCTGGAGTGCAGTGGCGCAATCTTGGTTCACTGCAACCACTGCCTCCCGGGTTCAAGCGATTCTCTTGCCTCAGCCTCCCGACTAGCTGGGGTTACAGGTACCTGCCACTGTGCCTGGCTAATTTTTTTGTATTTTTAGTAGAGATAGGATTTCACCATCTTGGCCAGGCTGGTCCTGAACTCCTGACCTTGTGATTCACCTGCCTTGGCCTCCCAAAGTGCTGGGATTACAGGCCTGAGCCACTGCACCCAGTCAATAAAACCTATTTTAAAGGTGCATGAAGAAATGTAAAGGAGTCCAGGTGTGGTGGCTCTTGCCTGTAATCCCAGCACTTTGGGAGACCCTGGTGGAAGGATCACTTGAGGCCAGGAATTAGAGACCAGCCTGGGCAACATGGTGAAACCCCTCTCTACAAAATATACAAATATTAGCCAGGCATGGTGGCCCACGTATGTAATACCAACTATTCATGAGGTTGACCTGGAAGGATTGCTTGAGCCAGGAATTAAAGGATTCTTGAGCCAGGAATTCAAGGCTGAAGTGAGCTGTGATTGCACCACTACCCTCTTGCCTGTGTGACAGAGCGAAGCCCTATCCCCCCATCCCCCCAAAAAAGGAAAAAAGAAATGAAAACAGAGAATACATGTAAAGCTATTAGCATAATATTTATCTCACAGGGGGCCAGGCGCGGTGGCTCACGCCTGTAATCCCAGCATTTTGGGAGGCCGAGGTGGGTGGATCACGAGATCAGGAGATCGAGACCATCCTGGCTAACACGGTGAAACCCCGTCTCTACTAAAAATACAAAAACTTAGCTGGGCGAGGTGGCGGGCGCCTGTAGTCCCAGCTACTCGAGAGGCTGAGGCAGGAGAATGGCGTGAATCCAGGAAGTGGAGCTTTCAGTGAGCCGAGATAATGCCACGGCACCCCAGCCTGGGCAACGAAGTGAGACTCCGTCTCAAAAAAAAAAAAAAAAAAAAATTTGTCTCACAGTTAGTGCTCAGTTAATATTAGCCAAATAGAATTATTCTTATTTTTTGTCACCATCATCATCATTATTAAAAACCATGATGGCAGCATTTTCTAAACAAATAATGGAAATAATCTGAATTCCACTCTCTTCTAGCTTCTTACAAGGAGGTGCCCTTGCTATAGAAATAAGATTTAAATCCTTCCAATTATGTCGAGAGAACTTTTAGTAATTATCAATCCATATCTTCTTTTAAGACTTCTAAATAAAGACCTAAAATAGAGAAAAATATGTCTTCATAATTTAATGTAACAAAATACATAATATATTAATTATTTTGCTTTCCAATTTAATCCTGAGTTGTTTTATTTAGTCTCCTATTATAAAAAGTAATTTGTGTTGATAGCTCTGAGGAAATCTAGAAATTAAAGAACTAATTAAATTCTTTCTGAGTAATTTTTTAGTCTCTCTATCAATATATGTGTGCTCACACGTTCAAACATCTACGAATAGCCAAGCACTGCAGGATGTTTCTCGAAACTGACCTTCCATGATGTCTACTTTGACTCACCCTTTCCTCTGGGCAAACAAACCTAACCTTTAAGCCACATTTTCAAAGAAATCATAGATCATGCACCTCATAGAACTGAACTAGAATGTCAGAAATTATGATCAAGATAGGAAAGACAGGTAATCAGAAGCTGACCTATTTTGTCGTGAATTTACTATGGATGGAAGATCTCAAGGAAGTTTTTACTTTCTTAAGTAATAATAGTGATAAATACTCTGTAAAATATTTAAATAATGGTCCCATTTCCATAAATAGTTTGGCATCTTCAAAGTTATATTTAAATAATATTTTTATAAATAATTTACCTGCATATTTAAGAAAAGGAGTTTTTAAAACATATCATGAAAGCACTATAAAGAAACTATAACTGGTGTGATAATTCTAGAATTTCACCCTGAAACAAAAATACCATCATAGTTTACAAAATCCTTTGTTAATTTAATTCTGTGTATATACTCCTATATTTCAATAAAGGTGCTATTTTTTTTTCACCTGGAGCTCTGATATATATAAATAACAGCAAATCTCTTGTTATTTTTAAATATAACTCAGTTTCTTGATCTTTCATGTTTTTTATATATGCATTTATCAAAGTAGATATCAGCAAATCTTAAAATCAAAACCTAAATTGATATTTAAAATTTAAATTTTAAATTCTAAAACATATAAAATTTAGTGAATATAAAATTTACTGAAGCACTCTTATTCAAATGGGACAAAAATCTGGGAACACGATGCTGATTAGAATAGCAAGGTAAATATAAGCCACCGAAATGTTGAGCTCTCTCCTACTAAATAATTGTCTTCTCGGAGGCAAAGTCGAATGCAAGAGGTCCCTTGAGGAGAGATTACGGGAGCTGTACTTGTCCTAAAGGGAAGGAAGTAGAACTGAGCAGAAGGAGAACCTGACCCACAAGGCCTTTGTGATGATCTGGAGTTAGAGTGGCCCTTCATACTGTCCCGAAATAAGGCAAGGGGAGCAGGCCTTTGTGTTTCCACATTAGTCATCAGCTTGAGTTGCCCTATTAGAGGGGCACAACATGAATGAGAAAATTTCCTATGACCAAGGAGAATTCCCAAGGAGGCCCTCAGGTCTCAGCCATCCACGACCAATATTCCCAGCAACTGAAGGAATGGGGGCTGGGTCTGAGTGAAACATGACAGTATTCATCATAGTCCACACTTTGTGCCACTCAGATCCACTTGCTTCCTACAGTAAATTCACACCATCTGGAAACTGTTCCAGTTGGTCAGTCTTGTTTCCTGGGAAGCTTAGTGGAGAAGGGTGAGTGGGGACAATGGCATCCTGAGTTGTACTGCCACCATACAACTGCTGCAGTTGATCTCGAGGTTAACATTGACATTCTCTATCACCCTCCTCCACCGTACTTACCCTGGAGTAGCACTTCTGCTGGTCTAGATGTCTTGCTTGTTGAGATGTTCTAATCTTCATGCCCTGAAGGTCCAAGTCCTAGAGAGTGTGACCCTCCCAGGTTTCTGCTCCTTTCTGTGTCCGTTGACAGTTAAAGCCAGACACGAGGACCAGAAGAAGCCCCAGATGGATCACCTGAGAACCAAACCTATTTTCCCCTGTTCCCATTGTGTAGTAGCAGCTCCACCTCCTACCAAGATAAGAGATAATTAACCTTGACAATAATGTGACTCCTTTCCTTGCCTGCAGTCTCTTGGCATGAGAAGCCTGAGATGACCTAGTGGTGACTATAGCTTAATGTTCTATGTCCTGAGATGGAAATGGTTTCCTTCTGCAAAGCAAGGCCTCCAGAATTCTGCAGCCTCAAAATTGTTGGGTTAGGAAACAAATTCCCCATGTGGGTCACTAGGAGTCATTTTAAGTGAGGCCCTTTCCATTTCCAGCTCTTGCCTTCCAGTTATTCTATGTACTGGGGACACCCATATTATGGTTACTGATTTAGTGTATGTTGGGCCCCCCCATCCTTCCAAGGTAATATATTCAATCCAGTGACTGAGCTGAACTTCCAAGAGGCTACTTCACCAGTCTATCAGGTTGGGAGCATATGGAGGGTGGGAAATATACTAAGATTAGTGGATCATGGTACCAGAGCTGCATCTCCTTGGGAATACAATGAGCCCCTTGTTCTTTTCTTTTATATATATACTTTAAGTTCTAGGGTACATGGGCACAACGTGCAGGTTTGTTGCATATGTATACATGTGCCATGTTGGTGTGCTGCACCCATTAACTCATCATTTACATTAGGTATATCTCCTAATGCTATCCCTCCCCCTTGCCCCACCCCACGACAGGCCCCCGTGTGTGGTGTTCCCCACCCTGTGTCCAGGTGTTCTCACTGTTCGATTCCCACCTATGAGTGAAAACACGCGGTGTTTGGTTTTCTGTCTTTGCGATAGTTTGAATGAGCCCGTTGTTCTGAGGCAGTCTTGCACAGCCTTCTGGCTGAAGGGATCAAACCCTCTGTAAATTGTCAGACAGTGTACAGGCCATGGCCTAGTTGGCAATACATGCAAACCCAAATCTAGAATATATGTTGCTCCTGGTCAAGCTGACTTGCTGCATCTTCCAAGGAGGAAGGGGCCCAATGTAGTCAACTTGCCGCCGAATGGCTGGTTGGTCTCCTTGAGAGATGATGCTATATCAAGGGCAGCATTTATTTCTATTGGTGATGGGCTGGACATTTGGCAACACTAGCTAATGTAAGCCATGGTGAATTGCAGCCCATACTGTTTGCCTGCACATAGCTTTCATCTCTGCCCACATGTCTATTTGGTTCATGAACTCATTGTGCCAGCACTGAGATGGTCAATTATAAAGACAAGCTCAGGTTAAACAGCTGAGACACTGTGTTTACTTTTTGCTTGGTGCTTCTTCCAGGGTGGATGTTACCTGTGGGTGTTAACGTGCAACCCAAAAGTGTTTATACTTTGTACCCACTTCAAAGGTAAACTCCTGTGATTCTTTCTCAAAACTCATTACCTATTTTCTCTTTACCCTTTCAGTCCCCTGTCCAAGCAGCCAGGACATCTGTGTCTACCATGAGCCCTCGCAGATGTTTACCTTAGGCTACGTCACTTTCAACACAAAGGTAACGACTAGTTGCACCTGCAAGAGTGCTACCCACTGGAGAATTTCCCCTGCCTGCTGCCGTACAGGGACACCCCAAGTGAGCTGTAATGCAGCAGTTATCTGTTTTCCACTACATGAACCACCTGCAAGCTATGCTTGTTCTTCTTTTCTTTTCCATCAGGTGGTCATAAAAGCCCTCTCTCCTATATTGACACAGATAGTAGTTCAGAGAGGGAATCCAGTGCATCAGCGGTAGGTATTATGGAAGTCTAAGTCATCTGCTCATACAGCGTACTTTTAAAATTAAGGTCATCTCCAAAAGATGGCATGGTTCCACCAGTATGGTATCACAGATATGACATATGTCCAAAGTCATCAAATTGTATACATTATACATGTGCAGGATTTTTTTTGGGGGGGTACATCAACTATACCTAATTAAGATTACATCAAAAACTGGTAAGTGCTATGAAAAAATTATATGAATCAGGATAATGAGATTGGGATTGACTGTTGGGCGAACATGGAAGGCCACAAGGCGGCATTTGAGAAGACCTGAATTAGATGAAACCATGTCAACTTATGACAATAGGCAAAAACATTCTGGAGAGAGTGAGTCTGTCCCTGGGTCAAATCATACCTGAGGTCAGTGGCCAGTTTTATTCTCTATCTGCCACTATCCTATCCTCCTTTAAAAAATATTGATGCCAGGCACAATGGCTCATGCCTATAATCCCAGCACTTTGGGAGGCTGAGGCAGGCGGATTGCCTGGGGGTCAGGAATTTGAGACCAGCCTGGCAAACATGGTGAAATCCCGTCTCTATTAAAAATACAAAAATTAGCCAGGCATGGTGACACGCACTTGTAATTTCAGCGACTCAGGAAGTTGAGGCAGGAGAATCGCTTGAACCTGGGAGGTGGAGGTTGCAGTGAGCCAAGATCACACCACTGTACTCCAGCCTGGGTGATAGAGTGAGACTCCTTCTCAAAAAATACACACACACACACACACACACACACACACACACGAGCTCATTTAAATTAAATTTTGTGATTTTGACCAAAGAATTCTATTGTAGACTGCATGTTTGTGTTCCCCCCAAATTCACATGGTGAAACTCCAACCGTCTAGGGATGGTGTTAGGAGGTGGAAATGTTGGTAGGTGATTAGGTTCAGATGACGTCATGAGGGTGGGAGCTCTCAGCATGGAATTCATGCCCTTATAAGAAAATAAAGAGACAAAAATTTGTTCTCTCAGCCATGTTAGGATCCAAGGAGAAGACAGCCATCCATGAACCAGGAACAGAACCCAACCAGACACCAGATCTGCCAGCACCTTGATGTTAAGCTTCCAGCCTCCAAAAATAAATGTTTGTTATTTACCCTATGTAGTATATTTTTGATACAGCAGCTCAAACTGACGAAAACCAATCCTAATATAAATCCTAGTATTAATTCAACATATGCTGTGTTGTGGTGGAGTTGGGATGGTGAGCCTATTTTCTGTGAATAATAAAAAAAGTTAATAATACTAATTATAAGATTTGCAGGGACCATGTGGCAATAATTAGTTGGCTACCCAAAAGCACATTCCAATCCAACTGTCCCTTTCCCTCCTCCAGCTGGAGAGGCTAGAAAAGTCTAGATATTCCTTTTTCCAACTTCCCCTTGTAATGAAGAGTGGGCACATGACCCAGTTGTGGACAGTGAGATACAAGGGGAAGGCTGCTGAAGGGATTCTGAGAAACTGAATCCTCTCCCTAGCAGAAGGGAAAACACAAATCAGTTCACTTTACCACTAGCCCCTCTTTCCCTTTGAATGTGATCTTGTTACTCAGAGCTCGTGAAATCATGAGGGTCAAAAGAGAGAATCACGGAAAGACTGAGCCAGAATCCTGACACAGCCAAGCCATAGAAAAATACCAGCAACTGCCTGCTTATCAACTCCCTGTTGCCTGAGAAAAATGGACTTATCATTTAGGCCATTCGTGTTTGGCTTTCCTTTTATTTGCAATTTGAAAATATTATTTACTTAAACTAACCATGTAATACATTGAATTCCTAAAACCTAGCAAGGCCTAGAATAGGAATTGCCATTAAATAAAAATCTACGGTGTAAACAAAATTAAGGAGAGTTGAAAATATAAGAAAGCAGATACAGCCATCATCATGTTTGCCTTGATGATGTCACTCAAGTCACAAAGTCAGGAAACCAAAGGACCTAAGTTTTTGCTAGTTTTGTTTTACATATTCAGGATGGTCTTTCAGTTGAATAGCAAAGGTAAAAGAATAATTGAATTATTTATTGATTTAGATGCTGGGGTTGATCCTATGTGTGTGTGTTTCGTAGGTGACAGAATGATTATTAAATGCACACTGCACATATGGGCAGCAAGTGTCATTTAGAGAGATAGCCATGAGATTTGCTAGCAAAAATATTTCTCAGCAAAGCTGCTCTGTGTGTGTATGTGTGTGTGAGTGTGTGTCACTGTGTGTGTGGGTGTGTGTGTATGTGTTCAGAAGCAATTCACAGCACTAGGATTGCATCTGCCTGGAGGCAATCACAGACAATGCACACACAAATACATTCAGAAACACGGGGAAAATCTGTTATTGTGTGAAATATTACATTTCCCATACAATTCCTCATAACCACAACATTAATTATTAGGTCCTACTTGGTAAAAACAAAACAAGACACTCAATAGGTTATTCAGGAGAACACTGTATTAAATGGAAAACAGGGATTCGAATATGATGTGAGAAAGTGAATGAAATACTTAAATGCCCTCTAAATTAGCTCTGAATGGAAACATCTAATAATAAATTAGGAGATTTTGGGCTGAGACAATGGGGTTTTCTAAATATACAATCATGTCATCTGCAAACAGGGACAGTTTGACTTCTTCTTTTCCTAACTGAATACCCTTGATTTCTTTCTCTTGCCTAATTGCCCTAGCCAGAACTTCCAACACTATGTTGAATAGGAGTGGTGAGAGAGGGCATCCCTGTCTTGTGCCAGTTTTCAAAGGGAATTTTTCCAGTTTTTGCCCATTCAGTATGATATTGGCTGTGGGTTTGTCATAAATAGCTCTTATTATTTTGAGGTACGTTCCATCAATACCGAATTTATTGAGCGTTTTTAGCATGAAGGGCTGTTGAATTTTGTCAAAAGCCTTTTCTGCATCTATTGAGATAATCATGTGGTTCTTGTCTTTGGTTCTGTTTATATGCTGGATTATGTTTATTGATTTGCGAATGTTGAACCAGCCTTGCATCCCAGGGATGAAGCCCACTTGATCATGGTGGATAAGCTTTTTGATGTGTTGCTGAATCCGGTTTGCCAGTATTTTATTGAGGATTTTTGCATCGATGTTCATCAGGGATATTGGTCTAAAATTCTCTTTTTTTGTTGTGTCTCTGCCAGGCTTTGGTATCAGGATGATGTTGGCCTCATAAAATGAGTTAGGGAGGATTCCCTCTTTTTCTATTGATTGGAATAGTTTCAGAAGGAATGGTACCAACTCCTCCTTGTACCTCTGGCAGAATTCAGCTGTGAATCTATCTGGTCCTGGACTTTTTTTGGTTGGTAGGCTATTAATTATTGCCTCAATTTCAGAGCCTGCTATTGGTCTATTCAGGGATTCAACTTCTTCCTGGTTTAGTCTTGGAAGAGTGAAAGTGTCCAGGAAATTATCCATTTCTTCTAGATTTTCCAGTTTATTTGCGTAGAGGTGTTTATAGTATTCTCTGATGGTAGTTTGTATTTCTGTGGGGTCGGTGGTGATATCCCCTTTATCATTTTTAATTGCGTTGATTTGATTCTTCTCTCTTTTCTTCTTTATTAGTCTTGCTAGCGGTCTGTCAATTTTGTTGATCTTTTCAAAAAACCAACTCCTGGATTCATTGATTTTTTGGAGAGTTTTTTGTGTCTCTATCTCCTTCAGTTCTGCTCTGATCTTAGTTATTTCTTGCCTTCTGCTAGCTTTTGAATGCGTTTTCTCTTGCTTCTCTAGTTCTTTTAATTGCGATGTTAGAGTGTCAATTTTAGATCTTTCCTGCTTTCTCTTGTGGGCATTTAGTGCTATAAATGAGTTTGTGTCCTTTGTAGGGACATGGATGCAGCTGGAAACCATCATTCTTAGCAAACTATCACAAGAACAGAAAACCAAACACCGCATGTTCTCACTCATAGGTGGGAACTGAACAATGAGATCACTTGGACTCAGGAAGGGGAACATCACACACCGGGGCCTATCATGGGGAGGGGGGAGGGGGGAGGGGGGAGGGATTGCATTGGGAGTTATACCTGATGTAAATGACGAGTTGATGGGTGCAGCACACCAACAAGGCACAAGTATACATATGTAACAAACCTGCACGTTATGCACATGTACCCTACAACTTAAAGTATAATAATAATAAATAAATTTAAAAAAAAAATAAAAAATAAATAAATTAGGAAATTAAAAATTTCTAAATGTCGGGGGTTCTCAAAATGAAGGGACACTGCAATAACCCCTATGCAAAGCAAAGCAAAATAGAACTCCCCCCAGGGGTAAAAGCCACAGTGAGAATTTGAACTCAAGTCCTAGGAAGCCAGAAGGCAACACCGCCTTTCTCCAATGGTAAAGAGCCACATGGAAGAATAGTACCTGAGATGTCTGAATTCATCTTCTAGAATCTTTGAGTACATTTAGAAATGAATTTCTATTTATATAGCAATTGATCAGAGAGTTTTAAAAATAGCTCATCATCCAGTGTCCTGAAGTCACGAGCAAAGCTTGTGAAAAATAAAAATCCTCTTGTTTTCCTTCAAGAGTGTAGCAACAGTGTTTTCATTTATTTTCAGAAAGCAGCAGACAGAGAATAAGGGCAGATTGCCAAATACGAGACTAGGGATGTCCTTGAAGACAGCCTACACCAAAACAAACACAAAAACAAACATGTCTACAATTAAAAGACAGTAACACTGCATTATAATTAGTTGTCTCGGGAAGTAAAGATGTTTTCAGTTAACTGAATGGGTAACAATTACTTGGATTATTGTCATACTTAAAATGTCAGCGTTAAATGATTGCTTTAAGCACATAATAATAAATTCTGCATTCTTAAGTGGCAAATACAACAAAGCCAAATATAGAGAATGTTGTTACTGGAAGCAAAATGAAACATTAACAAAAACCTGCAGCACGCATTTTTAAAACACAGGGAACAAAAGAGGAATAGCTGGAGATAAACAAAGATTGTTCTGATATTCACCACTTGCCTTAGAATTAGGAACAGGTCAAAAACTCATGGAGAAAACCTGTTTGAGGCACGCCTACCATTTCAGAAGTAAACACATAAGGAGGGATGACTACAGAGAATAGTATAGAACCTTCAAGACCTCTTCCTGGAAATCTAGGTTAATTATAGTATTTAGGAAAATGACATTGCTTAATTTCACACCTGCGATTAAATCCAACATGATTTCCTGGGATATGTTACGATCACATCGTCGTCCTTGCAAACCATATTTTTCCCGTGTCGCTGTTAATTGCGCAGGATTAACAAATAACAAGGGCCATTTGCTTACACTGCCACCGTCAGGAGCATCTCTCTCCTTTTCTCCAATATAGGTTCTTACTTCCTTTTGAATTCCCAAGTCCCCCAAACAAACCTAAAGCTTTCAGTGATTCAGCTGAGGCAGTTTACCCATCCTGCAAGCCATGCCACCTGAAAACTAATACCACAGAGCAGGAAGTTAAATCTAACTGCAAAATTGTGGGAAGAGTTAGTTCTTCCCTTTGGAAGTTAGAGTTTAATTGGATATATGAGATATTCCTCTACTCATCATCCATGACTCAACTGCACTGATTTTCTGCACTGATAACAATGGAGCACAAATACAATGGGCTCTGTCCTTCCTCTTCTGCTAGGAGAGAAGACATACCACAGCCCTGATGTTAATTGTCTAGTTGGAAAGTTCTAAAAGGTTTGGAGCGGATAAGAGGCCACTTGTAGCTGGAAATAAATGTTTAAGGACCATCTGCTGGGAAAATGGTTTGTGAGATGGACTCTGAAGCACTGGTAGGATTTGGGCTGGCAAAAGTGTGGGAGTCTGAGGATTATATAACAATGTGGAAGAATCCAAGAAGAGGGACATGGCAGAATGAGGAGGCAAACTTAGCTGCCTTCCATCTTTCTTCACAGAGAGAGAAAATATTTCCTCCCTATAAAGGTCTTGAGCAACAAGTAAATTTTTAAAAAGACTCATTTGCCCTTTGTTGTCAACATCCAGAATTATATACTTCTCAAAAAGAAAATAAAAGCTAATCTATTCTTTCTCCTTAGAAAAAAAAATACAATGTTTTCTTTTGGCCTAAGCTATTAAGGTACTTCTCTCTCAGAATTTACACACCTAACAGAGCTGATAAGAGCTTCCAAGCTCAGAACTTAAAGGAAAATCTATCATTATTATCATTCTTATATTTCATTCAAGATAAGACTTTCTTTGAAAAGTATGATTTAATAAATAAACAAGCAAATCAGACAATCACACTAAATGCTGAACCCAGAAAGCATTACATGCACTTCATCATAATTCAGGACACACGTGAGTGACTAAAGGTTGTGGCACCATAATGCCTATCAGTAGACCCATCTGAAATTGGTCCACTGAAATAATGACTCAGAAATTGTGGTAAAGCTTAAATAGGCAACCACCACAGGCAGCATGAGTGTCACCTCACGACATCGCAATTTATTTGTGCTGGGTTCCAAAATAGTAAGAATATGGAAAAAATAATTGGGATTGCCTTTTCAAAGGCCTTTCAACTTGTTTGCTTCCACAGTCAAAAGATCATGGGTTTTAACTTTAGTGGGCAGTAGGTTTCAAAGCAGCTGGCTACTTCCCAGCCATGTGGAATGAGGTAGATTACTTTGTCTGAAGGGTAACTTTATCTACCTTCAAAAACAGGAATGACACCTTCCTGAAAAAGTTTCTTAAGAGAGAAAATTGGGGAGACACATAGCTATGCCAAGTCAATGCCACCTTATCATAGTAGTAAAATAATTGAATCACTACTCACCCATTTAATAAACATTAACGGAGTGTCCACAAGATATAAAAAAGACAGAGTGAGCATGTTTACAAGGGCACCTGAATCTAACGTCCTTAAAGCATCTTCCAGCTGCCTGTGCTAAAAGTGAAGAGATAGCCAAACCCTCCACAGTGTGCTTTTTGAATGCTGCTTTACACTGTTTTTCTACTAATTTCTAACATAGGGAGAATTTCATTAGATAATTACCCAACTAGTGAGGAAAAGGAGAATACATTAAATGTTGTTGAAACAATATCCATAACCTGTTCTAAATCTAAAACATTCCTCAGACTTCTCTTCCAGAACCATGTACAAATAAATGTGCTATTTTAATTATTAAATAAGGAAAATAGGGCAAATTTAACATAAACCAAGGTTGTTTTATTATAACTGCTGTGAATATTAATATTAGAAGAAAGAATTATTAATGCATTTATTTAGACCTTAGGGTCCAATTTCTTTTAAATGCTTTTGTATAATGAAAAAGTAAGGCCAATTGTTTGGGGAATCAGGCTACCCTGGGAAAATACTTCCTTTCCATTTAACAGTTATTATTTTCAAAAAATTCATTAAAACCGTTTATCTGATTAGCACTATCCTAGGCACTAAATTGATCAGTGAAAATTACATTTTTAAAACAAGGGTATTTTAAATAATTGATTTTTAGAATGCTTTGAGAATTTTTATATATTTCAAGAAGCCAAATGCTTATTTTTTCTAGAAATTACACAACTTAGAATAAGTCTTACGCATTTACTGGAAGACCGCAAGAGTGTCACTTAAATAAATATCAAAGCAATGAGTCCTCACGAGAAGTTGAAGCCTGAGGTTTGTTTGAATTTGCTACTTTAAAAAATGCAGAAACCATTACAGTCAAGAAGTTCAAGTATTAGTCTTCTCTTTTGTCTTCTATCATTTAATGAAGAGCAGAGAGCCAGATGCCACCAGGCACTAACGCTGGCATGGCCCATTCTAGGTCAGTAAGTTGCCAAGAAATGTTCTCTGCACGTTGGTATTTGCGTCCAGCACTAGAAAACCATACTATTGTGCCACTGTGTCTATATACAAGAGGAATGAATAAATCCACAATAAATGAAGTACTAAATGTGTCTAATTTCCAATGCAGTGCTTCCAGCAACAATTGAAATTTTAAAAACTTCTAAAACACAACTATAGAACATGCTATCTTGTTGTGAGTGCACCGAAGCAAAGATTAACAATAAAATAAAAGAAGGAATGAATATGCATCTATAGCTGGGATGTCATGCCTGCCTGATAGGCCTTGGCAACAACCATTGTACTTGTCAGATCCCATATAAGTTTGGAAGGTTCATGGTTTTAGAGCAAGAAAACGTTTTTCCATTTTTTTGTTTGTTTGTTTTAGTGAGACTCAAACTAGAAATGCCAAACTGCGATTTCCACTAAAGACACGGATGACTATGTCAGGTTGTCTGCCAAATTCTGTACCTTGAATAAATATAGGTAAACAGGAATTCAGTTCAGTAGGACCAGGGTCCATATGTCTACTAGCATACCTACCCCTACCTTGGGGAAACATTAAGAATAAAGTCTGCATTCCACAAATACTGTTGCCATAGTGTGGAATTTGTTTCATGCTTTCCTGTGCTGGGTGTCAACTTGGAAAAGCTAAGAGCTGCATTTCCTAGAATCTCCTTCCCTATAGGGAAGAGTTTTGGGGTGCAATCACTCAAAAACAGAGCCAATGCATTCGTTAAAAAGCCAGAGACTCCTGTTAAGCCCTCGTAGAACATCCACACCTATGGAGTAAAGCCTTCATAGGACATCCACTCCTGTTGAGTGAAGCCCTCACAGAGTATCCATTCCTGTTGAGTGACACCCTCAGAGAACAGCTGTTCCTGTTGAGTCAAGCTGCCATAGAATATCCATTCCCATTGAGTAAAACCCTCACAGAACATCCATTCCCACTGAATGAAGTCCTCATAGAACATCCATTTCCACTGAGTGAAGTCTTCATAGAACAGCCATTCCCATTAAGTGAGGCCCCAATAGAACATCCATTCCCATTGAGTGTATTCCCCATAGAACATCCATTCCCATTGAGTGTATTCCCCATAGAACATCCATTCCTATTGAGTGTATTCCCCATAGAACATCCATTCCCATTGAGTGTATTCCCCATAGAACATCCATTCCCATTGAGTGTATTCCCCATAGAACATCCATTCCCATTGAGTGTATTCCCCATAGAACATCCATTCCCATTGAGTGTAGCCCCCATAGAACACCCATTTCCACTGAGTGAAGTCCCTCACAGAACACCCATTTCCACTGAGTGAAGTCCCCATAGAACACCCATTCTCGTTGAGTGAAGCCTCCATAGAACATCCATTCGTGGTGAGTGAAGCCCCCATAGAACATCCATTCCCACTGAGCAAAGGCCTCATAGAATACCCATTCCCGTTAAGGAAGCCCCCATAGAACATCCATTCCCATTGAGAGAAGCCTGCATAAAACATCCATTCCTGTCGAGTGGAGACTTCATAGAACAGCCATTGCCACTGAGTGAAGCCCTCAGAGAACATCCATTCCCATTGACTGTCAACTGATTGCAGCCATGATTCATCCCAGGCAGAACTGCCCAACAAGCTCAGCTCCAACTAATAATGGATTTTTTAATGCAGTAATAGATAACTCAATTTTAAATAATGATATTAAAATGTGCTGTCATAACAAAAATCTTAAACCTGTGGCACTGGCTCTGGTAGGAGATGGGTTATGGGTGAAGCATACAGAAATGGCAAAGAAACTTTTGGGAAAGGGAAAAAGCAGCGAGAAACTGCTAGAAGATACCAGTCCCCTATAGTATATAGAGGTGGAAAGATTTGAAAAATTATCACCTGTAGTAACTTGGAAAGTAGAAAATATGCATAAATAACTTGCAGATCTGGCTAAGAAGAACTTCGGAGAGAATGGGAACTTACTGGTTTGGTACATCTGGCTGTGTATGACAAAGCACTGTAAGAGAGACATAAACTAAGGGAAAAAACTCTTCAGTTTGGAAATACAGAGGGGCCAAGACTTCCTGGGTTAGGAAATAAAACTCTTTCTCATCTTATATGTGCCTTCACCCCACAAAAGTTGTCCCAGTAAGAAATAGCTCCAGAATAAAGAATAAAGATATGGCTATAACATCTTTTTCAAGACCTAAGAATAACTTAAGAAAGTGCCTAATAGACCCTCTCAGTAGGGCAAAGGGCCTCTATGAATCTTAAGAAGGTTGTCCCACAGCATCCTGACCTGCCGCCCAAAGTAGAACAGGACTATTTCCAAAATAATGGTGGGTGTGGCCTTTACAAGAGAGTCTAATGGGAGATATATATATATATATATATATATATATATATATATATATATATATATAAAATCTGGCACATGAACTTTTTAAGGGATCTTTGCCAGCATGGTAAAAGTATAGAATAGAGACACTTCCAAATGGACGTTGCTTCTGGGCCCCCAACTTTCTGTGGGCAGGAAGCAGGGTAAGAAGGCTAATTAGCTGCAAACATGGGGAATTTCTTGTCAAATAGGAAAGGCATCTCAGAGACCGGAGTTAAGAGCCTGGAGGTGAAGGTAAGAGCAGAAGGGGACAATGGCCTAGGGAGCTACTTTCTGCAAATATGACTTAACCCTAACCAACACGTTTTCCCTGTCTCTGAAATAGGAGAACTTACAACGGCTTGTGCCCAGATGGATTTCAGAATCGCTATGGAACAGCGATTGATACAAGCTTCTTGCTCCTCACCTTCTGAAGAGAGTATCTATTATGATTACCCTGCTAAGTGTGTGTAATGGGGTCAGGGGTGACATACAGATAACAAGTCCTTTTAGAACACTGATCCCTGGATCCAGAGGAGCCATATCTGAGTAGCTGCATCTAAGAAGCTCAATTCAGATCTGGTCCTGATTTAGATGATGAGATCCTGGATGATTTGACCCTAATGTCATAATGGAATAAGACTCCCGAGGAGAAGGCAGTGCATCTTTATGTAGAAGGGATGTAAATAATTATGGCCAAAGAGTGGACAGAAAGTGATTGTTTGCAATTGGTAATGGATACATCTCTTTTGTTTTTATTATACTTTATGTTCTAGGGTACATGTGCACAACTTAAGCCTATATACTTACACGTATATAATTCCAGGTTTATATGCTAATGGTTGAGGATACAATAGTAAGGAAAAATAGATGTATTTTCTGTTATCACAGTTTCAGTCTTGTAAATATAGAGAAATATTAGTAAAATAAATTATCAATAAAAGTAAATTGCACCAATGGTAGACATTACAAAGAAGAGGCACATGAGATTATGAGAATCAAAATAAAGGCATAGGGAAAAGGAACATCTGAAGAATAAGTAAAAAGTAACAAGGCCAAAAGGAGAGAAGAGAGTTTCTAAGCAGAGGAACCACCTGACAAATCCCCTCTGGAGGGAGAATCCAAAAGCTGGTAAGAGTCTAATTGTGATGTTTTGAAAGAATCTAAACATTAACAGGCAGGTAAAGTTATTAAATACAAATACTACCAGTAGGCAGTCTCAGTCCTAAAGCTTGAATAAAACTAATCCTGAAAATGATTTGAGGCAAAGCAAAGAATAAATAACCATTAGCATAGTTCCTGAAAAGTTACATTTTGAAAGAACTGAATCCTTCCCTGTTAAAGTAAACAAAACATGAATCGCTGAACAGAAGAATGCAGGACCCCTGAATATAGATTGAGCCTAGGCATTTGCCAAAATATTATTTACCAGCCCATTTCTTACTAAGATAAAAAGCATATCTAATGAGCTGGCAAGATCAATCTCCATAATTATTACCCAGAGATATATATTTCATAAGTAAAAAATGAAGTGCTTGTATAAGAAAGAACTGCATTATTTGTTTCAACATTTCGGTTTGTAATTTTTTTTTTTCAGATGAATAGACTCTTGTATGTAGAGACTGACTGTCTATGCAAAGACTTCTAATTGATTGCTGTTGAGTGATCCATGTGTAATGTTTACAATGACCCATGGGAAGCTCCTCATCAATGAGATCGAATGGAAGTATATCACAGAAATTTCCATTCTGTCCATTAAGAAAAGGAAGAGAATTCTTACTAATTGTCAAGAAGCATATCCACAGGTCATGTTTGAAGTAATCAACTTCTCTCAGAAGGCAAAGATTTATATCAAAGTGGAGGGCTTTGGGAGGCCGAGGCGGGCGGATCACGAGATCAGATCGAGACCATCCTGGCTAACACAATGAAACCCCGTCTCTACTAAAAATACAAAAAAATTAGCTGGGCGAGGTGGCGGGTGCCTGTAATCCCAGCTACTTGGGAGGCTGAGGCAGGAGAATGGCGTGAACCCGGGAGGTGGAACCCGCAGTGAACTGAGATCGTGCCTCTGCACTCTAGCCTGGGCAACAGAGTGAGACTACAACTCAAAAAAAAAGTCAATTAACAAAAGGTTCAGAGTGCCATCTTGACAAAATATGACACTCATAATCCACTGGAAATGTTACCACATGATGTATCATATTGGATTCAAGTGATCATGATTAGAAACCATGAAGTTACACAGTTTTTGAAATGTACAAGAAAAATGCCTAAATATACTGAATGTTAGCAATAGTGTTTCTAAAAATTAAAAGGGGAAGGAAGGAGGAATTCAACCCCTTCTCCCTGCCTCACTTAATGAACTGGGACATCTCATCTCATTTGCGTTTGTTCTCAGAATGGGATTTACAACATCAGCTCCCCTGGTCCTCAGGTCTTTGGACTCATACTTAATTACACTTCCGGCTTTCCTGGTTTTTAGTTTACAGACGGCAAGTGGTAGGACTTCCCAGCCTCCATGGCTGCATGAGTCAGATATCTATATATCTATATATCTATATATATATCTGTTGTTCTCCTCTTTCTGCCAATGTGTTCTCATTATTTAGCTCCCACTTATGACTGAGAACATATGGTATTTGGTTTTCTGTTCCTAAGGATAATGGCCTCCACCTCCATCCATATTGCTGAATAGTACATGATTTCATTCTTTATTATGGCTGCACAGTATTCCATGGTGTATATGTACCACATTTTCTTTATCCAGTCTACCTTTGATGGGTACTTAGATTAGATCTATGTCTTTGCTATTGTGAATAGTGCTGTAATGAACATACATGTGCATGTATCATTGTGGTAGAACAATTTATATTGCATTGAATATATACCCAGTAGTGGAATTGCTGGGTCGAATGGTAGTTCTGTTTTTAGTTCTTTAAGGAATCGTCACACTGCTTTCCACAATGATTGTAATAATATACACTCATACCAGCCGTGCATAAGTGTTCCCTTTTCTCCGCAACCTTACCAGCATTGTTGTTTATTGCCTTTTTAATAATAGCCATTCTGACTGGTGTGAGATGGTACCTCACTGTGGCTTTGATTTGCATTTCTCTAATGATTGGTGGTATTGGGCATTTGTTCATATGTATGTTGGTCACTTGTATGTCTTCTTTTGAAAAACATCTGTTCATGTCATTTGCCTACTTTTTAATGGGGTTGTTTTTTGCTTGTATGTTTGCTTAAGTTCCTTATTGATTCTGAACATTAGACCATTGTCAGCTGTATAGTTTACAAATATTTTCTCCTGTTATGTAGGTTGCCTGTTTATTCTGTTGATGGTTTCTTTTGCTGTATGGAAGCTCTTTAATTTAATTAGGTTCCATTTATCAATTTTTGCTTTTGTTGCAATCGCTTTTGGCATTTTCACCACAAAATCTTTGCCAGTTCCTGTGTCCAAAGTGGTGCTTCATAGATTATCTTCCTGGGTTTTTATACTTTCAGGTTTTACATTTATGTCTCTAATCCATCTTGAGTTGATTTTTTATATGTATAAAAAAGGAGTCCAATTTCAGCCTTCTGCATACAGCTAGCCAGTTATCCCAGCACCCTTTTTGAATAGGGAGTTCTTTCCCCATTGCTTGTTTTTGTCAGCCTTGTCAAAGATCAGGTGGTTGTATGTGTGAGGTCATATTTCTGCGTTCTCTAGTCTGTTCAATTGGTCTGTGTGTCTGTTTTTGTACTAGTACCATGCTGTTTTTGGTTACTTAGCCTTGTAGTGCAGTTTGAAGTTGGGCAATGCGATTCCTCCAGCTTTGCTCTTTTTGTTTAGGATTGCAATGGCTATACAGGCTCTTGTTTGGTTCCATATAAACTTTAGAATAGTTTTTCCTAGTTATGTAAAGAACATCATTGGTAGTTTGATAGGAATAGTGATGAATCTGTAAATTGCTTTAGGCAGTGTGGCCACTTTAATAACATTGATTCTTTTGCTATCCCAGAGCATGGAATGTTCTTCTATTTGTTTGTGTCATCTCTGATTTCTTTCAGCAGCCTTTTGTAATTCTCATTGTAGAGATCCTTCACCTCCTTGATTAGCTGTATTCCTTGGGATTTTATTCTTTTTGTGGCAATTGTGAATGAGATTGCATTCCTGATTTGCCTCTCAGTTTGGGTGTTGTTAGTGTATAGGAATGCTAGTGATTTTTGTACATTGTTTTTATATCATGAAACTTTGCTGATGTTGCTTATCACCTCAAGAAACTTTTGGACAGAGACTATGGGGTTTTCTAGATCTAGAATCATGTTGTCTGCCAATAGGGATAGTTTGACTTTCTCTCTTACTATTTGGATGCCCTTTATTTCTTTCCCTTGCCTGATTGCTGTGGCCAGGACTTCCAATACTAAGTTGAATAGGAGTAGTAAGGTGGCATCCTTGTCTTGTTCCAGTTTTCAAGGGGAGTGCTTCCAGCTTTTGCCCTCAGTATGATGTTGGCTGCGGCTTTGTCCTAGATAGCTCTTATTATTTTGAATTATGTGCTTTCAATACCTACTTTATTGAGAGTTTTTAACACAAAAGGATGTTGAATTTTATTGAAAGCCTTTTTTTCTGCATCTACTGGAATGATCACGTGAGTTTTATTTATAGTTCTATTTATGTGATGAGTCATATTTATTAATTTGCCTATACTGAACCAACCTTGCATCCCAGGGATAAAACCTAATTGATCGTGGTGGATCACCTTTTTGGTGTGCTGCTTGATTCCATTTGCTAGTATTTTGTTGAAGACTTCTGCATCTATGTTAATCAAGGATATTGGCCTGAAGTGTTTGGTGGTTGTTGTTGTGTCTCTGCCAGGTTTTGGTATTAAGATGATGCTTGCCTCATAGAATGAGTCGGGGTTGAATCCCTTCTCAATTTTTTGGAATAGCTTCAGTGGGAATGGTACCAGCTCTTCTTTGTACATCTGGTACAAATTGTCTGTGAATCTGTCCAGTCCTGGACTTTTTTGGGGTTGGTAGGCTATTTAATTACTGATTCAATTGCAGAGCTAATTATTGGTCTATTCAGGGCATTCAATTTCTCCCTGGTTCACTTGTGGGAGGATGTATGTGTCCAGGAATGTATCTGTTTTTTTCTAGATTTTGTACTTCTTGTGCACTGAAGTGTTCATAGCAGTCCCCAGTGGTTATCTATATTTCTGGGGGGTCCGTGGTAATATCCCCTTTGTCATTTTTATGTTTTTTGGATCTTCTCTGTTTTCTTTATTAGTCTAGCTAGCAGTCCATCTATCTTATTAATTTTTTCAAAAAAACCACTCTAGATTTGTTGATCTATTTTGTGTTTTTTCATGTCTCAGTCTCCTTCAGTTCAGCTTTGATTTTGGTTATTTCTTGTCCTCTGCTAGTTTTAGGGTTTGTTTGTTCTTGCTTCTCTAGTTTTTCTAGTTGTGATGTAACATTGTTAATTTGAGATCTGTCTAACTTTTTGATGTGGGTGTTTAGTGCTATAAATTACCATCTTAACATTGCCTTAGCTGTGTCTCCGAGATTCTGGTATGTTGTGTCTTTGTTCTTATTAGTTTCAAAGAAAGTCTTGATTTCTGCTTTAATTTCATTAGTTACCTAAGAGTACATTGTTTAATTTCCATGTAATCGTGTGGTTTGGGGCAATTTTCTAGGCCTTGGTTTTTATTTTTCATTGTGCCGTGGTTCCAAAGTATGGTTGACATAATTTCAGTTATTTTGAGTTTGTTGAGTGCTGTTTGATATCCAGCTGCATGGTCAATATTAGAGTATGTGCCTTGTGGTGATGAAAAGAATGCATGTTCTGTCATCTTTGGGTGGAGAGTTCCGTAGATGTCTATGAGGTCCATTTGGTCAAGTGTTGAGTTCAGGTCCTGAACCTCTTTGTTCATTTCCCGCCTCAGTGATCTATCTAATACTACCAGTGGGGTTTTGAAGTCTCCCACTATTATTGTGTGTAAATCTAAGTCTCTTTGTAGGTCTCTAAGAGCTTTCTTCAGGAATGTGAGTGCGACTGTGTTGGGTGCATATAGATTTGGGATAATTAGGTCTTCTTGTTCAATGAAACTGTTTACCATTATGTTACGCCCTTTTTTGTCTTTTTCGAATTTTATTGGTTTAAAGTCTGTTTGGTCTGAAATTCAAATTGCAACTCCTGCTTTTTCTGTTTTTCATTCGCTTGGTAAATTTTTCTTCATTAGGGAGATTCTTATGCAGCATGAGGGTAGAAGCACGATAACATGTAAGTCAGTCAAAATAGGAAATGAATGTCACATCCAGAATTATGACTTCACAAGATCTCATACTACGTGAATGTTATGACTGTTAGGGAGAAAAAAATCTCCTTCGAAAAGGATTAATACACAAATGCCTCCCTCCTATCCTTGAATGGAAACTTACTCACTCACCAGGTTGTGTGAGTTGAAATGAGAAACAGTCTATTTGCACTGCTACTTACTGCCTTACCACTGAACACAAAGTTAAAGATACAGTAGCATTTCACATGTGATGGAATAGATAAAGAGGCAAGCTTATTCATTCTTAGCACCACCTGTGATCATCCTCAACCCATTAATAAATTCCTTCTAGGGCATCAGATAATTATCTTAAACTCATTTGCAGGAATACAAGAAACGTATTTCCAGGAACAGAGAAGAGTCTAGGAACAAGGATCTATTTCATAAAGTCTTAGGATGTGGGCTTTAATTTTTTTGAAAAGTGTAGTAAAATTTTAAACTCATTTGTAAATCTATATAAATGTCTTTCCAGGGAATGAAGAAGATACCATGAACACAAATCTATTTCAAAAGCCTTATACATTTTGCTTTCAATTCTTTTAAAACCATAGTAAATATAAATTGAAACTAGCAGGCTAAGTATAAAAATAACACAGCCGTTCACATTTGGCATTTCTTCCTTTTTAACAGAAATAGCATATTTGAAGCACAAGGTCAAAATGTCTTCCTTTATTTAAAGAAAACGTCAAAGATAACAGTAATTTAGGGATCAACTTGTAAACAATGCATAGCAAATTATATCAGTAACTGGTTAAAAGCCCTATAAAAATAACTTATCCTGTATTTTTAAGTAATGGGATTCAACAAGAACTTCTAAGACATCAAAATGCTGATTCACAAAAGAAATTCTTTAAAAAGAACCAAATAAATGTCTCTGCAGGCCCCACACGCAAATTAACTTGTTGTTTAGCTTGAAAGGTTAAAGACGTGGCAGGATACTCTTGATGAGTTCCAATGAAGGTCACAACCTCAAGGTCACAGTAAGCTCATAATGTTTGACCTAGGAATTCCTTCCTAAATAGCTTTATCTTCCTAAATCAAGGAAAAGGAATCATCCACAAGGTGTCAAATTCTTGGCCTTTTATGGAGAAGGGTAGCTTGGATAAATTCTGCATTCAGTTACTTTTACATTAAATGGGATTTACCGGGAAGGAATGAGAGAATCTTGACTAGTGGGGAATAAACTGAGTAACTTTTCTTTTTTTTTTTTTTTTTTTTTTTTTTTTTTTGAGACGGAGTCTTGCTCTGTCGCCCAGGCTGGAGTGCAGTGGCCGGATCTCAGCTCACTGCAAGCTCCGCCTCCCGGGTTCACGCCATTCTCCTGCCTCAGCCTCCCGAGTAGCTGGGACTACAGGCGCCCACCACCTCGCCCGGCTAGTTTTTTGTATTTTTTTAGTAGAGACGGGGTTTCACCGTGTTAGCCAGGATGGTCTCGATCTCCCGACCTCGTGATCCGCCCGTCTCGGCCTCCCAAAGTGCTGGGATTACAGGCTTGAGCCACCGCGCCCGGCCTAAACTGAGTAACTTTTCTAGTGGTTTAAACAATGCCAAGTACTTTATGACCAAATTGTTGTATAGCTGAAGAACAGCATTGTATAGCTCCTTAATTACCCTTACTTTTTCTTCCATTCTTGTTGAGCAAAAGGAGAAAACATTAGCTAATAATTCAGTTCACAAGAACAAGTGTGATTGCACTGACTCATTAGGGCTTGTGGCCAGATATGTGTGAATGCTGAGTGCCTTGAGTTAGAGATAGTCGAGAATGAAGGGAAACCAAGAATGGACATGTGATGAATTAACTGCTACTTTGTACATGTATTATTTCCTAGATTAAAACTACTGTGAATCTAGTTTGTTTTAATGAAAAATACAATAACATATGGAGAAATAAGATGGATTTTCTCTTACCTAGATTAGTTTGACCAATAAATTAGTTATTAATAGACTGTTAGCATGATACTGTTATCTGACGCACTATTAATAGGAATTATATAATAGATTCAGGAAGTTAAAATCTCAAAAAGTTATTACTGCTGTGCCCCCAGTTTCAACAATAGTGCCTCACTTATAGTATGTGTTCAGAAAATACTTGTTAAGTGGGTTCTGTCGCAGAAGAAACAACTGCAATATTTCTCAATATGTAGACATTTTAACAAGAGAGACAAAAAGCAGTATTATCTGGAAAAAATCAAAGAATTCTTGCTAAGACTGTTATATGAAAACTTTTCAAAAATGAAATGTCCAATGATTCATCCCTATGAATCACTAAGCATATATAGTCCCTTGCAATGTCTTATTGGGTGCAACTGGAAACCCAACTAAGCTGAAAAACTAAGATGTCCCCTAGCGTTGTAGAGAGAGACTGTTGCTTATCCAAGAAGAAATGCATAATATGGCATTATGATACCTAAAAAGGTGAGAGAGAACAGACCTTTCTAGAAATCCAAAAAGTAATACCCAGTGTTATCTGTGGTGCCCTATACCTGTATTATTTTATTCACTGGGGTCCCTATGAATCTCTGGACGTATATAATCCCTTGCAATGTCTTCTTGGGTGCAACTGGAAACCTAACTAAGCTGAGAAACTAAACATTATGCGTGTCTACAGGCAGCAAAACTGAGAGCAAATCATATATATAATTTGGTATAGGATGAAGAAACAAAGTGTTCTGTTGATGTGTTTTATAAAGTGTTTTATTTTTCTTGATGCATGGTAGATGCATCTAGGACCCACGTTTTTATCTCTTAGGAGAAAAGATTGACTTGCAGCTCTGTTGTGCCTAATACAACCAATCTGTCTCTCCACCACATAGCTCAACAAACCCACCCCATGAGGGCCAGCTGGACATCCACCAGAACACCCTACGCATCTCCATACAGTATGCCAACTCCATACACTATGCCAAGAGGACCTCCATGTACCTGGAAATGAATTCTCCTCTACAGTGGATATCTTTGACACAGCTTCCAGGTGGAATACCCTCAGCAGTGGTACTGAGGCGGAACTGAAGAGTCCTTCCTCTCTAGCTTCTGACTATAACCCTGGTTGAGACCAGGAATCTTCAGGGCAGAATTAAATAGGAATAGACACTTGGCCCCAAGCCAGCTACATAAGTGCTGGATGTTCCTGGCTGATGCAGAATTAGTTGGTAAACATAAGGAATATAGCCCTACCATGAACTCTGAGATCTTAATTTGGCTGCAGAGAGGAGATAATGGTATGCTATATTGTATTCCAAGCCCACTTGGGATACGAAGAAGGAAATTCTCCATGTCTACATATTTTAAATTCATCTACATTAAATGTTCCTAAGTGAGTGTGTGCTGTGTTCATACATGAGAGAATAAACAAATAATCTAACTAAATAATTGGCACTCTAGGAAAACTGTACATGACTTGAAAAGGCTGATTTTTTTTTTGCAACTGAGAAAGTATTACAAAGAATTTGTTAGTCTACATGAATAAGACTTAATGTTAATAAAAGACGTATTGTGCTAGACATTTTCCTGTGTTCTTCGTAGAGACTCATTGAATCCTTACCATATCCCTACAAGATACATACTGTCATATGCCTTCAGAAACTGAGACACAGAGAGGTTAAATTTGCTCAATGACATTATTAATTGATAAGGCCAAGATTTAAATCTAAATAGTAAGTTGCATACCGTTGCTCTTAACCATTAAGCTAAGTCATATTTCTAGATTACAATGTCTCCAAGGGATATCCCACGAAAGTATAGAAGAACAAAACCACTTCAAACCAATGACAGTTGTGAGTTAAACCTTACATTTTGTGTAATTATAGTTGGTATATATGAAGCATACTGTGTTTTGTTCAACTTGTGGTTGCAAATGTTTGGTTGGTTAAAGTATCATTTTTAACTCTGAGGTTTGATGACGCTGTTAGTTCTTGAAAAGAAATAGTATGTGTCGATTTGATAACAATATTTATTCTATAAAATCTGTACCCAAATATCTTGAGGAAGTCATTTAAAAATATACACTACTTCAAAACAAACTAGATAAAAGATGCAATAATCTCTAGTTTGCTCCATGCTTTCTAAAGCTAGCTTTCTAAACTCAGTGGCTTTAAAATCCCTTGGCCTCATTCATCACCAGCTAGGTACCCAACTCCAAAACCAATTCTGGTCACAAGAAGGGGATTACAGCAAAGGTCTGATAAAAGATGTCCCCTGGCATTGTATAGAGATTGTTGCTAAGGGCTCTATTCTCTGCTTTTATCCGCTTCTCTGGTAACTGTTTCCTAGCAAGCAAAACTCTTTATACTCTGCCTTCTTAGTGAATCACTATCCTGTCTTAAAGCTCCATCTCTGGTAAATGAAGCTCTTACTTATTCCTGCAGTTTCTTTATGATTAGGTTGCTGATATTTTATAGTTGCATCATTGTGCAAAGAAGACAGGAGTTAGAGTTAGAAGTACACTGTTGGTGGGAGTGTAAATTAGTTCAACCATTGTTGAAGACAGTGTGGTGATTCCTCAAGGATCTAGAACCAGAAATACCATTTGACCCAGTAATCCCATTACTGGGCATGTACCCAAAGGATTGTAAATCATGCCACTATAAAGACACATGCACACGTATGTTTATTGCAGCACTGTACACAATAGCAAATACTTGGAACCAACCCAAATGCCCATCAATAATAGACTGGATAAAGAAAATGTGGCACATATACACCACGGAATACTATGCAGCCATAAAAAAGGATGAGTTTATGTCCTTTGCAGGGACATGGATGAAGCTGGAAACCATTATTTTTAGCAAACTAACATAGGAACAGAAAACCAAACACGGCATGTTCTCACTCATAAGTGGGAGTTGAACAATGAGAACATGTGGACACAGGGAGGGGAACATCACACACCGGGGCCTGTCAGGTGGTGGGGGTCTAGGGGAGGGATAGCATTAGGAGAAATACCTAATGTAGGTGATGGGTTGATGGGTGTAGATGATGGGTTGATGGATGACACGTGTATGCATATGTCACAAACCTGCATGTTCTGCACATGAATCCCAGACTCAAAGTATAATAATAAAAAAAGAAGTACTGGAACTAGCTCCTAGGTTTGATAGTTGCTAGCTGAGTAAACTTTAGTGAATTACTTAACCTCTCGTACTTTTAGTTCCTACATGTGCAAGATAGTAGTGCTCATAATAATGGACTTGGTAGCTCTGAGCAAATTGCTAATACCTTCAGAGTAGAAGTTGCCTCTCATGCATTTTTGTGTCCCTAGCAGCCAGTCCATAGTCAGTGTTCCTAAGTGAGTGTGTGCTGTGTTCATACATGACAGAATAAACAAATAATCTTCATCTTGGTGCTGTGGTCCTTCCTAAAACAAAGTTCCAGACTTCCTCAGTCTGGCATCTCCTGTTGGCTCCCAATTCCTGATTTACCCTGACATGTAAAGGTGAATCAGTATTGCTAAAAGTTTTTGGAGGTGGGTTCCATCTCACCAGGTAGTATGGAGAAGTGAAGACTTGATCTGATATTTTCTGTTTGTTTAATTTTTCCTCCTGCATTATCCCCTACTTTCAAAATAAGCAAAGCTCAAATTATCATCATAAAAATTAAATTCTGCTCTGATGGATAGCTTTTTTTCTTTTGCATTAAAGAGTCAGCCACCACTAAAACCTCTAAGGCAATCTTCCGGGCAAATGCTGATGGTTGTACCGAAACACATGAGCAAACAGGCTCGGAGATGGGCTGATAGTTTCCTTACTAGAGCCACATTGCATTATGAGTTGGCAGAAAGTTAGGTCAGATACGGCCAACACCTGGAAAAGTCACAGAAGCATCCAAATACTGTTGTAAATGGCAGAAAACCAAAGTCTGGAACTGAATTCCCCCCATACTATGCACTCCAATAATGCACAGTTGGAGAAGGAGACAGCAGCCCTCATTAAGCTTCTGAGTGCATCCTCGGGAAACATGGCACCAATGTAGCATCAAGACAGATGAAAATCCATGTCTCCTAAGCTGGCGTGTCCATGCAATTACCTTAATGCATCCCAGATTTGAACCCATCATTGATGTTCCCGTTAGTTACTGGACTGATTCCACTAGTGCCACCAAAGCACCATTCTCCAAGTCAAATGGCAGTGTCAAATCTCCACCAGCAGGCCTTGGAGTGTGTCCAGCTTTCAGATGTTGAGGCAAATCTAATCAAATGATAGCACTTTGGGGAAATGGTTTGTCAGTAGAATGGATGAAAAGGCAATTTTCTACAAGATTTTATGATAATCTACAGAGGGTAAAAAGGACAGAGAGTGATAGAGCAAGATATTGCAACTCCAGCAAATTCTTACTGAGCCACTGCAAGTGTCTGTCATTGTTCTCAGTGATATTTGGCTTCAACACATGACAGTACACAACCTTTGCCTTCAAGGAGATTGCAACATAGAAGGGAACTTCTTCTATAGAAGGTGGAGAGGAAAGACCACTTAAGAACTCTGAGGTTAAGAGAACTAGATGAGAATCACAGCTCTGACTCTTACATGCTTATGTTATGAGGCAAGTTATTTAAACTTCTAAGCATCTGCTTCCTCCTCTATGTAATAATAATAATAATAATAAAAATACTCTTTAGTAGACAGAAAAGGGAAAACCTGTTTGCTATCTGGATTAAAAATAAAACTGGGTTAAGCAAACACCAAATGGATGGGTAGAGTAAATGTATAGTAATCAAGAGTGCACATCCTGCACATGTACTCCAGAACTTAAAATAAAAGAGTACAGAAGAAAGTTTTTTTCAACATAACTCCAAAAAAACATAAACCACAAGGTGAAAATGTTATGACAACATTGCAATTAAGGGTTCCAATTTAATAAGAGTCAACAAAGAAAAATTGGCAGATGAGTAATTAAAAAAGGTATTGACTAGGCAGATGACAGATTGAGATAAGACACTGGCAAAACTGGACATCCATCAGGGTATAAATACCTAGAATTCACTAGAAATGTCCACATATTAACAAGAAAAATACAGAAAGCTCAATAGAAAGCAGATAAAATATGTGAACAAACTACTCTCAGACGGAGAAACCTCGGTGGCAGTAAGTATTGAAAGAACACTCAAATTTATTTGTAATTAGAAGAAGTAAATTAAAACAATGAGACATCACTTGAAATGCATCATATTGTCAAAAATTAGAAAACTGGTCATGCTACATGTAGGACAGTATGTAAGAAAACAGGATCCTCATGCACCATCGGGGAGGGGTGGAAGGCTCATTTAGCTATTCTGCAACTGCTTAGTCAAATAAAGCACAACTGTACATGGTGACCCAGCAATTTCACTCCTAGGTGTACTTCCCAGAGAAATTCTCATATAGGACCCTAAAGGGGTATATTCACTTCAATGTTGTTTCTGCTAGTGGAATTGGAAGTTATCCACCCTCCTCCACTGAAAAGGGTGAATGGACACAATGAAACAGTGCACAGATATTAGAATCTATTAGAATATTACATTCATTATATTAGCTATCAGAATATTACATGCACCAACATGGAGATATCTTTTTTTTTTTTTTTTTTTTTTTTTTTGAGACGGAGTTTTGCTCTTGTTGCCCAGGCTGGAGTGCAATGGTGTGATCTCGGCTCACTGCAACCTCTGCCTCCCAGGTTCAAGAGATTCTCCTGCCTCAGCCTCCCAAGTAGCTGGAATTATAGGTGCCCACCACCATACCTGGCTAATTTTTTGTATTTTTAGTAGAGATGGGGTTTCACCATGTTGGCCAGGCTAGTCTCGAACTACTAACCTCAGGTCATCCATCCACCTTGGCCTCCCAAAGTGTTAGGATTACAGGCATGAGCCACCACGCCCAGCGTGGAGATAGCTTAAAGGCATAGGGCTGAAGACAAGAGAAACAGAATGATATCTACAATTAAATGTCTTTCATGTAAACCCATATAAAACAACAGTACCTTCTTTTAATGATGACCCGAAACTCAAGAACACAAACATGTTGTGATGGTTACATACCCATTTTATTTTTGTATCTCTAGAACCTAACACGGTGGTTGGTGCCCGATAAATATTTGCTGGGCAAATCCATAATTCAATGCAGAGAACAAAGATAGGGGACATTCAAAGAGATTCGAAACCATTTAGTGGATGTGACAGCAGACATCATTTGCAAATAAGATGTGTTTCTCAGAACAGGGGACAGATCCAGTTGATGGGGAAGGTCTGCACCTTCGGCTCCATATCTTTTGACTTTGAGGTACAAATAATGAGCCAGTAGTCCACCTAAGTCTAGTACTCAGGAGGAATTTAGATTTGGGTCTCAGCTGCCAATAGATGATAGTTTCAGAAGTAAAAGGAAGAGAATAAAGTAGCAGGTAGAGGGGCAATGGGACCAATGGTAATGCTGGCATGATATTGAAACAGTACAAGAAGGGAATGATGTGTGGTTAAAGGACATAAGAACTGATCAGTAGAGGGGGAAAGATTATTTAATCTTCCCTGTGGATGGAGGGGTGAGTGGAAGTGATATGAGAGGGATACAGTAGTAACCTCTTACTACTGTATATAGAGGCAAAACCCCTAAATAACCCAAGCCATTTGTTCAAACTGCTTGCCCTATTGTTTAACTATTGAGGAGCAAAATTAAAATTGGCATATTTGGGAAAAGAAAGGGAGAATGAGCAGAAAGGTCAGAAACCAAATTAAAAATAAGAATAACAAACTCTATCCCTAAATCCATAGATGGAACTATCTAGAGTTTGCTTCTGAGGCCAGATAAATCCCCAAACAACTTTAATTTAAAATATCCTGAGAACTGCTGTTCTTACGTTATTCCCTAGGTTCCAATCTGCTAACAGCCAGAATCAGAAAGGTACCCAAGATAAAGATAAATTTAAGATTTACTATTATTGAGCCCAATTCTCCTGTTCTAGCACCACAGGGTGCAACAAATGTTTCTCCCAAAGTAGCAAAAAGAAAAAAAAAGAAACTCTTCCACCTGTGCTCTTGTAGGAGACCCCACATTTCAGAAAGCCTCAGCAAAATGCATAGATTTGCTCCCAGGCAGGTTTATCCCACATGTCATATTGGCCACGTCAAAGAACTGCACCTCTCTGATACTTAGAATTCATGCCTACTAAATATTCTTAACATGCTATCTGCTGGATTTAAGATTATTATTAAGGTGGTCATCCCAATAATTTAGCCACAAAAATGTTAGAAGAAAAGAGATGTTTTGCTAGAGATGTTATGAGGAAAGAATATAGAGTGCTTAGGAACTGATTTGATTTGGGGGGAATGTTGTGATCTCAAATTCAAAAGTGTGTGAAGGAGAATAATATTTTAATGACAGAAAGTATGACAGACTGAAGGAAGAGGAAAAGAACTCATTGTTATTTAGGAAATGGGTTGATGGCAGATGTCCCCTTGTTATAGTCAGACAAACAGAAAGGTTCATGCTTTGCCCAAATTCATGTGAATTGAAGCATTTGTAGAATTTTATGAACTATCATCAAATAATAGGAAACTATGAAGAGGCACACATATCAGTTCCTGTCTACATGAGAGAAGCTTTACAATCATTGTTGTAAAACTAATTCTAGACTTATAATGAGTGGGCTAGGAAGATGAAGTCATCTTGCTTCAAATTTCAGCCATAGTCTGTATGGGGATGTGAGACAGAAATACTACCTAAGAGTGTTTCTGGGCATCAGGTAATAAAAAGCTCTAATGTCACATCGTAGTTTCACTGTAGCTAAAAAATGGACATCACTGGGTGGATGGCCCTCTAATGGGCTGTATCTTTGAAGCACTGGGGGATCCAGGAATTAAACTGTAAAGAGGAAGATGAACAGTCACTTATGCGAACTGGTGTTGTCATGCCCCTCACTACAAACCATTGATACGCCCAGTACTGCAAACCACTAATATACTTGAGGAGAGAGAATCAATAAAGATGATACTGTGATTAGAAAAAAAAAAAAATTTTAACTATGATCACAGCCTGGGTTTTTTTCTGAGAATTTTAAGTTGTCCATGAGATTAATGTGTATGTGTGCATGCAACATATTTCGTGTGGTTTTGGTACAACGGTCACTCGCTGAACATCAAGGACAAGAAAAGACAAAGCTGTACTTCAGCTGACAGAAGAGGAACGCAGTTTGAAGGTAAAAGCACACAACAGACTCTGGTTTCATTTATACCCACTAATACCATCTTTGAGTAACTTTCTGCTGAGGTCTACATGGGCCTGTAAATTAGTCAAGTGGGGATCGTAGGATAAAACCCTATAGGTAGAGGATGGAGAGTAAAAATAGACACTATGAAGTTTGATGACAGGCCTGACTGTACTAGCACAGATTTAGGAAAGGCCAGTAAAAAGGGGTGTGGCCCAACCCACAGCGTTTATCTACTGAGGTCAGCACAGAAGTAGCATAATTGAGAAAATCAGGGATTCCAAAGGTCCCCATGGGAATCGGGAGTGGCAGAGTAGATGGGATTCAAGGAGAGCTTGTAGGCCCCAATAGGAGCATGCTGACTTGGGGGAAAAAATCTCCACAGATGGCAATTCAGGAGAAGTGAAAGGTCTCCTGTTTTACCAAAACACCAGAGGGTGAGATGACTTTTGAGTATATATGTTAGGGGGAAAGGATAAAGACACTGATGGTTGATTCATTCCCTTTTAGTGCAACATACACTGGAACATTTTTTTTTAGACGGAGTCTTGCTCTGTAGCCCAGGCTGGAGTGCAGTGGCAGGATCTCGGCTCAGGGCAACCTCCGCCTCCTGGGTTCAAGCAATTCTCCTGCCTCAGCCTCCCAACTAGCTGGGATTACAGGTGCCCGCCACCTCACCCGGCTAATTTTTGTATTTTTATTAGAGACGGGGTTTCACCATGTTGGCCAGGCTAGTCTCAAACTCTTCACTTCGTGATCTACCCACCTTGGCCTCCCAAAGTGCTGGGATTACAAGTGTGAGCCGCTGTACCCAGCCCACACTTGAACATTCTTGAATGATACATCCTGAGACCTTTGGAATTTTCCCAGTTTAAAATTACTCTCATCACTTCCATAGATGTATTGTAGATATTAGCAACCTCATCTGGATGTTTCAAACGTTAAATAAGATGATGTATTAGGTATAGACATGGCAGTTTGAACAGGCTCACTCATCACTAGCTAAGAGACCGCTTCCATATGTTAGCCCCATTGCAAGCAATTTTTAGAATAGTTTACCAAAAACATTATAAATTTTGAGTGATTGTAGGCTTTCAAGGCTGATTACAGTATTAATTAAGGCAGGCTCGGTTATGTTATGGTGACAACTCCCACATTTCAGTGACTGCACACAATACACGATTTTCTTGTTCATGCAAAGTTTGCTGCAGGATAGTTGCTCCAGAGTGGCTCTCTTCCATAGGAAGACTCAGTGGTCTAAGCTACTTTGATCTGTTCATCCTGTAATCTCAATACAGGCCTCTTCCATAACCGCTAGCTAGAGGAAAGGAGAGGGGATGTCACACTGGTGATTAAATGCTTTGTGCAGGAAGGACAGGCATACATCTCTTTCTGTTCTTAATCAATTGGCCAGAGGAATTCAGACCAACTACAAAGGGAATAGGTAGTCTTCTGTGTGTCTGGCAAGAGAACAGAATATTGGAGAGCAGAGTAATCCATAATCTCTCTATCAAATCCATAAACAGGCTAAACCAAGGTAATGTTTAGCCCATCAATGAAAACATACACTGCTTGTTCTTCGGACTCCTAAAAGGTGAAAGCTATGTTCATTTCTATCCTTGAATCCTTCCCAAGGATTTGTGCAGAGCTGTGTATTGAGAGTGCCAAGTTTCTAGCCACTGCAGGCAGTAACTGGATAAGAAGATAACGAGGAATACTGAAATTGAGATGCAATTGATCTAATGATATTTAACAAATCTCTACATTTTGAGATAGATAAATGCATAAATAAGTTATTTGGATACATAAATAGGGTAAATAAATATAGGAATAAATAGTTTTTGACCTGAGATTTTAGTGAGTCAAACTGATACTAATAATTTAAAACACAGAATCACAGATTTTATACTATTAGGAGGAATTTTTTCACTGTCAAAATTTCCCAAAACAAACTAGATGGCCTTGAAAAATAGCACGTGGTCCACCCTTAAAGTAGCCACATAGATTCTATGACAACTCAACAGGAAGCTGCCAATGAAAATCAAATTTTAGGTCAGCAGCAATATGGCAGAAAGGAGGGGCAGGGAGATGGACCATAATGCTAGGTGTCTTTAGAGTATATTCCTGAAATATTTCTGTAAAAGCTCATACCACGCAAATGTTTAAAAGCAAAAAGTTCATAAAACCTTAAATTACCTCATCTTTATTTTTTTTTCTACATTATACAAGAATTCAGTTGTTAAAGCAGAAATGAATTTAAGATAAATATGCATTGGTGTAAATTGTTTTTCTTCTTAGGAATTCTAAGCACTTGGCATATTTCCAATAAGATACACTAGGTTAACACACCATTGATATATATTTAAGAAACTTCTATGTACCATCAGCGTATTTCAGATCCTTCCATTCTTGTTTGTATGTGGAGAGATGAGGGAATAACTTCCATATGCTGAGAACGCCAACTGAATTAATGATTCTGAAATCATATAAACTACTGCCATATTACAATTTGAGTAAGACAAAATCCAAAGCAGTTTAGGTAACATAAAATACTGAATAATCATGAAAATTAGTGGATTGTGAAATGAATGACCACCTACCGTCACCGATGAAGCTGGCCCAAGACTCTCCACTTTATTAAAGAAGGCATAAAGTATATGAGAGTGAAAGAATTTACAATGCCTGAAGCTCAAAATACACCCGCTGAATTGTTTTCTTGCTGCTGTTTGCAAACTATTACAACAGAACATTATCTATTTTACTGGTAATTTGAGTTTTTGCATCAAATAAATCCCTACATTGCTTCCTGCCCAGCTTTGCCCTTTCATCATTTAAATCATGCAGCTTGGATTTGGACTGACTCATAATCTGAAGCTCCTGGATATTTAACTCTTATCACTGATGTCACGTTAGGTTTCCAGACAGTTGGCTAAATTAATTCTATTCACCTCATTCTCCATCTCTCCAACTGAATCAGTGTGGTATCTGTGGAGAAGAATCTCCTGCACCATACTGTGCTCATTTTCCAAATAGTACTGAGCTAAAAAGCAACTAGTTATATGCTATGCTCTGGTGGATGTCAGATAATATGAAAAAATTCTAATATTACAAGTCCAGAATATAGGATACCATGTAAACCTATTAAATACTGAATGAAAGCATGAATATCTACTCTTCAATGGGGGTGAGGGTCCACCAGGTTAATTGTCTCAGTAAGATTGCTTTCAGCCATGAGCAACAGAATGCTCATCCAAGAGTATTGAACAATAGCACATTTAATTATCTCACGTGAAAGAAACTTTCAAATAGGTAGAAGGGGGTGATAAGCTTTGGGTCCACACAGCAGAATGCTGGGTCGATTTCTCTCTCATTTTCCTCCTTTCATAATGCAAGATGTCTGCAGAAGCTTCCAATACCATATCCTTACAGCAATGATTCAAGTGGGAAGAAATAAGAGGGTGGGAAAAAGGGTTCTTCTTCCCTGTTTCCCTTCTAGAAGGAAGCCCACGCCAATATCCTCTCACATCTCATTGATCAGAACTGCACCTATGACCACCCACAGGACATGGTGGACTGGGAACATATCTACTATTTTCAACCACTGAAGGCACCATCCCCAGTAAGAAAGATGGGGGACAAGATAGCTGCTGAGGTGGAACCAACAGTGTCCAACGCAACACGTACCTGCTTTCAAACATAAGGGAAGCCACAGGGATCAAAACCTTAATTGCCCTAGTGATGTCAGTGAAAACTACATTCTTCATGTTATTTTCCTTATGGAGACACAGATGTGGGGAAGGTGATGTCATTTTTCTTATCTTTCTAGAAATCTAGTGGACCATGGTATCCATGAACTGAGATCATTTATCAGAGCAGTTATGGCTTCTTAGCTATATTTTTAAAATGGATTGCCAGAAAGAAACCCTGTTAGAGAATAACTTTTTAAATGAGTTCACTGAGCACCAACAGCACTGACCCCTCCCCACCAAGAAAATAGATATAAAGCTTAAAATCAAAAGAGAAAATCATATTCATAAAATAGTACCAAAATCAACGTACAGAGGAGACAGTGCGTATGAACAGGAGAGGGGCTACAGAAGAAAATGGGGTTTTGTGGTCATATAATCAAGGCAATAAAGAAAGTAGAGTGAAAATACAGTTTTCTGAGAGGAAGAAGGAAGCTTTTGGAGCAAAGGAGTTAGGCCCTGAGAGATCAACGGGGAACATACGCCATGTCAGCCTCAGGCCCACCCATAGGAAAGAAGCAGATGTGAATGTCACCTAAAAGGCAAACTGGATTAGAATCCTTCACATGCACCAGTAGGGAGACAGTTACCATCCACTCCAAAGAGCAGCAGCCTGTGTCATTGCCTCCCTATGTGGGGTAGACAGACTAGGATCCCGTGATTGGCCCCTGTAATTTCTGCCCCTTGGTATTCCTACCCTGTGTGATCCTCTCTCCTGGAGTATGGGTGGGACCCATGACTTGCTTCTGGCCAACTGAAAATGGCAAAGGTGAAAAGATTTTGCAGAGGCAATTAGGTTCCCCATCAGTTGGTTTTGAAACCAAATGGGAGACTACACTGAGCAGTCCTGACTTAACTGGATAAAAGCCTTTGAAAGAAACACTGGCCCTCCTTGAATGAAAGACTCTCCTTGTTGGCTTCATAAACTAAGTGGCCATAGAGAAGACCATATTGCCTGGAACTATAGGTGGCCTCTGGAAACTGTGAGCAGCCTCCTAGCCATGGCCAGTAAAAAGCTGCCCCCCTGCCCCCATCATACAGCCACCAAGAAATCAATTCTGCCAACAACCCAAATTAGTGTAAAGGGGATTGCTCCCCAAGTTTAGCCTCCAGATGAAGCACAGCCAAGCCAAAATCTTGATTACAGCCTTGTAAGACCCAAGGCAGAGGACACAGTTAAGCTATGCTCAGACTCCTGACCTATAGAGACTATACGATTAAACACAATGTGTTGTTTCAAGCTGCTAAGTTTGTGTAATTTGTTTTACAGCAACAGAAAACTAACACATTATGTTTACTCCCCTGGTATCTCCCCTTTACCATTAATATCTTATTTTTACACTGAAGATCTTTTCGTTACTACCAAATACTTTGCATGTTTCCCCAAAACAAGCAGGTCATTATTTTAATAGTTAAAATATAGGCTAGAGAGCAGATACTTGTGAAGAGTAGCAGAGAGGACAGAGCCTTAGCTAGTAATGAGAGCTAGGGCCAGCTGTGGTGGCTCACACCTGTAATCTCAGTGCTTTGGGAGGCCAAAGTGGGAGGATCACTTGAGGACAGAAGTTTAAGACCAGCCTGGGCAATATAGCAAGATCTCATCTGTACAAAAAATTACAAACATTCGTCGGGCATGGTGGTTGCATGGCTGTAGTCCCAACTACTAGGGAGGCTGAGGCAGGAGGATTGCTTGAACCCAGGAGTTCAAGGTTGCAGTGAGCTGTGATCGTGCCACTGCACTCCAGCCTGAGCAACAGACTGAGACTCTGTATCTGAAAAATAATACTAGCACTAAAAATAGTAATAGCTAACATCTATTGAGCATTTGCTATATACTTTGAGCATTTATACTATTCTTTTTTTTTTTTCTTTTTTTTGAGATGGAGTCTTGCTCTGTCGCCCAGGCTGGAGTACAGTGGTGCGATCTCGGTTCACTGTAACCTCTGCCTCGCAGGTTCACATCATTCTCCTGCCTCAGCCTCCTGAGTAGCTGGGACTACAGGTGCCCACCACCACGCCTGGCTAATTTTTTTGTATTTTTAGTAGAGACGGGGTTTCACCATGTTAGCCAGGATGGTCTCAATCTCCTGAATCTCCTGACCTCGTGATCCACCCGCCTCGGCCTCCCAAAGTGCTGGGATTAGAGGCGTGAGCCACCGCACCCAGCCTGTACTATTGTAATTTTTATATACATATTTGAATTCACTAAAATAAGGCTGGTACCTCTAGCTTCATTTGTACAGATAAAGAAACTTGGATAGAAAGAGTTTGAGAAACTTGTCTAAGTTTACTCAACTAGAAATTTGTAAAGCTAATTTGTTTGAGTTTAGGTACTATGCCCCTAGAGCCTGTATTCTTAGCCACCAAGACTTATTCCTTCTCAGTACAAATATATGGTCAAGCATTAGCCACACCTAATAAAGACATCACTCAATTAATCCCTAATTATATGTGCATCATTGATAAATTACTGTCAGGAATAGACCTCCATAGTTATTTTGCTCTGATGAACTATTCTAGAGCTGACTTAGCTTCCCTCTGCATGGTGTCTCACTCTCACTCCACACCCACTGAACGCTGCAGAACGGGCCAGTAGAATACAACTTAAGACATTATATTTTCAAAACTGCAGAATGCATGAACTAATGTCTGTGTATGAATCTGAGACTAGTTAGAGAATTCCATGCTATATGGAAAGAGCATAGATGCACTAGTTGAGTGTTGGTAAATTAGCCACCTAATGTCTCTGGAATTCAGATATATAATCTGTAAAATGGGAATAACAGTATCACAAGAGTGTTGTGAGCACCAAATGAAAAAATGTGGAAAAGAGATTTATAAAGTGTAACATTCTGCACCCATGGACATGGTTAACTTATCATTATAGGAAGGAGCACACACTGCTTTCACCGTATTGCACAGAATAATTCTCAGGGAATGAAAGTTGGAGGCCCTTAAGAAGGGTTCTTAGCATAATAATTTAATATTTAAGATTCAGTTGATAAATAAGAATAGAGTACTGCTCTCCTGCCAAATATCAGGAGCGTTTCATCCCGGTCATAGTGCAGACACAATGTTGAAGTTAATATTTGGGGTTTGTTCCTTTGGGACGACTCTGCCATTTTTTGACTTGTTAGGTTTCAGGATGTGTTTCAAAGCGAGAAGAAAAATGATATTTGGAGGTGACTGTAACTACCTTTTCTGTTGCTGAGATTGTACGTGTTGTATCTATTTAACCCCTATAAAGGGGGCACGAAATAAAGGGATCATGGGTGTATCATGAGAGCCTTTTCCAAAAGGTAACATTTATTTTCAAGTGTTTGGATTGCCGAGACAAGGATTTCTCTCCAACGTACAATTCATCAACCTCCTTACTCACTGTAAAATCAATCTGTTCTGTTTGTATGACATAAACAACAAGTCATTTCTCAGGAATGAGGCAGACCATATGTGAAGGTGTTTCAGAAAAGCACAACAGGGAATACGCCAATCAAAGAAGCATCTGCATTTTATTTCAATGTCAAATCACATGTGTGTTATAAAAAGGAAAGTGTATCAGTTTTATTAAAGAACAACTTTCCTGTTGTGATGTGTATAGTTAACCCATACCTCGCCTAAGCAGTACAGTCATGTCAGCCACATAAACAACTGGTCGAGAACACAAAAAGATCTCAGCCTGTGTGGTCAGCAATGTGCATTTTGCAAATATCTTGGCATATGCCTATTCCCTACCTTTGTAGCCAGGAGGAGACTTGCCACAGAGGTAAATCCATCATATGCATTTTCCCCAAAATCAGCTCTCTCGTCAATGCATTGATAAATATCAAAGCAGCTTGAAACTGATAGAAACAGGAAACTATGAAAAGACTAGCAGAGTTCTAGGGAGAATTTACTTTTTATGATTGGTACTGAATTGAAATGGAAAGGAAGTGGGTTCTAGTGTCATTTCCACTTCTTATTAGCTGGATGACCTAAGGCAAGTCACTTAGCTTCTATAGCTCTCAGCTTTATACTTGTATAAACTGACAGGGCTGGCTGAACTAAATAATCCCAAAATCCCTTTCTGCTCTACAAATATGTGATTCTCTGAGATTGTCTTGTTACTGAACCTTCTCCCTATTTAGGAGTTAGGTACCTCTGAAACTATGTTAACTTCTTTAAACCACTGGAATGACGTCTACTGTTTTGAAACAGTCTTTAGTGCAATTTCCAGAGGTACTTATCACATAATCTGGCTTACTTCTTTGGAGAAATCACTGTACAAAGATTAAGTTACTGCATTAGGAAGCAAGGAAGCCAATTCACTCCACAAGGAATGGATTCTATAGCTCTGTTTACACAGGTAAATAAGTGGCTATTTGCATAATTAACTGAATGGACATTGTAAACATTCTCCCTGAAGTCCTTTCACTCATAGAAAATAATAATAATCAAAGTTCCCAGTGGTCAGTATCTTTTTTGACCTGAAATGCATATATATGTGTATATATACCATTTATCTCTATAGACTCATGTCTAACATACAATTTTTAGGATTCAACTGTTCATTTTGTTTTCTGTAGGACAGAACATACATGTGTCACCTATAAAGTATCAGTAGGGTTCCTACGGCTACTGGTTTCAAGTAGGCTAGAAATTATAAGTGTTAATAAGGGGTAGTAGAGGAAGTATAACTAGCAAAATAGTGGCCTTGGCCATAGGGAGCATTAAACTGAAATCACTGCAGCTTAGTACCTGGGAGAGAAAAAGGAATCTCTATTTCTAAGCAATAGAATATAAAATTCCAGGAAAGAATTTGGGTGGCCTGGTTCAGATCACATGCCCATCCCTGGGCCAATCATAGTGGTCATAGGAACATAACCTATATCACGCCCAACCCCATGGAGTATGTGAGAGGTGAGGGGAGATCTGTTATCAGAAAAGAGGGGAAGCAAAGGCACTTTTGGGAAAGAAACATGTCCGCCAAGAAGAAATGAGAGCCACCACAGACAACCTGACTCAGAACATCTAAAGTCAGCCTCAAATTTTGTACCACTGGCCTTTTCTCCAGAACTTTCTTCTGGAAATACCAATATTTCTTATTTTACCCTAATAATTTTGTATATTATTTCAACAAACATGTATTCAGTGCTTCCAATTTATAAAAGTATTGAGGAATATCTTGGGCATCTCATAGTATCTAACACATAAGCAGAAGATAGTCAACCTGTCATACAGGAATATATCTCAAAGGAAAAACTGAAACACCTTGTGAATAGAGGTCTTGCAGCTGAGAAAAAAAAGGCAGTCATGATGCAGACCCTCCCAGGGACTATCCCAAAGACTGTCACCTAAGATTACCCGACCCTGCTGGCAGCTGACCAACTAGATTGAGATGTGTAGGAATGGGGATATCATTTACACATTTAGGTGCAACTCAGCTGAGTATCTTTTTGGTTGAGAAAAAAAAGTAGGACAGTCTTAAAACTGTATTTCAGAAGCCATTTTTAAAAATTATTGGCAGCTACAAATGAAATAAACTTGCCTTTGATTAGCTAAGAGTCTTATACATCAAAAATATGTATTAGAACCTCCTGAAGCCTTCACAGTCTACCAAATTCACCAACATTGGCATATTCAAATGAGTGCTGGAGGAAATGGGAGGAGTGAGTTGGGGGTAGGAGATAGAGCATATCAGACAGAAAGAAAACACACATTTAAACTTGCTGTGCTGCAGCAAATGTTTCCTACCCGATGTCATATAATATCTTTGAAGCTGGGTAGTCCAGTATTCTGTGTTAAGTGCATTTTATGGGGATTTGGAGAGGATTTAGGTAAAGGCTGCCCCAATAAATGATTTACCAGCTCTAATAAAACATCAAGGAAATTGTTCAGATTGTATCTCAAACGATTTAAAACAGACATTTATAGAGGTTTGAGCAGCCCCCATATCCTCAACCCCTGGTTTAAAAAGAAATGTGTATAGTGATTAATTATCCCCTATTACCCTTTTTTTTAATGGTAGTAGTTTCCAGAGAAGCGAGAGATTGGAAGTCAATAAATAGGTATAATAGCCAAGGGGGTTGGGAGAGAGAGAGAAGTGATCACATATTCCTCCTTCTATTCACTCATTCGGTAAGTATTTGCTGGTCATACTATGTACCAGGTACTCTAAGGCTAGGACCTGGAGACCCAGAAGTGACCAGAGAAGGGGGATTCCTGCCTACGGCTTCTGTTTAGTCAGAGGAAACAAAAATGAACAAATCAATGAAATAAACAGAAAACATTATTTTAAATTGGGGTTAAGTACTTTCAAGGAAACCAACAAGGTGATGAAAAAGCAAATTGCCATAATAGAGGTGGGTCCCACTTTGCATAGAGAATCAGGAAAGGCTTCTCTGGGACATAAAGTGGATGCTGCAACCGCCAATCACATCGCTAGGAATAGGCAGAACATGCCAGATAAAGTGGAAAGGTGCTGATGTCATCAAGCATTCAGTGTGTCTGAAGAACCGAAGGAAAAGCAGATACAGAAAGTGAGAAATCATCTGAGTGACCTATGCCGTCTATTTTAACCCTTGGAAAATGTATTTCCTAAAAATGGATTATTAATAATGTTAATAATAATTGTCTTTATTTAAAAACCATTTGTTTTAGTTGCTGTAAGAATATCTTCTGCACTTTATCTCTCAACTTTCCCAATATCCATCAGATTCCAAAACACAGAAATTATTATTCTAGTTTGACACAGGAGAAGGCAGCCTCAGAGAGCTCAGACAAATTGTTCACGATTACACAGTAGCAGCAGAACTGGAATTCATACTCAGGTTCATCTATCTGCAGAGCCTACACCTTTTTGTTTCCTTTAACTTGTTTTGTTCAGCAAATATTTGAACCCTATGCTAGGAACTCTGCACACACAAATGAATGAAGCAAAATGTTGTGAACTGTTTCTAAAGATGGCCACACAGTATCTTCCATCCCAACAGGCCCTTTTGCAATGTCACCTTTCTGCACCTGCATCAAGAGGGAAGTCTATTCCTTCTCTTGCTACCCCTGAGGCTTATTTTGACCAAAAGAAGAGTTTTCCATTATGTCTTGCCTGAATTCCCAGCCCTCAGAATTGTAAGCAAATAAAATGGTTGTTTCAAGAAACGAAGTCTTGAAAGTCGTTTGGTGATTTAGCATAACCAAAATGCATAAGGAGCTCAGCCTGGAGAGGGAAACAAGCATACAAATATCTTTAAAATAATGCAAGTGTTCCCATGTTTACTGCAGCATTATTCACAAGAGCCAAGATACACAAGCATCCTACATGTCCATTTATGGATGAATGGATAAAAAATACAGCATATAAACACAACTGAAATACTACTTAGCCATACAAGAGAAGAAAGTTCCGTTATTTGTGACAACACAGTTGAACATGAAGGACATTATGTTAAGTGAAATAAACTAGGCACCAAAAGAGAAGTATTGCATGATCTTATTTATATGTGGAATCTAAAAAGTTGAGCCTACAGAAGCAGAGAGTAGAAGGATGATTACCAGAGGCTGAGGAGTGGGGAGGTTGGAATGTTGTAGGTCAAAGGATACAAAATTTAAGTTGGGCAAGAAGAATAAGTGCAAGAGTTCTATGGTACTGGATGGTGACTACAATTAATAGCAATATATTGTATACTTGAAGATTACTAAGAGAGTGTTCCCATAAGAAAACATAATTATGAGAGGAAATGCATATGTTACATACTTTGACTTAACAATTACAAAAAGTATACATAATTCAAAACATCATGTTATACACCATGAATATATACAATTTTACTTGTCAATTAGAAAATACATGATTTTTACAAGTAGTGTGAGTGGCATCATGAGAGAGCAGCGGAGAAGCATTTAAGTCAGTGTTGCGCAGAGGTGGACAAACTTTTTTGGGAAAGACCCAAATAGTAAATATTTTAAGTTTTGTGGGCCACACCTTCTTTGTCTCAGGACATAATTCTGCCATTGCAGAGGGAAACAGCCAAAGACAACATATAACCAAACGAATGTGTCTGAGTTCCAATTAAACTTTATTTACAAACACAGAGGGAGAACAGGATTTGCCCCCAGGAGCTGTAATTGCCAGCATCTGGCCTTCTTAGAGCATCAGAGGAAACCAATTGAAGGCATACTGCCTGAGAGTAGCATCTTAAAGGATCAATCAGGAACTGAAGCTCTGTGGTCCTGGGAAACCCTTCAGCCTTTTAACGTAACACATAAGATAATAACCGTATTGTGACACTGCATATTCTGGACTCTGAAAGGTCATTCCCGAAGGGCAACAGGGAGCTCAGTCATTACAGAAGGCCTGGAAAACAGGGGAAATGGAAGAGCTGGGAGCCTGAGGGCTTAATGAAGCTTTTCCTCTAGCCCTGGTGAACCCGAATAAGAATTAAGAACTTAGCATATGACTCAACAGAAGCTCCAGCTCTCTCATTGCATTAGTCTGTTCCTACGTTGCTACAAATATACTATCCAAGACTGGGTAATTTATAAAGGAAAGGGATTTAATTGACTCACAGTTCAGCATGGCCAGAGAGAAACTTACATTCAGGACAGAAGGAGAAGCAAATGCATCCTTCTTCACAGGGTGGCAAAAAGGAGAATGAATGAGTGCTCAGTGAAGGAGGAAGCCCCTTAGAAAACCACCAGATCTCGTGAGAACTAACTCACTATCAAGAGGACAGGAAGGGGAAAACTGCCCCCATGATTCAATTATCTCCAGCTGGTCCCTCCCACAACACATGGGGATTATGGGAACTACAATCAAGATGAGATTCGGGTGGGAACACAGCCAAACCATATCACTCATCTACATACATCAAAGTAAGCACCTAAAACCTCTGTTCTGGAAATCATATCATTGAATCTAATCTAACAAGTATGTCACTACTCCCCTTAGAGACTATCACAGAGTTTCTGAAGAATAGGGAGCATGTCTTTTTCTTACTAGCAAATAGCATCTCTTGTACATGTTTTCTTTCTAGGAGAGCCATGTATGTTTCTTGTCTTTGAACTCTTTAGCTTCCCTTCATGCCTGATGCTTCTCAGTCACAGACCTGCTTCTCTTAATCTGGAAAACAACTCACTCTTTAGCCTGAATACCACACTCTGGCAGCATCAGGAAAAGCACTGGTGAAAGCATTTAGAGTTCTAAGCTAAGACCAATGGGAGTTCTAAAAACTGTGACTGGGCACAGGAAATTTGAGCTGATACCATGTTTTCAGATGTTGGTTCCAGGATGGAAGAGTGAAAGCAAATTCTGAGAACCAAATCAGATAAATGCCCAGTGGAAAAAGAATTTCAGGAACAGATCTCGGGGTGGGCAGGGAGGCCATGGGTAGGTACGCATGACTTTGACTAGGTACCATCTCTTCTTTCCAAGGTCACTCCTCGTGTCACATGACCACTGTCATTCCTCCTTACCACCATTGATGGACACCACCATTGCAAAATTCTGTACTCCTTACTTCTGAGAAGATCCACTGCTCACTCTTTCATGGTTTTATTTTGATGTTTATTATGAAATGGGAAAGGTTCCCTTGCCCCCTTGCAGGGCATGCTATGGGGGTGCGGCTCGCTTCTTCAGTGCCCCACTGCTCAAACCTCTAGGGAACCATATAGATGGGCAGGCTGTGGGGCTCTGACCCCATGACAGTGTCTGGGGGTGAATGTTTACAGCTGAAGCCCCAGTGGGCATGTGTTAGAGTGCTCTTCTAGTTTAGCTTCCATAGGCGGCTTGTGTTAACCAGCTCAATTAGGCCCTCTACTTTGTCTCAAGGACAGAGGGCTTTCTGTATCCCAGGTTCTTGCCTTGGTGTGCTGGAAGAATCGGATCAAACCTAGGTTTGGAGAATGAACGCAAGGTTTTATTGAGTGGAGGTAGCTCTCAGCAGCTGGGGGAAGCCAGAAAGGGATGGAGTGGAAAGGTTTTCCCCTGGAGTAAGGCAGCCCGGGCTCTCCTCTGACTGCCCCAGCCAAACTCCATGCCATTTTGCCAGTCAGTGGCCTGCCAGCCTGTTGGTGCCTGTCAGTGTGTCCCTCTCGACATCCAGCCACCCATGTGTTCCTCTGCTGATGTGCTCCTCTCTAAGTCCAGCCACCTGTGTGTCTGCCTGCTAGGGTCTTGGCAGTTTTTATAGGCACAGGATGTTGGTGTGACAGGCTAGGGTGGAAATGTAACATTTGGGCAGGAAAACAAAAATTCCTGTCCTCACCTAGGTCCATGGGCACAGGCCTGGGGGTGGAGCCCTAGCCAGGGACCACACCCTTCCCCGCTTCTGTATCATTTAGAGGGACCATGCCCTTCCCTTCCTAGCACTTCTCTTCTATATCAGTTATACGTGCGTTCACAGAAACAGATACACCCATGAACACATCACTAAGTAGAGAGAGCAGTAATTATGACCTGCTTAGGTCTTAAGTGAACTAAGTGATGCAGCATGTGTCAACCCCAACTATCCCCCTAATTCCATCTCTGGACTCTGTCCACACCAATTTGTCACCATTTCTCTATTACAATCTTCTCCCCAAGACTTGGCTCAAACTTATTTTGGGAACCACTCTCCATTCTCTAGTAAATTCAGCCATCAGCTTCTCTGTGAGCGCATGTTACACTTTGAGCAATTTTTAAAAATACCATCATCAGATCACATTGATGTTTTTAAACATTAATATTCCTCATTGGACTATGAACTTTCTGAAGTCGGAGTACACATTCTATAGCCTACAATAGGAATGCAATCAATATTTGTTGAATAAACAAATAATAAAATAATAATTCTTGCTGGAGTCAATACGTTTAAATTTGAAAATGAAAAGAAAGGATATAGTGACTCACCAGACAGAAAATCGGTGTTCCTCCAGTTCCTCCAAGTAAGATATGTCCTGTGAATAATCTTCAGCTTCTCCAGTTCTCAAAACAGTTGATTTTTCTTTCACAGAATGATCCGTCAGGCTATCTCCCTTGTCAAATAAATTAACAAATATAAAAAAAATGAAGTATTTTATTAATAGGAGATTGAAAGTTCACCTAGTTTCAGTGACATTTTCCCCAGAATGACTTATAGAATCATTGATCACGAAGAAGCATCGTTAGGCATGGGTTCTGCATTGAAACTATTATTTTATGCTCTAGATACCCTCACTAAATTTTTATCTCTGTCAAGGCAGAGACCATGACGTGTTCACTTTTGTCTTATTTCACATGGGACAACTTATGTAAATGTTGTCAGAATGGAAAGACAAACATAATGATGGTCACAGTATTTGTACTAAATCAGGACTTTTGCATGCAAGTGAAATAAATGCAACTTGAACTGGCTCTCAACAGAGTAATTTGAAGGGAGATTTGAACAACAAGTCTATGGAGAAGGAAAAGAGAAGGAAATTCTGCTGAATTTCAAGAACACAAGAATCAAGGACTTGAAGGCTCCCAGGACTCTCTTTGCCTCTGTTCTGTGCTCTGGCAGGTTACTTCATTGTAGCATTGTCACTAATGGCTCCTGAGTCCCCCAGCCTGTGATTCTCAACAGCATCCATTCAAGCACAGGAATTGCATGATGTCTATGGAGCGCCTTCCTAGAACTTGAAAAATGATGTAACCTGTGATGATGGGTCCAGAAGGCAAACTGAGCCCTGTGGCTCAACTAAGGGTTCTTGGGGCCCTGCTATGGCAGGGAATTGGAAGTGGAAGCAGCTAACCTAGCAGGGCTCTTCCTTCCTCTCCCACCCTACAAGCTCGGTTTTTACCTGTTTTATTTATTGGGGTCTCCTGCTAAGCTTTTACTATAAATGGTACTGACATGGTTGGGATGTTTGTCCCCTCCAAACATCATATTGAAATGTAATCCCCAGTGTTGAAGGTGGGGCACAGTGGGGAGGTTCTGGGATCAAGGTGGCGGATCCCTCATGGCTGGCTTAGTGTTGTCCTCAAGATAGTGAGTTCTTGTGAGATCTGGTTGATTAAAAGTATGTAGCACCTCTCTCATCTCTCTCATGGTCCTGCTCTCACCATTTGATGTGCCAGCTCCCACTTTGCTTTCTGCCATGACTGTAAGGTTCCTGAGGTCTTCACTAGAAGCACATGCTGCAGCTATGCTGATACAGCCTGCACAAGCATGAGCCAATTAAGCCTCTTTCCTTTATAAATTCCCCAGACTCAGGTATTTCTTTATAGCAATGCAAGAATGGCCTAACCCATGTGCTGATAAGGAGTTTGAAAATCATTAGTCTAGAGAAGCAGAAAATCAGGCATGACTTGCATTTATAAGATAGTTTTGTTAAAACTCCTCTTCTCTTTTCTTTAGACCCTTGTCAAACATTTTAAATGATTATTTGTAAGAGGTCAGTTTGGTTGAAATTCCTTAATATTAGCCCACACAAGTTTTAGCACAACTTCATAGTTGGAATAGCTTGAAATCGCAAAATGTTGCTTTGGGTTGACAGATTGTTGTAGCCAGGAAAACCTAAGCATGAAACTCAGGTGAATGAGATGTGTCGTCAAATCCCCAGTGAACTCAACGAGTTTCATTTCCTTTATTATAAAATTGATCAATTTGATTACCTTAAGAAGAAAATCCAGTTATGACAGATATCAATTTAAAGTAAATGCCTTTCATTGTGGTCCTTTATTTTAGCTTCTATAGCACAGAAGTATTTTTGAGTAGACTATTCAATGTTGATAGTTTTAATTACTCCATCCCTAAGTAAATTAAAGAGTACCAAGATTCTTGAAAAAATATGAGATCTTTGAATTGTCCCAACTAAATATATATTTGATTGGCACACCTTGCCAGGTTGCTGAAAAAAAGGCCTTTGTAACTTTAAAATTTCAATTTGATGGCATTTCCTGATGAGTTGCTTAGATACTTTATTCAATCTCATTCAATAGAAGATTGAAATGGCTACCAAGAACTATACCATAAATTTGGTTTACCCACCAAAGCTGCTGATTTGATAAAGTAAAGGTTTTTCATGATACAATGCACAAATTGCTTTCTTTCTGGTTTCTCTATGAATATCTACATAGTTTCTTCAAACTAAATTCATGGCAGAAATGGGATGTAGTATATTTCTTTGTCTTCCACACACTTCACGTGGTTATAAGCATATGGTAGATCTCAAGAAACAGCAATTAGAGGCCATTTTATTAAGTAATTACATTATAATAACAGCAACAGTGGACATTACCTCTAGTTGCCAAGTCATAAAGAAAAACATCGGTGAATACTAACTATTGCAAACATTTCTTGAACTTTTATATTTCCTTTAAGAAATATTTAAATTAAGGCACTAAAAATTCCTTCAGATGGATTTTTGGGAAGACATAAAGTCATGGAAACTTGTTCATCTCCAAAGAACTGATTCAAAAGAGGAACAAAAATATAAAGAAATAACTTCTGATTCCAAAACAAAAGGTAAGTGTGTGCAGAGAAACTCCCGGGTAAGTACCAGGATGTATGAAGCCTGTTCACATGGAAGCACTTTCATAATATAAACAGTCTTCCAAACACAAATGTATATCTTAAATATATGCCTGAAAAACAATGCCTGAACCATATTGTCAGCACTCAGAAGACAGAAACTAGATTTTCTGCCTCATTACAACTATAAATCCTATCTGTATTCTGAACCCTAAGAACATCATCATTAATTTTTTTTCAACAGCAATGTCTTTAAAGAGATTAATATCTATACTTTAAAATAGAAATTGGTGGTACAAATTTATTCCAAAGCATCATATTTTATATGTTGTGTATATTGTTACTCATATACTGACCTGCCACAGAAATCAAAAGCAAATCTTTAAATATAAGTTGCTAAAATTTAGAATCTGATTTTCAAACTCGTAGACTAAAAATCTGGTTTGTGAATATTGGTGGTCAAATACAACACTGGTCACGAAACAATGAATGAATCTTCTTCCAACGCAATGCAAACTGAGAGGCGAAAGTGTTTTAAGGAATTTTGAAAATCTAAAATATATAGTGCTATAGCAAAAAGAGTAGTCAGGTGGTGATCAGAAGACACATTCAAGTCTTTTTACTACTTTGTGAACACAGATGGATTATTTAAAGTCCATGAATTGAAGTTTTAAATTTAAAGAATAGAGATAAGACACTCATGAAGAGAAACATATATATTATATTAGATATATTATACATATATAATTTATATAACGTATAATTTACACATATATATAATTTATGTATCTATATAATTCTTCCAGGAGGTGTGAGAATAGCATGTAAAATGCTTTACAATGCTAAGGATATAAGTAGTATCTGGTACCATATCCTATACAGCATAAGTGATTAATTGAATATTTAACACCCTTCCATTTCTTGTGAGTTATTATCGCATTTCTTTGCAGCTGCCATGAAAAAAATGTTATAGGAGCCAAGTCTCAAAGTTATCTAAGCCTATGACATATAACCCTATTTAATTGTGTCATATGGTAGGTAGCAAAGCTCAGGGTTCCTTATTGCATAGGTTAGAAACTTTATTTTTTTATTTTTTTATTTATTTTTATTATTAGTATACTTTAAGTTCTAGGGTGCATGTGCATAACGTGCAGGTTTGTTACATATGTATACTTGTGCCATGTTGCTGTGCTGCACCCATCAACTCGTCAGCACCCATCAACTCGACATTTACATCAGGTATAACTCCCAATGCAATCCCTCCCCCCTCCCCCCTCCCCATGATAGGCCCTGGTGTGTGATGTTCCCCTTCCCGAGTCCAAGTGATCTCCTTGTTCAGTTCCCACCTATGAGTGAGAACATGCGGTGTTTGGTTTTCTGTTCTTGTGATAGTTTGCTAAGAATGATGGTTTCCAGCTGCATCCATGTCCCTACAAAGGACACAAACTCATCCTTTTTTATGGCTGCATAGTATTCCATGGTGTATATGTGCCACATTTTCTGAATCCAGTCTGTCACTGATGGACATTTGGGTTGATTCCAAGTCTTTGCTATTGTGAATAGTGCTGCAATAAACATACGTGTGCATGTGTCTTTATAGTAGCATGACTTATAATCCTTTGGGTATATACCCAGTAATGGAAATTTAAAATTAGTTGAGGATCCAGAGGTTTCTGCCCCTTTGCCATAATTCCTTTCATGAGCCAATCAGTTTACAGAGAAGGATGAGGGCCACGAACTGGTGAGAGGATAAGTCTGTGAGTGCAGAGAGAGCTGGCAGTTCACAGGCAGGGCTACCAGGGCACTGGTATTACGGTGTTAGCACAGTGAAGCTCCACTTAGCAGCATTTCTTCTCCAAACCCCTCACAGGGTTTTTCTGTGGGTCTCTGGAGAGAACTGTTCACCTGCCCATCTGGCCAGATGAAGGGCAAGGGGATTGTTTTCATCAAAAGAGAAAGCCTTAGAAGGAGGAAATGGTGAACAAAGGGCTGAATCCAGAGGATTACAAATGCTTTTGAACTGCCCTGGGAAGATCAGAAGTGAGCAGCCGTGGAAGCTTTCATGCCGGCCTAAGTGATGCTCACCAGTTTTTAAGAAGGCAGGGGAGGAAGGTTTGCGGTGGAAACACTCTGCTAAGAGGCTTGTGTTAATAAGATCACAGAATTGCAAGTCCTAGATAACAACAACAAACACCAGGTGTGCCTGAACTATCAAAAGCAAATAAATATGACATCAGGTTCATTTCCATCAGTGCTATTACCATCATCCAAAAACAATCATAGCTCCAAATTAGATTCAGCCTAAATCCTGAGACCATCCAGCAGAAATACTCTTTCCCCTTTCTTTAACTCATGCCTGATGTGTTCATCAGAGAATTTCACAGGACAGGCTTCCATTAATGTACGCAGAGGAAAACAAGATATCCCTGGCTAGGTAACTCAAGATATGCTAGAGAGACCCCTCAAGTACTGAGTCCCTCGGGCTTCTCTTTCTACCCATTGGAAGATGACTAGCATCTCTGGCCACTTGACATCACACATGTAAACTGTTCTCTGATCATTTACATTTGAAAAACTGATGCTTCACGTTTGAAGTGCAACACTAACCTTATTTTCCCACGGCCATTTTATGAACTGCTTAGGTTCGAATTTTTAAAAATTAGTTGAAGATCCCAGTTAATTCCCGATACTATAAGAACATGAGAAAAAATAAAATGCTTAAACTGGAGTGTGGCGTCTCAGGCTGAGACTGTTTATTGTCAAGAGAGGGGTATTTCTATGCTTAGAAGGTGGTATAAATGCCCTTACCCGTAACACTTGGTTGCTTATAATTTGGGTGTGTCCTGGCTCTGTCATCCCACAGCACTGGTGGGGCTGAGATGCGGGTCCCAACATGTACGTGCTGCCTCTGAAAGCCATTCAGCATGAAGACACCTTCCCAATGTGCCTGGACCCCAGGGAAAAACTTACTTTCCCAAGCAATTGCTTCGTAAGTTTTAGAATAAAATATTAAAAATAAAATCAAAAGAGAACTCCTTGAAACAATTGTGAATGGGAGTTCATTCATGATTTGGCTCTCTGTTTGTCTGTTATCAGTGTATAAGAAGGCTTGTGATTTTTGCACATTGATTTTGTATCCTGAGACTTTGCTGAAGCTACTTATCAGCTTAAGGAGATTTGGGGCTGAGACGACGGGGTTTTCTATATATACAATCATGTCATCTGCACCCAGGGACAATTTGACTTCTTCTTTTCCTAATTGAATACGCTTTATTTCTTTCTCTTGCCTGATTGCCCTGGCCAGAACTTCCAACACTATACTGAATAGGACTGGTGAGAGAGGGCATCCCTGTCTTGTGCCAGTTTTCAAAGGGAATGCTCCCAGTTTTTGCCCATTCAATATGATATTGGCTGTGGGTTTGTCATAAATAGCTCTTATTATTTTGAGATACGTTCCATCAATATCGAATTTACTGAGAGTTTTTAGCATGAAGGGCTGTTGAATTTTGTCAAAGGCCTTTTCTGCATCTATTGAGATCATCATGTTGTTTTTGCCTTTGGTTCTCTTTATGTGATGGATTATGTGTATTGATTTGTGTATGTTGAACCAACCTTGCATCCCAGGGATGAAGCCCACGTGATCACATGTACCCTAGAACATAAAGTATAATAATAATAAAGAGAACTCCTTGATTGAACATGTAAACTCAGAAAATATGGGGGAGAGTTTTAGGTTTTTAGAGTGAACATATTCATTCTCACCTTACCTACTTCAGCCTTGCTTCTAATCCCAAAGTTTATGGTCAACGACTGCTATGAGAATTTTACAAAAATAATTAAAAGGCTAGTATTAGACCCATAGTATTGTAGAAGTTGCACAAACATCTTTTTTCATTAGTTTCTCACGGAGTATATGTAAAATGACCTGAATACATAATATGTACTAAAAGAATGTGATATTTATTCACCCATTTTTTTATTTGCTAGAGGATTGCCCCGTGATTTCCATACCCTAGACCTGAAATGAAGATTATAAAAACCAGGAAGTAGAAAACATAACTGGCTAACACACATAACTTATTTTTTTCCATGATTGCTACAAATAGGGATTCTAGAACCAGACAGTCTGGGTTCAAAACCCAGTTATATACTTTAATTAGTAATATAATTTTGGTTAATTTACTTCATTTTCCCATGCTTCATTTTTTCTCATCTCTAAGTTGGGGATAATGATGATAATACCAATATCTATCTCGTTATTTCGCTGTGAGAATAAGATGAGTCATTTGTTGTAGACTGAAAAAATTCACCAGCACCTAGTAATGTCCTAATTCTCAGTAAATGGTACCTCTCATTGTTACAGATTTCACTAAACTTTTTATTTCAGAGCTTTTATCTTTAATATAGCCTGTGATATAGAAGGTCTGCAATGTAAAAAGTCTGCAATATAGAAGCAATCACAATTGTACATTCTGTAAGTAGTCACCTGAACATTAAAAACACAGTCATTTATTTGATTAAATGATGGCCCACAATTTAGAGGTTAATAAAGAAAAGATTTACTTTAATGTCAGTAGTGAGAGCAAGATGTGAAAGATGGCCCTGTAGAACTATATGCATTTAGCCAGGAAGGTATCAATTAAAGATAATGATTCAGATAACCTGTACACAAAGGGACCAGGTTGTAGGGGTGGGTCGGGTTCTTTTACTTCAATTTTCTAGCCAAGCTAAATTTTTTAAATACTTAAAATTCAAAGTCACCCGGTCTAGGCAGATACAGATTTTTTAAATGTTAAGTATCTAAAAACTGGATCCAGTAATACAAGTAATATTAATGTGGCCAATGTTTTGGAAATCCAGTCTACTTAATTTATCTAAGTTTACCAAGATAGTTTCTATACAGACTTCATGGCAGCTATGATCGTGCCAAATAAATCACTGAAACACAGCACAATCAGCACATTTTCTAATCATCCTGCTCCAACTGAAAAGAGTCTTGTAGACTGATTAATTTAACTAAAGTCTTCAATAGCTTAAAGAAGTCTGATTCCAATGTTATAAAAATTTATTGGCATTGCTGATTTCTCAAAACGTCAGCCACTTTACCACATCCCACACTTCAAAACCTGCTGTGAAGACCAAATTACTTTCTACCTGGAAATACATTTTAAGAAATCATAGTTTATAACCAGGGGCTGCTGTTTTCATGGTCTTTCCAAAGCCAACTTCTACAGCCTTCATCTTACCTGAGAGTGTAGGTCTTCTTTTAAGAGATTGGGATCATAGTCCATAGAACAGGACCGATTTTATTAGTAATGCTCCCTCGGGTTAAAAACAAAAAGGTGGAAAAAATATATGACACATTTTCACTTCAGAGGATGTGTAAGCTCACACTACTGAAATCGAAGAGCTTATATATGCCTTGACAAATGGGGGTGGAAGAAACAATTCTAAAACGAAGGCCCTAAGCTATGTCCCTGGTTTTAATTCAGCCAGTGTACGAACTTCAAGTAGAACTCTACCCTCAGCCATACCACGGGATATAATTTACAAGCAGTAGCTGTGTCTGGTCTGCTTTCCTACCTCATCTGGGTAGGATTCTCTATCATCAGCTATGTTTCTGGGATCACGTTTTCAAGGAAGCCCTCCTGCACCTTGTATCAATGGTTCAATATGAAACTCTGAGATTAGGGAGATTTGGTCCCTGCCTGCAACCGGTGCTTCTCACTTTACTTACTCTCCCAAGAAGCTGACTCATAAGTTTTGCAATATAATATTAAAAACAAAAAAGAGAACTCCTTAATTGAACATGTAAGCCCAGAAAACAGAGTTTTAGGTATCTTTGACATATCTTGCGTGATTATATCAAGGTTTCTCAGCTGGGGCGCTATTGACATAGCGGGCTGGATAATTCTGTGTTGTGGTGGCTGCCCTGTGCTTTGTTTAGCAGCATCCCTGGCCTCTACCTCCTCAATGCCAGCAGCACCCTCTACCTAACCCCCAACCACTAGTCGTGGCAACCAAAAATGTCTCCGGACTTTGCCAAATGTTCCTTGGGACAAAACATGGCCAGTTGAGAGCACTGTTCTAGATTGCAAACTCCTTAAGAGACAAGGTATCTTTTCACCCTTGCTTTTCCTATAGTGTCTCACACAGTGCCTGACACAGAGTACTTTCCGAACCAATCAGATGTTGCTTAAAGGAAAAATAAATAAATAAATGGCAAGAGCGCTTATAAGCAGGTATTCCTACAGCTTTATACCTCCGAAGTCATTGTCTTGACCACTCATTTCACTGAACCCATATGGCAAGGTCTATCCCCAGGGTCTTGTGACAAATATCCTGGCCCAGAAGATGCTGGTGCTTGGAGTGCCTCAGGACAGCCACAGCTTTGATGTGGGGGTTGACCTGAAAGGTTTTTTTTATCAAAACAGAGCATGTGTTGTGAGCAGTCAAAGCCTTGTTTTCTGTCCCCCTTTCTCCCTCCAGGAATTGAATGGTGTCATCCCCTGTCCTTCGAAATTGCCTTTGTGGACTTTTTCTTTTTTTTTTTTTTTGAGGCAGAGTCTTGCTCTGTTGCCCAGGCTGGAGTGCAGTGGCACGATGATCTCAGCTCACTGCAACTTCCACTTCCTGGGTTCAAGCAATTCTCTTGCCTCAACCTCCCGAGTTGCTGGGATTGCAGGCATGAGCTACCACACTCGGCTAATTTTTTGTATTTTTAGTAGAGAGGGGTTTTGCCATGCTGCCCAGGCTGGTCTCAAACTCCTGAGCTCAGGCAATCTGCCCGCCTTGGCCTCCCAAAGTGCTAGGTGCACAGGCATGAGCCACAGCGCCCGGCCCCTTGTAGACATTTCACAATGAGATTTAAGAAGTGTAAGATTCTGAGAACATAGACTGTGTGTCTGCATGCTTCAGAAATCTTTTCTTCCCAAAGGGTGACCCCGCCAGCTTCTTGATCCCCAGTCTAGGTCTGTGTGGGGCAAGCATTTTGGGAAGTGATGTCTCATTGTGTTTCTTGACACTGCCTCCAGTGTCCTGCACCAAGATAAAGGCAGATACTGAGAAATATCCTTCTCCATGGAAATTCAGATGGATCAGGCACGTCTTCTTTGAGACACTTGATACTTCAGTCACATAGATCCCTGGAAGAGCTACCTTTCTTTGGGTCTAAAACAGCATTTGTTGGTAGTGAGATTGTTATGGTCAAAATGACAATAAGAAAGGGAGGAGAAGGAAAAGTAGTGTAGAAAACATTTTTATTTAGGTTTTAAATATATTATTTAAATATAAAATTTTGATAATAGTAATTTATATTAATCATAAATTAATTACATATTAATTAATCATAATGATTATATAATGTTTACATATAAACATTATATTAAACATATAAAACATACATAAACATATGTTAAAACAAATATATAATTATATATTGTATATAATATGTAATTATAATCTAATGATTAATTTAATATTTATATATAATTGACATATTATATTATAATGGGTGACTTGATGGTTACATTAAATATTATTTAAATATTACACTATTTATATATTTAGCATATATTTTTAAGGTATTATTCTTTTTAAAGTCTTATAATTTAAATTCTTAGTGTATAATTTCTAGCTGGAATAACGAATATAAATATGAAATAATAATAGAATGCATTTTTTAGTATTTTCTAAGAACTCTGTATATATTATGTTGTTTACATCACACACACACACACACACACACACACACACACACACACACACGTTAAAATAGTTACCATTCCCCCATTTGATACATTTGGAAATTGAGACTCAGATCAAAGAACTTCCCTCAAATTAGACAGCCAATTAGAGGAAAATCTGAAATTCAGTGCCAGTTCTTTTTGACCACCAAGGCCTTGCATTTCATCCTTCTGCTGTATCCTACTTGAGAAGCCACACCACATTTTCTACTTATACACACATTTAAACATTGGACACATTTTATTACTGCTGGAATGAATTACCACAAACTTAGTGACTTAAAACAACATCTTTTTATTGTCTCACATTTTTTGTGGCTCAGCTGGGCATAGCAAGGTTCAGCTGCTTTCTCTATTTAAGTCTCACCACGCCAAAAATCAATGTGTGAGCCAGGGCTGCAGCCCTCATCTGAGTCTTGGAGTCTTCTTCAGGCTTACTGAAAGTTGGCAGAATTCATTCTCTTCTCCTAATTTCCATGGGATCCCCATGGCCTTCAGGTCAGCAGCAACTGGTTGTGTCCTTTCCTTGCTTGAATCTCTCTAACCTTTTTTTCTGCCACCGGCATAAGAATGTTCTCTAGTTTTAAAGGTTCATGTGATTAAGTTCACCCCGATAATCTCTCTGCTGATGTGTAAACATTCTGGGGATTAGATCTTGAACATCTTTGGAAGACCATCTTAGAAATCTCCCTACTAGAAATAATTTCTAATTTAACAGGACTTACATCCCTATATGTTACTAAAATGTAGTGATGGTGTGCCTGTTAGGGTAATAAAGTCTCTATCAAAGAGAGAGACTCCTAAAAGTCTTTAATATTTTCTTGGTTCTCATGTAAAATATTCTTTGCTTTAAAACAGATCTTCCTATTTATAAAAACATAAGTAGCAATATATGTATATTAGATAATTATTTATATATGCTATGTAATATTTATGTCATATGTGTCATGAAATTATTATATGTTATATAAATGTATCTATAATACAATATTTTACCAAACTCTGATCGTATCATATATGTAGTTTGCATCCTTCTTTACACTTAATATATTGTGTTTTTTACTGATTATTAAATATTCCCCAATGTGTAATTTTTAATGACTGAACAGTAATACATAATATGGTTGTATTTAACCAGCCCCCTTTGGTTAATATTTATATCATGTTGCACATATTTTACAAAAATTTTATTGTCCTTCTGTGCTTATTTTCTTGAAATGAGTATTCAGGATCAGGGATACTAAATCAAATGCTTAAGGTTTTTTGTCTTTGCTCTATAAAATGAATTATAAAAGTTTATATTGTAACGGCCAATGCAAGAAAGTATCTAATTATCCACACGCTTGCCAAAACTTGTCTGCTTAGTGGACAAAATAATAAATCTCGTTGTTGTTTTAATTGGAAATCCTAGAAATCTAATACATTTGAATATTTTTATGTTTGCAGAGCATTTATGTAGATTCCCTTCCATGCCATTTCCCCAAATTTTTCAGCTATAACATTTAATATTTTCTTTGTAATTTTTATCTTTACATATTAAAGATATTACTCTACCTGATGTGATGGTTCAAAATATTTTTCTCAGTTTGCAACGTGTCTTTTAATTTCTTTGAGAGTTGTGTGTATATAAATAAGATATAATTTTCAGTCTTATATAGTCCTGTGTATCAATGTTTTCTTTCATTGTTTCTCCTTTTACTTATAAGCTCACAAAACCTTTTCACACTAAATAGTCAAACCATACATACACAAAATATAAATAAACAAAGAACTTTTGGGGTACTTGTATGATTTTCTTGCATGCTTTCCCACTGCCAGGTGGGTAGACGTGGCATCTGGGGTCCTGCCAACACCTCAGGCTCAGACATGCAAAACACAACTGACGCTCGTTCCTATCCAAGGGCTCCTTTCTCGTATTTTTCTATCTCTTTTCATGACTTTGCTATTCTCCTTCCACCCAGACTCAAAATTCTCTGTCTTGCCTGAATTTTCCTACTCTATTGTCATCCACATCTAATGCCTTGTCACATTATCTTCTACCTCGTTCAGTAGTTTAATGGCCATTTCTTCCTCCCTTTCTCCATAACCCTAGCTTGAGCCTTCATTGCTTTCTACCTCTGCAGGTGCAGGCAGATGGGGGATGACGGGAGAGAAAGAGAGACACTCAACTGAGATAAATTCATGGCATATGCTTTTTGGTTTTTTGCAAATTTTTATTTTCCATTCAATAAGACATTATGGTCATCTCTACAAGTCATAAAATATACATCCACCTTTTTTCTTAAAATGGCCTTTTTCTTCTAGATTCCCCTTCAGGGCTTCCATCCACAGTTCCCTGATTCCTTTTCAATTTACTTGTCCCATATAACCAGACACACACACACACACACACACACACACACGGACACACACACAGGGACATGTACATTTATAGAGGTACTTTTTATCACTGCACAAAAAGGAGATTATATATAATCTCTTTTATATATTTTTATATTATATATAATTTTTAAATATTATATGTAAAATATATATAATATGCTATTATATTAAATATAAAATAAAATGGGTTATATGGGGCAGGTGAATTGAAGAGTTAGGGAAGTATGGATGGAAGGCCTGAAGGGGGATCAAGAAGAAAAAGGCCATTTTAAGAAAAAGGTTGGAAAGAAATTGATTTTCTTATATGTTGCTTGTCAAAATGTATTTTTAAAAGTTTTTTGAAAAGCAGACTAGTAACATCTATTAGCATTTACAATAAGCAAACTCTTTGACTCAGGAATTCCACCCAAAAAACTAGAAGCTAGGGAGCTAAGATACAGGAGGACTATTGGGAGTTCACTGCAAACCCCCTTCATACAAGCTCTCACCTTGTCACCCAAATCCTACATGGTGTTTAGGGCACAGGGCAAGGGCCACCTCACTCCTTGCAGCTTATACAAGCTTGCATCAGATGAGGATGTCCCCGGCAACTTTGTTACTACACACCCTGCATTTCCTCTGGCTAACTCCAGAAAACCAGAATCCGACTGATACATTTTTTTAATCGAATTGTTAAGTTACAATTAATATACAATAAAATGTACATATTTTAAATGTGCAATTAAATGGGTTTTGACAAATGGATAATTCCATGTAACTCCCAAGACAAGTAAAATCTAAAACATTTTTTGCATCACATTAAAAAAGTTCTCCTATACCCTTTATACACACAGATACACACACACACACACACACACACACACAGAGAACTAGCAAACAGTGATCTGATCCCCAGCATGATAAATTAGAATTCTGCTACAATATCACATAGATATAATAATGCAGTATTGACTCTCTTGGTTCTGGCTTCTTTCACTCAGAACAGTAGTTGAGATTCATCTGTGTTATTGCTTGTATGGGAATTTCATTCCTCTATTGATGAGTAGTATTCCCTTTAACAAATGAACTACAATTTATTGATTCTTCATATTTAAGTGTTTCAAAGTTTTGACTCTGAGTATGGCTGTTATGAAAATTCATATCCAAATACTCTTGTAGGAAAATGTTTTCATTTCTCTTGGGCAAATACATAGGAGTGGAATTGCTGGATCATTTGATAAATATGCCAGCAAAGAAAAAGAGTTTTTGTTTCACGAATTTTCAATTTCTGCCATTCAGTGTATATTTAGGAATGTATGTCTTCCTAATGATTTTTCCCCTTTCTTTATCTTTGTTTTCAAGTCTATTACTAGATTTCTAACATTAGATATTAGTGTAGCCACACCAGCTTTCTTACATACAGTGTTTCCATGGCATACATATTTTAGTCCTTTCACTTTCAACTTATTTCTGTCTTTAAATTTATAGAGCATCTCTTGTAGACAACATATAGTTGAGTCTTGCTTTTAAATCCGTATTAGCAATCCCTGCTTTTTAATTTATTTAATCTTGAATATTTCATGTAATTATTTATATGATTGAGTGTATGTGTTGACATCTTGCTATTAATTTGTGCTTTGTCTCTCTGGGTTTTTTTGTTCTGTTGACCCATTCCTGCCTTATTTTGGGTGACTCTTATATGTTTTTAGTCTTTCATCTTGTTTCCTCTATTATTTTCTTGGCTATATTTTTTGGATTGGTACTGTTTGCTTTAGGACTAACGGTATGCATCCTAAAATTATCCCACAATATTTAGAGTCAGTGTTATAGACTGCCACACTTTATACCTGACAGTTCACATTACCCACTTCATACTTCTCACTACACAGTATACAACAGTATAATTCCAGTTCCCACTCCCTCATCCTTTGAGCAATTGTCGTATCTTTTATCTACACATGCTTTATAACCCCATCTTACAATGTCATTTTATTTAAAAAGTAATTACATTTTAAGAAAATTATTAGAAAACTTAGTGTTCCATATTTACACATATACTGCAATTCTGATATCCCTCTATTCCCCTGTATAGATCATTTTGTATTATGTTCCTTCAGCTTAAAGAACATTTTTAACATTTTTATAGTGCTGATCTGCTGAAGAAAAATTATTTCAGCTTTCCTTCATCTGAAAATGTCTTTATTTCACCCTCCACTTTTATAGGATTCTTTTGCTAGATACAGATTTGTGAATTGACATTCTTTGTCCTCGTTTTAAAATATATCATTATATTGACTTCTTGTCTCTATTTTTTCTGACAATGTCAACAATTTCTCACATTATTGTTTCCTTATCTATAACGTGTTTTTTTTTCTTTCTTCCTGCTTTCAGGATTTTCACTTTAATTTGGATCTTTAGCAGTTGACTATGATATCCCTAAGTATGATTTCCTTTATATTTACTCTTCTGGGGTTCACTGAGTGTATTCAACCTATAAGTCAAAATATTTCCTCAAATTTGGAAAATTTTCAGTCATCGCTTTTTAATGTATATTTTCTCCCATTACATTATACTTAACCACATTAAGATTCCCATTATTGACATATATGTCAAATTATGTGATGTTGCCCCATGAGTCTCTGAGTCTCTCTTCGTTTTTCTCCCACCTTTTTCTTTTCTTTTTCTTTTCCTTTTCCTTTCTTTTTTTCTTGGTGGTGGGGGGACGGAGTCTCACTCTGTTCCCCCAGCTGGACTGCAGTGGCGCCATCTTGGCTCACTGCAAGCTCTGCCTCCCGGGTTCATGCCATTCTCCCGCCTTAGCCTCCCGAGTAGCTGGGACTACAGGCGCCCGCCACCACGCCCGGCTAACTTTTGTATTTTTAGTTGAGCTGAGATTTCACTGTGTTTACCAGGATGGTCTCGATCTCCTGACCTTGTGATCCGCCAGCCTTGGCCTCCCAAAGTGCTGGTATTACAGGCATGAGCCACCACCAGGCCACCACCTGGCCTCTCCCACCTTTTTCTTTTCTTTACTTCAGATTAATTTCTATTGCACTGTGTTCAAGTTCACCAATTGTTTCTTCTGCCATCCTAATTTGCTCTTAAGCCTATGCAATAAATTTATCATTTAATTCTTGGATTTTCAGTTCTGTGTTTGGTTACTATTTTATAATTTCCATGTTGCTGCTGAGACACCCTGTCTATTCACTCATGAAGGCCATGAGTGAAAAGTATTGTCTTTAAATTTTTGAACATATTTGCAATGGATAATTTACTATTTTTCCATGCTAAATTTAATGTCTGAATCATTTTGGTGTTATTTTTATCCACTTTTTTCCTTGCCTAAGGATCTTATTTTCTCATTTCTTTGCATGTGTAGTAACTGTAGATTGTATAACGGCCATTGGTGAAGACTCTGGATTCTCTTATCTTCCTCTGAAAGGTGTTGATATTTTTTTCTAGCAGGCAGTTCAATTTTTGGCTGACTCCTTTAAACTCCTGTAGTCTTGAATTTACATTTTGTTACAGCAGGTCCAACAAACAAACAAACAAACAAACACCCAAGGGTTTCCAAGCCACCAAGCCACTCTTTCTTGACAAAGCTCAACCTCAAAGCTCTAACTCCTCTGCTTACACTGTCAGGGCTTGTTTTGGGCTTTCTTTGGGTGGGTGTAGAGTAAGCTACTCTAGAGCGTGCTCTTTATGTCTAATATGCAGACACTTGGTATCCTAATTTTCTGACCAAACTGATAATGAGGTATTAACATGCCTCTTCTGGTTGCGCTTGAACTCCACCTCTGTTTGAATTCTAGTATGTCTGTTCTGCTCTCAGGTCTACGGGAGCCTCTAGCAAGTAGCCACTGAGCAAAGCCTTGGTATGCCTTACTGTGGTTAAGTACAGCATAATCCTCAACCAAGAACATGGGAGGGAAGTTTTTATACTGACATCTTCCTGTTCTCTGTTCTACTTTGCAGACTGCAGCTGTTTCAACTGCAATGGTGAACTCTGTTTCCTGAGCTCAGTGGGACTTTCTCTGCTTGGACCTCATTCTACTTCTCTACAGTTAGGATATTGTACCCAGTTAGAGGGTCACTGTTCACCGCATAGCGTTTGCTTATCAGTTTCTCTTCTTTCAGGGATTACAGTCATGCCTTCTGATGGCAGTGTTCCAATGCAGTTGCTCCATATATTCTTTCCATTGTAATGGTTGATTACAGCAGAAGAGCTAGCGTGGAACCAACTGTTCTACCACAGCTAAAATTGGAGGTTGCAATATTGTTAAATTTTTTAATTAGAAAATAGAAATGAATATAAGAATTTGTCATGAGCTAACTAGCACCCATGTTATATGCTAGTAATGCAAATATTGGTTAATTATTTTGAAAGTCCACTTTAAATCCACTTTATTTTATGGAACTACTATTCTATTTAACTATCAGATCCTTGTATATTGAGAAAAAGATTAAATGTTTACAAATAACATTAACCTGCTGATGCCTTGGGAACGTGTCAGCTGGTATCACCCAGAAAAAATAAATGGAACAGTCATATTTTTAATAATACATGAGGTGCACAAGGAAAACACTTGTCAAAACTGTATAATGTTACAACACCCTATCTCTGTATAAATGCATATGTTTATAAAAGTGTATTTTCCCTGTGTTCTGCTAATCTTTTTTACTTGGCATGTTTTTAATGGTTTTTCCAAATGACCTTTGTAAAATTAATCAAGGATCTGACACTGTCCTTTGGAGAAATATAAAGAAAGAATGCTGCCTATAATAACTTTTGCATGAAAAACCAGTCAGAAAATGACAAAACAGAGAAAACATTAATACTGAAAACAAAAAATAAAGCTTGAAAGTGGAGCCAACTGAAAAATGTTGCCAAAAATATTTTTATGGGTATCTGAAATCCATTTTCCTTTTATTTTCTATACCATGTCTTTATTACTTGAGATCAGATAGATTTCTCAAGACAATTTTCTATGTAAAATATACCGCATTTTTTCAAGAAGCATCTCAAATTAAAGATGAATAAAATCTACAGAAAATATGTGTAAAAATATATGAATACAAAGAACCCAGAAAAATGCCTGCAATTAGACAAGATGAAAATTTAAAAAGAAATTAAATTTAGTTGTAATCCATTCCTTATTCTTTTCTTTGAGAAAATTACTACTGAAGTGAGGGTTTTCCCCCCTGTAATTTAAATGTTAAGCTGCCAGATGTGTGTCTCATGCTTGAAGAGTCGAAGCTTTGCATTATTTAGCATATTAAGAATCACAGAATTTTAAAAAGGGCTCCTTTATTGCCTCGAGGTTCTAATTAAGTAAACCTTAGCCTGGTACATTTAAAACTTGCAATACATGAGAATTTGCTCTTTTTTTCCCATAGTCAAGTCACATCTATATAATAAATATGGAAAATCTTTAAAATGATATAATTTTTCTTTTGCTTGAGGAATTAAACCTATCTATTATTTTAAGAAGTTTTTAATAGAGGCCAGCAATCTAAAAGACAACTAAGGATTCAAAATACTTTCTAATCATTGCAAGTTGCTTTTCTTATTTATACCCATGAGTATGTGTTTCATAAAGGCCGTTTCATGCTATCAATCTTACTTCTTCCTTACTCTCTGCTTCTACTGTGGTCCCAACTGTTCCATTGACAAAGGCAATTCTAAGAAGCAACAAGGGGGTCATTGTTTTGGGGATCGATATTATGTTTTTCTGTGTTTGTGTGTGTCCGTCTGTGTTAAATATCTGATCACACAGCACTAATTAGGTGCCCTTTCAGCAGTTTATGGAAAGAGTTTCAGCAGCTAACCTGAAAACTATAATCAAATAGAAGTTGTGGAGGCACACAGCATTCATAAATCATACCCTTAAATACAGTTATTTTTGCCATTTTAGAAAATGTCAAAGGTGTCAACTCTGTCCAAATATACCGCTTAACAGTGACTATTTTAGTAAATTGACTTGAAATGCATTCAGCTAACTGACAGTTAGAAGCACATAATCTAGTTCACAGTACAAATGAACAGTTTAAAGGCCAAAATAAGCACCAAACTACAAATTCTCAATAACTAACATGTTGCAATGACCACGATTGTAACCACAGAAAAAAATCTTAGTATTAAGGAGTTTATCTACATGAGAAATCAATGCTTAACATTTTTTTAATGAAATGTGACTTTTAAAAATCTAGTTTCCAGTTAAGAAAAAAATGTTCTAACCACATTCAAAACTATAGCCAAGTATGAAATTGGGATATTAACAGTGAATAACCTAGAAATTACCCAAATGCAGGTAATGAGTTGTTAACGTTCTCAGCTGGTGGCACGGTTTGAACCTATGAACAGTTCATGGATGCTGCCAGCATAAGTAGATAAATGTGTGTCATAATGGCAAGAAACAAGAAATTCTTTTTTCATCTTGGGAAGTACAGATGAACAAACTGATCTTCAAAAATGTAACTGGTGACAAAGGGCAAGTTTTATAAAAATGGAGCTTAGGTTTGGCCAGGATTATTATCTCCAAAGCCTAGGATGTTTACTAAAAGGTAGGATTACCTAATATTATATGAACTGGTTTTCTAGATATGTGAAGAAATTTAGTGGTTTAATATTTGGGGGATATTTTAATATAGTTGGCAGCAGGAATGCAAGAAAACCATCCCTACATTCACTCTGTCCAAACCACTGACTGGCTGAGTGGTTGGATCGATCTTTCCACATTGGTCCACAGCCCATGTCACATTTTGGTGCTATTTATGAATTCCAGCAGTTATTTGATTGAGAATAATGCATTATATTTATAAAACATTTTCCAGTTGATAAAAACTTTTGCATGTGTTACTTATTTAATTTATTTTGATTAACTTTATTGCCTGTAAGTAGTTTTGTCATCATCCCAATCTAGTTGCAATCTCTGAATATTTTACAATCTTTTTTTTTTTTTTTTTTTTTTTTTTTTTTTGGGAGACGGAGTCTCGCTCTGTCGCCAGGGCTGGAGTGCAGTGGCGCGATCTTGGCTCACCGCAAGCTCCACCTCCCGGGTTCTTGCCATTCTCCTCCCTCAGTCTCCCGAGTAGCTGGGACTACCGGTGCCCGCCACCATGCCCGGCTAATTTTTTTTGTATTTTTGGTAGAGACAGGATTTCACCGTGTTAGCCAGGATGGTCTTGACCTCCTAACCTCGTGATCCACCTGTCTCGGCCTCCCAAAGTGCTGGGATTACAGGCTTGAGCCACCGTGCTCGGCCTGCATTCTTAAAATAAAAATAGATTCCTACATGTATATCTTACCTAATAAAATATGATTATAATGTAAGAGCAGGAATATACTTCATTATTCTTCTCAAGGATAATCTTTAAATGTCATCCATTTCTGCCATATTTAAGATTCTATCCTTTTATGAAAGTCAGCTTTTTTTCTGATTCTCAAAAATATTAAACTCTCCATCTTAAGCACAATAAAAGAATGCAGAAATTTTAATATGCTGCTCATGAGCTTTCCCTGGTTATCATCAGTTAACACTTTCACTAAACTTAGAACATCCAAAGCTATTTGGAAAAATACATTATTTTACCCACTACTAAGTTCCTATTGCTAAGAGAAAATTACACATAGAGATAGAGCGAGTCGTTTCACCACAGTGAAACAGAGTGTAGACACATGCAATTGTGTGTCTGCCATTGTGAGAGTCAACTCAGTAACACAATGATGATTTTGTGAGCACCTACCAGGTGTACAAAACTTTACAAAAATGTAATACAAATATTATATGGTATAATCTCTGAGTCTTTGCTTCTTCACCAAGAAAGGGGAGATAACAGGCCCTGACACTATATAATATTGGTAAATTACTAATATTTACTAATATATTATGTAATGATATTAATAATTTATAATACATAATATTAATAATTTACCAATATAATAGTAATTTACTAATATATAATACAATCATATCATTGATATTAATTGATATTATAAATTATTAATATTATTGCATATTATATTAGTAAATATTAGCAATTTACCAATATTTTATAATGCCAGGACCTATTATCTCACCTTTAAAGCTGAGAAACAAAGACCCAGAGATTAAGGAACTTGACACAGGACATTAAATGAGAGTCAAAATCTCAGTTTACACCTCTCTGCCTCCCATATTCAGGTTCCATTCCTTCATTGAATCTGGACTCATCTGAGTTCTCTCTGTCTATCCTTGCACATCTCCCACAGGCAGACTGAGATAAGGGCTGCAGGGTGATGCTCTTAAAGTAAAAAATAGCACAAAAAAGAACAAAAACAGAAATGTGAATCAACAACCCACTGCAGACTTTATTCATACTAGAGAGAAGAAACATGGATAATAAAATCCTGCAGAGGCCGGGTGTGGTGGCTCATGCCTGTAATCCCAGCACTTTGGGAAGCCGAGGGGGTGGATCACGAGGTCAGGAGATCGAGATCAAATTGAGATAATAACAGTGAATAACCTAGAAATTACCCAAATGCAGGTAATGAGTTGACAACATTCTCAGCTAGTGGCTGAGAACCTGGCTAACATGGTGAAACCGTGTCTCTACTAAAAATACAAAAAATTAGTGGGGCGTGGTGGTGGGTGCCTGTAGTCCCAGCTACTTGGGAGCCCGAGGCAGGAGAATGGCATGAACCCGGGAGGTGGAGCTGGCAGTGAGCTGAGATTGCACCACTGCACTCCAGCCTGGGCAACAGAGGGAGACTCCAGGAAAAGAAAAAAAAAAAAAACCTGCAGAAAGTAATAGTAACAGCTAACATTGTTGCATTCATACTATGTACCAGGCTTTACAACTTTCAAAATCTCAACTTAGCTACTAATTTTATACTCTACTTCACAAATCTACTTTAAAACACTTCAGCGAGTAACAGGATTTACCAATTTAAAACTTCCTTTCTTCCTTGAATATTATGCTAAGTGAAATAAGCCAAATATTGTATGATTCCACTTATATGACGGACCTATAGGAGGTAACTTCATAGAGGCAGAAAGCAGCATAGAGCTTATGGAGGCTAGGAGCGGGAAAATGGGGAGTTGTTTAATAGGTACAGAGTTTCAGTTTTGCAAGATGAAAAAACAATTCTGGAGACGGATGATGGTAAATCCACTTAATGCTACTGAACGGTGTACTAAAAAATGGTTGAAATGGTAAATATTATGTTATCTATATTTTACCACAATTACCACTTTTTTAACTTCTGGATCCCTCAATCCCTCAATAAAATGCTAAGAAACTTTCAAAATGATGAAAGGCCCTTAGTAAAAAAAATAATAAAAAATCATAGGAAGGTTTCCAGGTGGGAAAAGATGGCACAAACTCAATTCTGCTTTGTTTTCCCCACTAAGTCCAAAATAAGCCCTGGAATTAATCCAAGAGGTCATCAAAGGAGAACTCCAAAAGGTGTAAAGAGGTAGGCAAAGTAATGAGAGACCCCAGAATTGGGGCAACAACTTAGGACAGGGCATCCTAAGCTGCCCCACCAACAGAGGACCCCAGTCTGACCTGACATTTCCTGACCTCACCCTATCAGCAGAGAGTGGTCCAGGCTGGCACGTTCATTCCTTCATCAAAGGGAATTTGCCAGAACAACACTAGGCGAGTCCCACAGCAACTGTGGAACTTCTCTACCTCCTTGCCTCCCGGGAAAGCATTATCCTTCCCTACTACTTGAGAGTTCCTCCCCCATTGAGAGACAACAGGTAGCCAAATGGTGGCCTATTGCAAGTGCTGACACAGGAAGCCTTTTTTTTTTTTTTTAATTATACTTTAAGTTCTGGGATACATGTGCAGAACGTGCAGGTTTCTTACATAGGTATACACGTGCCATGGTGGTTTGCTGCACCTATCCACCTGTAATCTACATTAGGTATTTCTCCTAATGCTATCCCTTCCCTAGCCCCCAGACCCCAACAGACCCCAGAGTGTGATGTTCCCTTCCCACAGGAAGCCTCTGATCAGCCTGAGGCCAGAGACTGCCTTCCCTAACCCAGAAGCACCAGGTGGCCACACCGAGGGAAACTCTGTCCTCTTAGGCATCACCAGCAGAGGACAGTGGGAGCCCTAGAAGCACGAGTTGAATCACGGAGCCCAAAATAGCACAACGTCTTTCAGTTACTGAAAAAAAAAAAATCAGCCACAAATTCTATATCCAGTTGACCATCCTTCAGGAATGAAGAAATAAACATTCTAAGATGAAAGGAAACTAAAAGAATGTGTCACTAATAGACCTACCCTTAAAAAATTGTTAAACAAAGTTTCTCAAACAGAAAGGAAATGATAAACAGAGAAATCTTGGAGCATCTGGAAGAAAAGAAAGCAAAATAAAAGGGGCATCAAGTGTTATGATATACAGTATTCTACTCTGTCCCTCATGAGTTTTATAAATCGTGTTGGGTAATCAGAGTGAAAATTATAACACTTGTCACTCAGGACAATGCTTAAAAGTAGGAAAGGTAAAGAAACTGAAATGGAAGTAAGGTATCTACAATTGATTCAAAGTGGTAAAATGTTGACACCAGGCAACTGTGATAAGTCACAAGTATATACAGTTATACCCGGAGCAACCACTATGAAAGCTGCAAAAAGAGATATGCCCAAAAACTATAAATAAATCAAGATGGAATTCTAACAAGTGTTAAAGTGGTACACAAGAAGGCAAGTAAAGTGGAAAAACAAACTAAGACACAAGGGAAACAACAAGAAAACAAACATTAATTATTTCAATGAAACAGGCAGATCGGAAGTAAGAAGAAAATGAAAAAATATATACCACCATGCCAACATTAATTTTTAAAAAACAGGATTGACTATACTGCTACCAGATAAAATAGACTCAAAGCAAAGAAAATTACCAGACAGAATAGTATATAATAATTAAATTATCAATCTATAGGTAAGACACAATAATCAAATACTTATACACAAATAGTGGAGCCTCAAAAATGAATGAAGTAAAAACTGATATGGATGAAAGAAGAATAGAAAAATTACAAATTCTAGTTAAGGATTTCAACATTCCCCTTTCATCAGATGATAGAGGTACTAGACCAAAAAACCAGCAATAATATAGAAGATTTGAACAATACAATCATCAAACATAATATGAGAAAGGTAGATTAATAGATACACACATATACACCCACATATGTAAAGCACTCCACTCAACAACAGCAAATACACATACTTTCTCAAGTCCCCAAGGATTATTCACAAATGTCATACCTGCACTACAAACAAACTCCAACGAATTTAAAAAGAATTAAAATCACACCGAATATGTTCCATGACCATAATTAAATTGAACTAGCATTCCATAACACAAAGACAAGAGAAAAAATTTTAAACTCCTGGAAATTAATCAATGTACTTCTAAGAAATCTGTAGGTCAAAAAGGAAGTCTCAAAGAAAATAAAAATAGATTTAGAACTAAATAAAATGAACATGCAACATATCAACTTTTTTTTTTTTTTTTTTTTTTTTTTTGAGATGGAGTCTTCCTCTGTTGCCAGGCTGGAGTGCAGTGGCGCAATCTCGGCTTACTGCAACCTCCGCCTCCTGGGTTCAAGCGATTCTCCTGCAACATAGCAACTTTAATGGGATGTAGCTAAAGCAATGTTGAGAGAAAAATTCATAGTACTAAATGCTTACATCAGAAAAGAAGAAAATCAATAATCTACAGCCTCACCTCAAGAGCCTAGAAAAAGAACAAAATGAATCCAAAGCAAGTAAAAGAAAGAAAATAATAGTTATAAGAACAAAAACCAATGTGATTGAAAAGAGGAAAAGTAAAATAAAATCAATGAAACTTAAAGCCGATTCTTCAAAAAATTCAGTAAGACTGATAAATTTCCAGCAAGACTGACAAAGATAAAAAGAAAGAAGATACAAATCACCAATATCAGGAATAAAATGGGATATCATTACAGATACTGGAGCCATTTTGAAATAAAAGAATACCTTGAGCAGTTTTATGCTCTTAGACTCAACAACTTAGAAGAGATGGACCAATTCCTCAAATACTCCAAACTACCAACACTTCGCCAACATGAAATAGATAACCTGAATAGTGCCTTAACTATTAAATACATTGAATTTGTAATGTTAAAACCCTACATCCAGATAGTTTCCCTAGACAGTTTTACCAAACAATTCCAGAAGAGTAAACATCAATTTTACACAATCTTTTCTAGAAAATATAGGAGGGAACAATTCCTAACTCATGAGGCCATTATAACCCTGACACCAAAACCCGACAAAGAGAGAACATAAAGAGCAAAACCACAGATCAATATCTCCCAGAAGATTAGACACAAGAATCCTCAACAAAACATTAGCAAATTGAATTCAACAATGTATGAAAATAATGATACACTATGACCAAGTGGGATTTATTCCAAGTATAAAAGAAGATGAATCAATTATTTGAATCTGCCATATCAATAGTCTAAAGAAGATAAATCACAGGATTGTATCTATTAAAACAAGTGAAATTTGATAAAAATACAACATCCGCGTATGATAACAGAAATAGAAGGTAACTATTAACATCTCAAGTTAATAAAAAGCATCTCCAAAAAACTTACAGTTATTGTATGTAGTGCTAAAAGACTGAACGCTTTCCTCCAAAGATCAAGAATAAGACAAGCATGTCTACATGCACTCCTGATATTCAACACAGTACTGGAATTTCTAATAACTACAATCAGGCAAGAAGAAGAAGTAAAAGATATACAGGTTAGAAAGAAAAAAATAAATCTATTGCTATTGGCAGATGATGTGATTGTCTACATAGAAAATTTTCAAGGAATCTAGCCAAAAATTTCAAAGGACCAGTACATGACTTCGGCAAGGTTGCAGGATACAAAATCAACACACAAAAACCAATCACAGTTCTATATACTAGCAATAAACCTGCAGAAAACAAAATAAAACAGTCAATACCCTTTACAGTTGTTCCACTGATAATGAAATACTTACGAATAAGCTTAACAGAACATGTACAGGATATTTGTGCTCAAAATTGCAAAATTCTGATAAGAGAAATCATGCAAGATCCAAATAAATGGGAAGACATATCATGTTCATGGATTGGAAGGTTCAACATAGTAAAGATGTTGCTTCTTCCTAAATTATTTCGTAAATTTAATGAAAGTCCTACCAAAATCCCAGTGTGGTTTTTAAAAATAGATACAGACAAGCTTTTTCAAAAATGTATATGGAAAGGCACAGGTTTTAGAATGGTTAAAGAAATCTTGAAAAAGAAAAATAAATGGGAGAAATTATCAGATATCAAGTTTCACTACATATAGCTACAATAAATCAAGTCTGTGTGACATTGGCATAAGCACAGACACATAATGAAGAGAAGAGAATAGAGAAGCTAGAAGTAATTCCACAAAAATATGCCCAACTGCTGGTTTTTAAGAAAGGTGTAAGAGTAATTCAATAGCAGAAAGATAACCTTTCAACAAATGGTGCTGGAGGAATTTGGCATCCAAAGGAAAAATGAATTGACTAAAACCTCCATAGTTACATTAAAAATAACTAAAAATTGATTTTCATTTAGAAAAAAAAAATAAGAGAAAATCTTTAGGATCTAGGGTGAGGCAAAAAGTTCGTAGATTGACCCCTAAAGCATGATCCATAAAATGAGAAATTGATAAACTAGACTTAATTAAAATTAAACATCTTTGCTCTGTGAAAGACCCTGTTAAGAAGATGAAAAGGCAAGTGACAGATTGGGAGAAAATATTTGCAAACTACATAATCAACAACTATAGGTTTTAACCCATATAACAGGTGTTACAGAGAAAAAAAAAAAGTACTAAGATGATGAATTTCTGGTCTTCCCAACAACCAGTTCACCACACTTGGCTAAAACTTTATTACATGAAAATTAGCCCCACACATGACACCTGATGTCTGAAAATCTGAGAAAGAAAATAAAAGATGTTTCATTGAAAGCCTAGGTGAAGGCAGAAGAATGTACTATTCATTATGGTCCAAAAGAAAATACTTTAATGCTGGTGAAGATGCACTTGCTGATTTAAAAAAAAAAAAAAATGTCATTCTAACTACAGAGAAACTAACTAATAAGAATCTGTTTGGAGAGAAAGCATGAATTAGAATAAAGGAGAACAATTTGTGTTTTAGGTTTCTGTACTGTTTTTCACTAAATTATGCTTTCACAACCTTTTCGTCTTAACTGTGAGAACCACTTGTATCTTTAAGGTTAGTCTCATAATTCCCATGCCTTTATTTCTAAGCAGACGTGTTGTAAGATTTTTTTTCTGAAGTTTCTATTAGATTGGTGCAAAGGTAATGGCGGTAATTACTATTGAAAGTAATGGCAAAAACTGCCATTACCTTTGCACCAACATAATACCTTACAAGAATCTAAAGGCTCAAGATTCTGAGGAAATAATTAAAATCCTATGTCCATTTCACTAATTATAGCAAATTATCTCAACGACAACAAAAAAATAGCTATGGTTTTGCAAATGAAGGTGGGTCAAATGTTTGGCTTCTAGTAATAAACTACTCAAGGACAATGTGTCATATATTAGTGATACAAATAATGAACTTCTCACATGCATGATTGCCAGGGCGCCACCATTCAAGAACAGATTTGTTTCTCTAAGATAATTATTATAATTTCAAAAGAGAGGCTAATTTTCCTTTTACCTCATGCCAAAGGATGCCAAATTTAACACATTCAAAATCCTAGTTTTCTAATTTGGATTTCCTATTGCATATGATTCCTCCAATCATATTGAGTGGATCATTCTGGACACAATAGTGTCTCTTTCTGCCAATCTTGATTTCAATTATTTCCACATTGAGCAAAGTCAATTGCATGCTTCTAAGTCAGATACTGGAAGAGGGAGAAGTTGGTCATACCATTCAAGTGTCCAAAGCCAGCCACATGTTTAGAAAGCGTTAATGAGCCCATTTATTTGTGCAAAAGGTCTCACAATTCATTTATTTTTCACTCCCTCTTGTAGTTTCATCAATTTGAAAAGGACAGTACTGAGCCAATTAGATGCTACCTGCTATGAACATACAACAAAGAGTCCATAATAAAACCTACGTATAAACTGAAGCAACTGTAAAGCCAAATCAGATAGGCTGCTACTTTATCATGTTAAAAGAGTAAATTTTACTCTTTTAACCAGCCAATCATGGTTTCTTTCATCATAACTCACATGTTAGTAAAAATTGACTAAAAGTATATTTTTATTCCTGCAGTTCCTTATTTCCAACTTATTCAGACTGTGCATTTAGCTATGAATGCTTCTGAGAATGTCCAGATTGAATAGTGAGACCAAAGTTAAGTGTGTCTTGTCATAGCTCCACATTAACTCTTCCCTCCTAAACCACTGCTCCTCAGGCCAGTTAGAAGTGTTGTAATTTTCCCAAGCTGTTAGGTCAATTGCAGTGGATCATACTGAGTCAAGAACTACAATATTCTCTGTTGCCAATATTCACTTCTGCACCATACTTTTGCAAAGACATTTGTCTAATTCTGAGGCATTGAATATCCACAGATTAAATGAGAGAAATTGGCCAAAGAAAAATAGGATTATTATCATGAACAGTTCATTCTTATGAATGACTGCTGATTATACATGGCATGTTTGCATTCGTTAACATATCTACCACAATAGATTAAAGAACACATATACACACACATTCACAAAATGGGATTAGGGCTGTCGGAGGGCAGGGAGAAAGTAAGCATTCATTTTCCCTGCTTTAAAGAGTGCACTCAGAAAAGTATGTGTTCTGAAAAGGTGTTTCAAGCATGAAGAAGAGGAGGAGGAGGAGGAGGAGGAAGAAAAAGAAGAGGAAGAAGAAGAAGAAGAAGAAGAAGAAGAAGAAGAAGAAGAAGAAGAAGAAGAAGAAGAAGAAGAAGAAGAAGAAGAAGAAGAAGAAGAAGAAGAGGAGGAGGAGGAAGAAAAAGAAGAGGAGGAAGAAAAAGAAGAGGAAGAAGAAGAAGAAGAGGAAGAAGAAGAAGAAGAAGAAGAGGAAGAAGAAGAAGAAGAAGAAGAAGAGGAGGAGGAGGAGGAGGAGGAGGAGGAAAAGGAAGAAGGAGAAGAAGAAAAAGTACCTTTGAAAATGACTTCATTGGTGGCTGCCAAAAGATTGATCGTTTGACTTTTGAAATGGTCTATGTTGACTCACTGAAAAAAATGGCAAAGCTGTTTGAATAATAATACAATCCAATTGCCCTCTTATGTTTTCTTACTGCACTGCTTAATTGCAAAAACACAGAGGGTAAATGGACTGTGATGAACATATAAGACCAAATAACATGTTGAGAATGTAAAATGTCCTGAAAACGCAAGTTGCAATCTGATGTTGTTGATCTAATCCACACACATTCCATAATTGGAAACATATCTCACACACCAGCATATTGGAGTAGATCAGTAAACAGATATTTCTAAGTTTTCCTCAAACCTAGATTTAGATCATTCACATGTGACAACTTCATTTCGTTGCCTCTTCCACTTAAAAAAAAAAGAAAAATTTAAAAGATAGCTTTAAGAAAAACTCAGAATGTTTTGGGCCCTTCCAAATAAACAGAATTTTGGTCTTCCTTCATGAAAAGAAACAATGAAGCAAAGATTCGAACCTGCTGGAAACGTTTTAAGCCCGAATCGTCTCTCTGTCCCCACAGATCTTTTCAGCACACCCTCCTCCCTTTTTTCTTAGCGTCAAACTGGTTCTCCACTTCCTTTACATCAGTGGGAACACTTCCCTTCTGGGTGTCAGAATCTCTCAGAGGGGTCAGGGGCTGCCCTGCAGAGGAAATGACCAGCTGTGAAACGTAAAAGAACAATTCCTTCCACATGTTCCTTTGCTCCCGGAGCAGGCAGGAGTTGTCAGCTAGCATCACTTTGGAACCAGGCAGGCCTCTGCATCATAGTCCTGTCAAAACTAATTTACAATTAAAGACCTGCATGACTGTTTAAAGCTTTTTCAATTCCAGCAGTTTTCAGAAACGACTTTGAGATTGAAATGGATCAAACAAAAAACCATTGTTGTAATGAGCTGTGAAGGATGGCGAAGAACCTCACAAAATAAGCCAAAGATTAAAACAAATTGTAATCATGTTTAAAAGAAATCTGTTAATGGTACAAACACTCACTACACCTCCAATTAACGTTTGTGTGAAAATTTCCCAGCTAGGCCGGGCTGGTGCGGGGGCTCACACCTGTAATCCCAGCATTTTGCGGGTCCGAGGTGGGTGGATCAAGAAGTCAAGAGATCGAGACCAACATGGCAAAACCCTGTCTCTACTGAAAATACAAAAATTAGCTGGACTTGGTGGCATGTGCCTCGTAGTCCCAGCTACTCGGAGGCTGAGGCAGGAGAATCACTTGAACCCGGGAGGCAGGGGTTGCAGTGAGCTGAGATCACGCCACTGCACTCCAGCCTAGCAATAGAGCAAGACTCCATCTCAAAAACAAAAAAGAAATTTTCTCAGCTAAGCCCCAATTTAGGAAGTTTAATGCTGCAGCTATTGGAAGTCATATGCAGTTTGTAAATGAAGTTACAAGGTTACACCTTCATGGCCAAGAAGGAAGGGAAGGAAGGAGAGGGAAGGGGAGGAGAAGGGAGGGGAGCGGAGGGGAGGGGAGAGGAGAGGGGGGAAGGAAGGAGGAGGAAAGAAGGAAGGAAGGAAAGAAGGAAGGAAGGAAGGAAGGAAGGAAGGAAGGAAGGAAGGAAGGAAGGAAGGAAGGAAGGAAGGATTTACCTTGAGCAATGGAAGCTTTAAAAAAGATTAAAATTGCTTTAAAATATTTTGAGCATTTCTGTGAATTAAAATATTTTGATGCATTTCCATATCTTAAATAAAGGCATTTAAAAATTGCAGGTAATTAGCTTTTTATGCAGATTAATCACTTTGAAACATATGTGGTTCCCTGAGGCTCAATTTTACACTGAGATAAAGGACTTAGATCCACCTATGCTACTTGAAAACCAAGACATTCAGGAGAAAATATGCCATAGTCAAAGTCTAAAAATTGCCTCAACATTTCACCAAATGGTGATTCTGAAATGGCAATTTCACATTCTTAAAAGCTTGGATATAGTTTATTAAAGTACTCATTCCTTAAGAGCTATCTGAAAATAATTAGGGATACACATGATAGAAAATTATTTGAGACAGCTTCTCCACAAACTCAACTCCAGCTGTCAAAAGCAAAGTCATACGTTCTGTTTTCAAATGCCAGATTAATGATTCTTCCATAGAAACAGGGAAACAATTGACCGGCAAATTATTAACTGAAAATACGTGTCTCTGGTTTGGAATCATTAATCGTGTCTGAGAGCAACTTGCTTCCCTTATCGTACACATGTGGGAATGGTGACCTCAGCCCTTCAGGGAACATGATATGGAGACTTGGCTAAAACAGATCACAGAAACAGAACCATTCGAAGTCACACAATAGGTCTCTTACTGTCTGAGCATACCCACTAAGCTCTGCTGTCCAGTTTATCCATGGCTTCCTGTTCCGGAGCTTCAGTATGGAGGGACTTCGGCTGCTTCCATCTGTGCCTCTATGGCTCCCACTGCAGCTACAATTAATTTGTCATCTTTTCATTCTTCCTCTACCTTGCGGTTTACAGATAAACTGGCTTATGTCTATCATATCTATAACAGTATATATTAGGCAGAGCCCTCTCACCAGGTCGCCAAATAAGTCACCAAAATTGAATCACTGGTACGTGGCCAACTGATTTTTGACAAAACTGCAAAGGCAATTCAACAATAGACAAAGAGTGTTTTCAACAAATGATGTTGGAACAATTGGACATTCATATGTGAAAACAAATAAAAAACCTTCAACCTTAACTTCACCCTTTACTCAAAAACGAACTCCAAATGGATCGTTGGATTAAATGTAGAGTGCAAAACTACAGAACTTTCCAAATAAAATGTAAGAGAAAATCTTGTGAACTGGAGTGTAGGCAAAGGGTTCAAAGACATGACCTCAAAAGTACAATCCATTTAAAAAATTACAAACTGAACTTCATCAAAATTCAAAACATTTGCTATGTGAAAGAAAATATTAAGAAAATAAACAGATGAACTTCAGACAGAAAGTATTTGCAAAAAAGTATCTGTATCCAGAAGGGATAAGAACTCTCAAAATTCAACAGTGAAAAACAAATAAATAAACCATTCAATTAAAAGAATGGGCAAAAGACTTGAACCAATACTTTACTAAAGAGGATATGTGGTAAATAAGTACATTAGTCATTAAGGAAATCTAAATTGAAATCATGAGATGCCACTACACACAAATTAGAGGGACTTTTAAAAGACTGACAATACTAAGTGTTGATAAGGATGCAGAGCAACTGAAATTCCCATGTTACTGGTGGAAGTGAAAAATGATACAGTCACTTTGTAAAACAGGCAGTTTCTAAAAAGTTAAATATACACATACAATACAATCTAGCAATCGCACTTATAGGTATGTATTCTGAAGAAGTAAATACTATATTTACACAAAAACTTCCTATGCGCATGTATAGCAACTCTTCAATAATTACCAAAAATTGAAACAATGTAAACGTCCTTGAGTTAGGGAAGAGATAAACTGCAGTACATCCACTCAACAATGACTGGGAATGAGCTGTTGATATGCACAATTACTTGTACGACTCTCAGTGGTGCTATGCTGAGGGAAAGAAACCAGTCTCAACCAGTATGCATACAGGTTGCACACTGTCTGACAATTTAAAAAGTCAAAACCAATGACAAGTATGCCAATTTTGAAAAGACAAAACTACGGTTATGACAAAGAGATCAGTGAGTGCCAGGGATTAGGATGGATGGAGGGAAGGAGGTGCCCGTAAAACACAGCACACAGGAGTTTTTTTGAAGAGTTGGGGGGTGGCAATGAAGTGCTTCTTTATTCTTGTTGGGGTAGTGATTATGCAAATCTGTATTTGTACACAGAATTGTATATTCTTTGAAAAAGTCCATTTTACTGTATTTTTATTTTAAAACACAATAAATAAACTGCCTACTTGACTGCTTTCCATAGAAAAGAGTTCTGGTCCTAGTTGGTACAGAGCTATATTCATGTATTCATTCTGCAAATGTTTACTGAGAAGCTATGATTTGGGACATCATAGATTTATGTCTTGTAGACCCTGGGATACATAAATAAGCAAAACAAGACGACTTTGCTGCAATTGTAATCTCTCTATGAAGAATTTTTTAAGACTTAAACCAGTAAGTGGAAGTGGGAACAGATAGAGCTGGTGCCTTCAGAAGCAGCTCTAGGCAACTGTCTTTTCATTTTTATCCTGGTAATCTAAAGCAAAGTGAGGTTCACAGACCAGTGCCATATGCATCACATGGGACCTATAGAATTAATGCCCACCTCAAACTTGATGAATTTGAATTTTCCATTTAGCAAGATCTCTGGGTGATTCCCATGCACATCAGGTCTGATTAGTACTGCCACAGTTTATCTTGCTGATGTGACCACTCTCTTCCTTCTTGAGACTTAAAGCTCCCTGGTCTCCACAAAGTCTGACCTCCTACTTCTGCTTTTTCAGATTGTTCTTTTGCAATTTCCTGCGTCTTTTCTTTTACCTGTCCCTTCAATTAAGAATGTCCTACTCTTAGGTCTGCTCTTTTCTTCCTTGGTAAACTCATTCATTCCTGTGGCTTTAGCCTGCATATCAGGAGGACACCCATATGTTACTTCTGAGCTTTAAATTCATCTTTTCAACTCCAAGCAAGTCATTGTCTTCTTAATTTCCCCTAACACCTTAAATTCAGTTTGTCCAAAAGTAACTGGTTAACTTTAATCTGATACCTGTTCCTTTGGGGTTCTTATCTCCAATAAGGGCAACGCTAGTTTACTGGAAACCTGGGATACAAATAGTCTTGCCTACGAGCTTCACATCTTTGCTTACAACACAACTCTTCACTTTCCAATTCCTGTTAATGCAATTTTATCATGTCTCTTGAGTGCATCCCACAGCAGTGCTCTGCCTCAGGTCCTTACCATCTCTTCTGTAAGCTAATGTCATGTCCTTCTTACTGGATTGCTTGCCCTAAAATGATCCTTGCCCAAATCCATCCCAATTTGTATACCAGAGCCCAGTGGTTCCTTATAGTTCCTCAAATACAACTTATACTATGTGACTTCTTAACTTAGCTGGTGGTTTTCCTTTTATCCCCAGATAATTCCCGACTATGCTTGCCTTTTGAACTCTAAACTATCCTTCTAGCCCCAGGACAAGATTGTGAAACTAACATATATGTCCCCAGATCACATCAGTACAGGATTAAAAACGGGGTTATATTAAAAGTTCTGATCAATTTCAATTGACTTCAAAAGCTCACTCATTTATTTCCAGGAGTCCACCTGCATGATCACATGAGCCCATGAACCACTAATTTCCATCCACATATACTTTCTCGCAGTGGCTCCATAACACCCTGAATTACAATGTTGCTGCACGTAGAACACAGAGCCGTTCCCTCTCATTCATGATGGGTAAGTTCCAGGATCCCTAGTGGGCATCTGAAATTGCACATAGTACCAAACTCTGTATATACTGCACTTTTTCCTATCCATACATATCCATGATAAAGTTTAATTTATAAATTAGTCACAGCAAGAAATTAACAACCATAACTAATAATAAAATACAACAAATGCATCAGTATGCTGTAATAAAAGTTATGTGAATGTGGACTCTCTCTTTCTCAAAATATCTTATTGTACTGTACTATTTTTGGACCATAATTGACCACAGGTAACTGAAACCTCAGAAATCAAAATTGGGTAAGGGAAGACCACTGTATTTGTATATAGCATGCCTAATTGTCTCAGAGGAGAGTATATACTATAATATACTGTTCTGTGTCTGACAGAATTTCAATGAAATGGTTCTCTTTTAGCAGTTTGGGGAGTGTTTCCAAGCACTCCTCTCTCTCCCTGGGAATTCCACTGTGAGTTGACTGGGCTAAAGAACAAATGTGATTCCTAGACATTCTATGTTTCCCACAATCGCCCCTCTCACCTAGCAACTGAGTCTCTAGCCAATTGCATCTGCTTCAATTCTTCTCCAAGTCTGAATTCTCTCTGAGAAGGTTTGCAGGCCCCTTATGTAAATGGAGTGCTGGTGGGCCTTCTCGTCATCTCTTGGATATGTGGACACATGCATATCTCATGTTAGAGCAGGCTTGGGCTCAAGTAAGCCTTTGAAGGCCAAGGGCTGGGTGTTGCTTTGATTTTTAATTCTATAGCATTTGGCAGCATGATTTGTTCTTGTGGTTGCACAACAAAATTCTGAATTGAATTTGGCATCACAAAACAGATATAGATACTGCCAGAGAACATTGCTCATGCAATGTAGGCATATTCAAAACACAATTATCAAGTGTGTGAAATATTTGCCTAGACTGACTCCTAAAAAGTAAAACAGCCTAAAAGATGGCGATAATCCAAAAGTTATATCATGAGTCTCTTCTTCTGGCCTTTCATAAATATTTTCAGGCCTCCGATATCCACCTATTTGCAAGGCTGACCACCGCTTAAAACATCAACCATAGGATTAAGTCTGGAATCCTGTAGCATGTGTACGTGAGTGCACATGGGAGTGCAGGTGTGTGCACACACATGTGTGCCTGCAAATGAGCATTAAAGACACTTTTTCATGATTCTAGGACAGTAGCTGACTCAACAGATTACATATGGAGCCTATCAATGTGGACAGCTTGTGAAAGATCATAAACACATTTTTCATATAGAAACGTTGCAGCCATAAACACACCACGTGGTCACCCCTTCCCTAAGCTTTGCTCCTTTAATTGTAAATAGCCAGAAAGTCATCAAGCCAGAGTTTAATAAACTTTTAATTTGAAATGAATTACCACATGTTGTGTTTGTTTACCCGTTATTAAATCTCTTAGCAACATATCAGTGGCAGAAACAGCATACTGTATCACAGCCCTGATATATTGGAAAACAAACCCATGGGGGATATTAACGGCTAATAATATGCTTCCAAGAAAAATAAATAAATATAAGCAATAGTAAAGACGTGTATTTGAAGAGCTTTTTGTGTTCTGTTTTTCTGTAAATTTGTTTAGAATAACAGCAGAAGTTACCTCTGCAGTCTTTGAATGTGAGACTTGAATAAGTCCCCATGCTCAGAGCAGAGCAAATGAATAATCTTTTTTTTTTCTAAAGCATTTTCCTAAAGCAGAAAACATTTTTCCTCTCGTGATATACAGTATTCTCGGATTGAATACGTGGGTGTTCCTGCTTTCTGGAGTGCTATCTGTCCTCCTTTTAGGGGAACTGGGAACGGCATTCTAAAAGTCAAGTTTATAGCTCAGTGCAGTAGGTGTGGAAAATACAGCCCTCATTACTCCAAGGAAGACTAGAAAGCAAAAATGGTCCAAGAGTAATTGGCTCTCGTCTTCCGTTTTATCCTAACACTAGGTTAAAACATCAATAACACTGACAGTTTATTAGTTAAGTCAAACTCACTTTCCCCAAAGTTAAAAATTCTAAAGTAAGAATATTTAGCTCCATATTTAATGCGAAAACACTGGGAAAGAAAAAGAAAAAAAAAAAACCTACTTTGCAAATACATGTATTTTACAGTGTCTCATGTGGCGGCTTTACAGTTGACTTTTGAACTTGATATTTGAGCAAAAAAAAAAATCAATGATTTTCTAGGGTTTTATCTAATGAAATCATAATCATTCCTTTTGTATTTTGTGAATTATTAATTTTATCTTAGGAAGATGATCTTCAACCATCAGCAAGGGCTTCATCCGTTCCTTCCCTTTCTGTGTCTCAGATTCCCAGGTTGCACAGATGATACGCTAATGTTAAAGTAATTTGTTTTCACAGAACAAGGGCATCACAGGCCCTCAGGTTGGAAGGCCTGACTAATCTAATTCCACATACAGGAATGGTGTAAAAGTGATTCTCCTGCAGAGACAACTGAATGAGAATTACCCACAGTGTCCATGAACATACTCCACATAACTGCCCCACAAAGGAATTCGGAATGAGGCTAAATCTGACACTGGTTGGTCTGTGCTTTGGGAACCCATCCTCCCTTTTTTTGAGACAGGGTCTCACTTTGTCACCCAGGCTGGAGTGCAGTGGTGAGATCTCAGCCTACTGCAGCCTCGACTTCCTGGGTTCAGGCGATCCCCATAAGTAGCTGGGACTACAGGCATGCACCACCAAACCTAGCAAATTTTTGTATTTTTTGTAGAGATGGGGTTTTGCCATGTTGCCCAGGCTGGTCTTGAACTCCTGGGCTCAAGTGATCTGCCCACCTCGGCCTCCCAAGGGGTCACTTTTATGACACTCTCTGCTCTTTTTCAGACTGCCAGAGCCTTAGGCTTATTTTATGCCCCACCTCTTGCCTTCCTTTTATCCACACTAAGTACACCGACACACTCATTGATGCCTACCTTGGATAGTGGTATTTAAAATTTAAAAATTAAAGCATTGAGCCTATTAAATCTCACAATGAAAAATGCTTAAGGCTGAGAGCAGTGATTCACACCTGTAATCCCAGCAATTTGTGAGGCCGAGGTGGGTGGATCACCTGAGGTCAGGGGTTCAAGAGCAGCCTGGCCAACATGGAGTAACTCCATCTCTACTAAAAATACAAAATGACCTGGGTATGGTGGTGTGCACCTGTAATTCCAGCTACTCCGGAGGCTGAGGCAGGAGAATCGCTTGAACCCAGGAGCTGGAGGTTGCAGTGAGCCGAGATTGCGCCATTGCACTCCAGCCTAGGCAACAAGAGTGAAACTCTGTCTCAAAAAAATAAAAAATAAATAAAAAATAAATGCTTAAAGTCAGCTGCAAGTTGTGATTTTGAGGACCGCTAGCTCCACACTTTACCCACCAAAACCAGACCATGTTGTCAGTCATTTCTTATCTTCTCTGGCCGCAAATCCTAGTTCTAACATGAGAGAAACAATACACTTTGGTCAAGTTGCTTTATAACTGTGATGCTTGTTACATAGCTTCAGCATATATCTGATTTCTAATTTATCTTCAGAAATATTTGTTTAAAGCCAGTGACATAATTTGACATATATGTATTCTGTGTATAAAATTTCAACACATCTCCAGGTAGACATCACTCTATAAACTGATATTTAGTTGTCTGGAGGTGGAAGTGGTGGTATCTCAATTGTGATATGATATTGGCTTACTCCCAAGAAAGCAGGTCAGGTGTGTATATGGAAGCCCAGGCCTCATAGTAGATCTGCCCTTAGGAAAGCAGGGGTTACTAATACTTGAGCCTGGCAGAGAGTTGTACTTGGTCCAAGAAGGCATAATCTCTAAGGGACTTGGAGAACCCCAGTAACAACTTGAGAAGTATTTATCGCCCTCTATGAAGCTGATAAGCGGAAGACAGGAAGACAGGTGTCACCTGGGAGGTTGAATCGTGTAGGCATTGTGTCTGGCCATTATGGCTCCATGGTAGGGATCTGTCATTCTTCTCCTGAAATATTGCCATTTCCCTGATCTGTGTTCTCAACTCAACATGCCTATCCCTCTACACATTCTTTCTGGTTAAACTCAACCACTTAGCAGTTTCAGCTACAGTCCCTGTGTTCACATGGCCCTAATGAACATATACTCCCTCCCCATTCTCCATCTCCCTTCTGAGCTTCATGTCCATTTCCCAATGATCTCTTGAACATTTCTTTTTGTTTTTTGAAATGGAGTCTCACTCTGTCACCCAGGCTGCAGTGCAGTGGCGCAATCTCAGCTCACTGCAACCTCCGCTTCCTGGGTTCAAGCGATTCTCGTGCCTCAGCCTCCTGCATATCTGGGATTACAGTCACCTGCCACCATGCCCGGCTAATTTTTTGTATTTTTAGTAGAGATAGGGTTTCGTCATGTTGCCCAGACTGGTCTCAAACTCCTGAGCTCAAGTGATTCACCCGCCTTGGCCTCCCAAAGTGCTGGAATTACAGGCGTGGGTCACCACACCCAGCCCCCTTCAACATTTTTATTTGGATATAATACAGAAATATCAAACTCTGCAGATCCAAAATCAAGCTCCTGATTTTCCTCTACTCTTATTCCTCTTCCTATAGTTCCTATTATCTGCTGGTTGATATCCATATCTATTGTGTTCAAAGTTTAGGAATCAACTTTTGTTATCCTCCAACGTCCATATTCAATCAATCAACATCATGTTTATGGCCATTCTATCGCCCCTCTTTAACACTTTATGAATGTTCATTCTCTTCTCTAACTTTATTATCTCTGCCCTAATTGAGGCCCTCATCTTTTGCTTGGACTACTCTAAGCTTTTCCGACCTGTTCTGGTTTTAGACATGCCCTGCTCAAATAAATCCTCCTAAAATTTCTCAGTGATCTATCTAAAATTGAAATGGAAATACATCACTCCCCTTTATACTGGCTACCCACTTAACACTGATCTCTGATCAGCCGCAAGACACACAAAAAGGCAGTGGAAAAATGGTAAAGTAAAGGTATTACTACCCTAGAATCTTTTTTTTTTTTTTTTTTTTTTTTTTTTTTTTTTTGAGACGGAGTCTCACGCTGTTGCCCAGGCTGGAGTGCAGTGGCGCGATCTCGGCTCACTGCAAGCTCCGCCTCCCGGGTTCACGCCATTCTCCTGCCTCAGCCTCCTGAGTAGCTGGGACTACAGGCGCCCGCCACCGCGCCCGGCTAATTTTTTGTATTTTTAGTAGAGACGGGGTTTCACCGTGGTCTCGATCTCCTGACCTTGTGATCCGCCCGCCTCGGCCTCCCAAAGTGCTGGGATTACAGGCTTGAGCCACCGCGCCCGGCCATACCCTAGAATCTTATACATGGCTAAATGATCTATCAAAAGTGAGGGAAAATACTAGACTCTTTTGGATATACAATGACTAAGAGAGATCCAAACTCTAAACAAATTACTAAAGACTTATTTCAGCAAGAAGGAAAATGGAGCCAGAGTGAAGACACGCTATCTTAAAAATATAATGAAGCATCAATATGTCATTAAATTAATTTTCTATTAAGAGTAAAAAATACTAACTGTTGTGTTTAATAAAAAAGTGAAACTGAAACCATAGCCAATAATAGCAATTGGAAGAGGAGGTGTTTTCAATGGGCAAGGCATGCCAAAAGTCCTTGCCACATCCAGGAAAAGAATGGAAATACGGAATGAGCTTAGAATTTTAAAGATGTTTTATAGTTAAATATGTAAGTGAGAAATTAAGGATAACATCTAAAGTAATGGATGAAATCTGTAGATTATACAGACAGAAGGGCATAAACAAATTAATTTTTTTAAAGCAAAGAAATAGGATGGTAAATTTAAAGTGAAAATTAGATGCCATCAACAAGTACAAATATAACAATAATAAGAGTAATTTCCAAAACTTTAAACTTACCTATTTAAATGGCACATGTTATTTACTTGTCTTTTCTTCTATTTTTAATTAGTATATGTGAGTTTTACTTATTTTGGAAGTACATGTGTATTTTGATACCTCTCTGCAATGGCTAATGATCAAATTGGGGTATTAAGGATATCCACCAACTCAACCATTTATCTTTTCTCTGTGTTATGAATATTACAAATCTGATATTCTAGCTATTTTGGAACATACAATAAATTACTGTTAACTATAATTTTCCTACTGTACTCTCAAATACTAATGTTTATTCCTTCTATCTAAAATTGTATTTTTGTACCCCTTAATTTGTCTTGAAAATAAAATCCAGATTTATGCTACTAATTGATACATGCCCAAACTGTACTACAGAAAAATGTTACAATTTAAAAATAAGGGGTAGCATAATAATGTGTGCCATGAAAATACTAAAAATTAATAATTCAGGTGCGTAGCATTCATATCAGATGAAACAGAACATAAATTCAAAAGTATTAATAGACAAACAGAAGTAGAAAAGAATTATAACATCCTCCAAACTATAACAATTATAAACTTGTATGCGCTTAGCAGATTCAAAATGTATAAAGCATTATCTGACAAAATTACAGGAAGCAATGTACAGATCCATTCATAATTTTCTCTGATCTACAATGTGTAGATTTTCTCTGATCTACACAATGTGTGGATAAATAAAAAGTTAAGATACATAAAAATGTCAAGAGAATAAATACATAGAAAATAAACAATCAGTGGAGAACTTGAATGAAGGTAAATGTCAGTTGGATACTGAAAAAAAATAAATGAAAAGATTAAAAGCAAGACTAATAAAGAAAAACAACGATGGCTAATATTAATAATCAACATTAGGAATGACAAGAAAAATATATAATATAATGATAGAGTTACTTGTATTTCAAAATTATAGTAGTAGTTTTGTGTATTTTCTTATAGATACATAAAAATATCTATTGAGTAGTACATCGGTTTCCTTCAGGGAGAAGAACTAGGTTGCTGGGGAGCAGAAGGGGAAGGCAGGTTTTCTTTTGAACAATGTGAATATATCACCTGCTCAATAAAACTTAAACAAAAGGAGATAAATTTAAAAATTAAAAAGATAATGTACCATGACCAAGTTAACCCAATTGGTTTTTAATGAATTAAACATAGAAAGATGGCATAATAAGTAACAATCAAAAATTGAACCAGAAAATAAATGTCACCTACCACCCTCCTAAAAACAACAACAACAACAACAACAGCAACAAAGCCCCAGAACTCTTACAGGTCGATGAGGCAAAACATGGCCCAAAGAAAAAGTGGACAAAGTATAGGAACAGGCAATTTCCACAAGATAATACCCAAATGGTCAACAGAAATATACGTAGTTTCAAAAATGCTCTAATATACTTGTATCCAGAAAAATCCTAGTTAAAATAGATATTATTTCATGGCAATTGAATTGGCAAAACTAATCTGACAGCAACAAGGGTTGATAGAATGTGGGCCAAAGCAACTGTCTTACACAACTGTAAGGAGGGTAAATTGACACACTAGGGGTGGCAGTGTCACTAGTCTATACATTTAGAAAGTGTGTGCATGTGATTCAGCCATTCTTTTGGGGGTTATATAGTCTCTAGTGAAATTCCCACCCATGTGCACAAGCAGAGCATGTTCAGGACTGGTCATTGTGGCTTTGTTTGCAACAGAGTATAACTAGAAACAACTACAATAACATAAATAAATAAATTTTGTTACAATCCTGCAAAGGAAGTCAATACAACAAAATTAGTAAATTAGAAATAGACAGATATAGTTAGATAAATATCAAAGACAACGTTGACAGAAAATAAAAGTTGCAGAAGCAGATGTGAAGTATGATATATTTATGCAAAGCTTAAAAACATAGAAAAGATATACATTGTTAGTGATTCCATATATATGTAGAAAATGTTTTAAAATATACATGGAAATGATCAATAACAAATCTGAGAAGGCTGAGAATGGAATTAGGAAGCAGTTCACAGGGAGCATTAATCACTGATAAATGTTATTTTTTCATAGAAAAAATGGGAAGTAATACAGCAAAATGGTAAAAATCAGCAAAGCTGGCTACTGGGTACTGGTGTTTGCTATGTTATTTTCTGTATGAGATGTTTAAAATATTTAATAATTTCAAAAATAAAAATAAAGTACTTATTACAAGGCTGCTTATCACTGGTAATACTTGTAGCATTAGTACAATGCTGGTAGTGCTATTACATGCTGTCATTATTATAATTAATACCAATCCATCAACTGCTATTTTAACTGACACGAATGTTTACTGCTAGAGGATACACCCTGTTAAAGAAGCTTGTGAATCTTCTGGTAAATGCAACAATCCTTTTATAAGAAGGAGAATAATCTCTAATAGCATATATATTCTGTAAGTTGGAATTTTTGTAGATTGACTATTTCAAAAAACTTTATTTGCTTATTTACTGCCTGACTAAACCAGTCCTGAAGACAAAGGCCAATAAAATAAACTATATTAATTGACAACTATTTTTCTGAAAATATGTTATCTTTCATAGCCAGTTTTTGGTTACCAGTCTTGTAAGCATGCAAGAAAAATTGAAATCTAAAAATAAGAACCAACAGAAGTCAAATTATGCCCCCTTAACAAGAACAACAAAAAAACTTTCAAAGCAATAAGGACGTGGAGAAAGACTTGTTTCAATGATGTTATTTTATATTTACGTATGTAATAGACAAAGTGATATAAAAACTAATATTCAAACATATTTAAAAAGAATGATAGTTTCTTATATTCGTAATATAATTTATACAACACGACGTGAAATACTAGCAATAGAATGCTGGGGAAAAAAAAGTCAACCAACCCTGAGAAGAGTATACCGTGGATTTAGCTTCTTCCTCATCCATTGAGGCACAAGCGTTCTTCTCTGTTTCTTTCTCTGAAAGGCCAGCTGTATTATCCACTCCTGATTCTGCTTTCTCTCCTTTAGCCATTAGGCAAACTGGAAATTCAGGGGAAAGTCGAGTATGGCTTTCGTGATTTTTTTGACCATCAAGATGCAAAGGAAGTTTGATGACCTATTAAGAGATCAATCTGTTATCTAAATTGTTGAAACTATTACATAGTTTTCATCTTTAAAAAAGAGACAATTTGAAAAAGCTAAAATATCAATAATAAATTCAGTTTTCCATACATTATATGCTTTTGTTTGGTTGCATTACAAAGAATGAAGGTTTTTTGCATTAACAAATTTACACAAGTGCTTCAGATAGTACCATTTGCTCTCTATATATTAGTTTCTCCTTTATTTCAGTTTATAATTTTTAAAATTTCTTCTTCCAAATAACACTATCTAACATTCATACTAGGAGAAAATTAGCAAATATTCATTCACTATTTACCATCTCCAAGAAATAATATTTTAAGTTCAACAAGAAATGACAAGATTGTAGAATCTAGCAGTGAATGAGTGCTCATTATACAATTTTTTCAATTTTTCTCTATGTTTAAAATTTTAATAGTAAAAGTGCTTGGAGACAGTAATGACACAAGAAGTGAAATATTCAGGAAAGTGAGGAATTGACAGACAAAGTTTCCTGGGAAAGAGTGACAGGCTATCTTTCTGACATCATTTTCACTGTTGCATCCTTACACACATGCTGTGGGGAGTCTCAGAGCTGTTGGCCAATCTCCTCTGGGATGCTCAGGGTTATTAGTCTGAGTACTATCCCTAATGACACCGTGAAAGAACACGTGAATTCATGGCTAAGCCACGTGACCTGGCTCTGCCAGCCCCTCGTTGACAGTATAAGTTTCTCCACACTGACTGACCCAGGAGAGAAATGTTCAGGATTCACCTGGATTGACTTGTTTCCTTTTTATCTTCCAACAGGGCATTGCAAAAAAACACTTTGCTGTTCCATCATCTGCATTACTTCTCTTTTCTCTTCCCAATTCCAACTTATTCTTTTCTGAGTAAATACAGCATTAACTTGTTCAAAAATGTTTGCATTTGAGAAAACTTATATTGGAAAAATCCACAACTTTTAGAATTTCACATAAGAGGAAACTGAGGTTTCCAGAAAAGAAGTTTTTTGTTTTTGTCCTCATGAGAGAGAAGGATCTACATGCCTACTTATTCTGCCTATAATCAGAAAATCATGCATCTTGCATGTTATTATTCTCATTAATAAGACTAACTTCCTCATGAAATGTTCAGAAGGAGAAAATTATTTTTATTGTCTATCAAATAAGAATGTTAGTGGACAATTGCACCCATTTCTAATGGATAAGGCCAGCTGAACTCTGCAAATAAATTATAGTATTCCTTATTTTTCTCTACAGAGTATTTTTAATAGAAAGTCAGAAAAAAACGAGGCAAATTTTAGTAATACGTTCAAATTCAAGTAGATTTTGGTCAAATCAAATTATTCTAATGCTGCTAAAATATACCCACTTTTCTTGACCTTGCAAATATTAAACACCACTTCGAATTTAACCTCAAATATATACTGTCTTTATGATGAATAACAGTACTACATAAATTGTCTTTTATAAAACAAAGCTGGTTCTGACTTTCCATCCCATAATTTATAGAACGCTGAATTTTAGGAAACAGTTAGTGAAAAAGTCAGTTAATAATTATAGATGTCTTCCACATGAGTTAGACCAAAATTTACTTATTTATTTATTTATTTATTTATTTATTTTGGGCCAGAGTTTCGCTCTTGTTGCCCAAGCTGGAGTGCAGTGGCGCGATCTTGGTTCACTGCAACCTCCACCTCCCAGGTTCAAGCGATTCTCCTGCCTCAGCCTCCTGAGTAGCTGGGATTACAGGCACCTGCCACCTCGCCCAGCTAATTTTTGTATTTTTAGTAGAGACAAAGTTTAACCATGTTGGTCAGGCTGGTCTCAAACTTCTGACCTCAGGTGATCCACCTGCCTCGGCCTCCCAAAGTGCTGAGATTACAGGCATAAGCCACCACACCCAGCTCAAACTTTACTTTCTTATGGCTATATTTATTTTGACTCTTGATATGGAATTCAGGTCACCAATTTTTAAAATATTTTCTTATGGATTTTCTATAGTTATCTTCAACCTTTAGATAAATTTTCAATTTTTTTTTTACATTCACTTATAATAGTCTTCCTTTTCAAGCTTATTTATATCAGCATTTCTGATTCTTAGAAGGTTTTAAAAAGTTCTGATGCCTGACACCCCACCACAAAACAACTAAATTAAAATATCTGAGACTAGAACCCAGGCAAAGGTATTTCTAAAACTTCCCACAGAATTCTAGTGTGCAATCAGATTTATCTTAGGATGGCACTATTTCCAAAATGAATAGACAGGTACATATTCATATAAACATTATTTTATTAATAGCATACCTGCACTGCCCCAACACGACATTTCAGCAAAACATTATAATGGAATTAGATAAGAAGAAAAAATGCCAGGTAATTCTACTCAAAGTAAATAGGAAACAGGAAGACCGTTGCTGATTTTAAGGATGAAATTACTTGTGCTTCCTGGGAACACCCAATTGAATAGTTCTATCAGTTAGGTAAGCAGATAGGTAGACAGACAGACAGACAGATACATTACATAGATATAAGTAAAACTTCAAACATGAAGGTGAAGAAGAACAATTTATGGCATTATATGACACAAAAAATCTGGGGAAAAACATCATAATCAGGAAGAATAAATTTGGGTACAAGGAACACACCATGAATGCACTGGAATGCTTATCCTTTTTGCATCCCTAGAGCAGGCAATGCCCAATGCACAATAGAAGCTCAGTAAACACTTTTTTTTTTTTTTTTGAGATAGGGTCTTGCTCTGTTGCCCAGGCTGGAGTGCAGTGGTGCGATCTCGGCTCACTGCGACCTCCGCCTCCTGGGTTCAAGTAATTCTCCTGCCTCGGCCTTTCAAGTAGCTGAGATTACAGGTGTGTGCCACCAAGCCTGGCTAGTTTTTGTAGCTTTTTAGTAGAGACAGGGTTTCACCATGTTGACTAGGCTGGTCTTGAACGCCTGGTATCAAGTGATTCACCTTGACAAGGAAACTTACCAGAGCTCCATCCCCACGTTGATGAGATGAAGCTGCACACTCTACCCCAGCAGTGACAGATTGTGAACTGAGACTTGAGTGGCAGCTCTGGCCCATTCACAACGCAGAAAATTTTATTAAATGATCTTTCGATTTCCCACTAATTCTATAATTTTATTCCTTTTTCCAAATATTGATTTAATCTGTATTATCAGAAATCAGCATTAAGATGTAACAACTTTTACCATTCTATGCCACTTTACTTATTAAATTTTCCAATGGCATGAAAGGAAGCTGAAGGCTAGAAAGAGGCAGCTTTAGAAAACATTTTAATTCCTTGCCACTTAAAAAATCATATTGCAAACCTGAAAATAGAGATTGCACAGCCAATGGTCCAAGTCCAGACAAATCAAATCTTCAATCTTCCTAAAGTTGCTGAGTTTCTGGTCATAATGTCCTCGGAGAAGGGGACACTTATATTTTCCCTCCACTGTATTAAAGTTGTTATCACACAAAGGGAACACTGCCCAGCCCACAGCCTGGTCCAGGCAAGCATATGTGCCATGAAGGAGAAAGAGTTCAAACAAGAAAGCCATGCCAGGGCTCACATTTTTCTTTTGAGGGAGCACCTATGAAAAATATTAAGAAAAGAGAAGATAGAGACGCTTGTGGTTTTAGAAACACGTTACATTCAGTGATGACTATACACAATTTAGAATTAAGTAAAACGTTGGTCTATACTCCTGTGGTTGGCCCTTGAAAACTCACCATTGGATGTCTTTACATTCACAGTCCTTCTAGCCCCAGGTAATTGAGCAACCATGAAAATGTGATCTACACAAATTTGACCCTGCCAGTTAAAGAGTCTAAACTTCATGCGTTTTAGAAATCAAGTTTGCAACATGTTAACTCACATAGTAGTCTGTGTTTTCATTTCATTCCTCTTTGATCGAGCTGGCACCTCTACTGTATAACTATTTCTATCTTCCATAAGAGTCATTGTTCTGAATGCCTGCCATTCATTTTTGTATCATTCACTTACCCAGCACAACTGCATCACACAGAACAAATGCTTTTTAAAAAGTTATTAAATACATTATCACAAATTATCCTACCCATAATAATAACTTGAATTATTATTCCAAAGTCCACCTCTGGAAGAATAAATAGAGTCCTACTTAATTTTGTGATTTTTCTGTTTATTTCAGTTGACACTATAATGCACATGCTGTATAAGTGAGTTGTCAGTGCCAAATAAATAGAACTGAATGTAAAGATGGGCGAAATAATCAGAATGACCAAGCCACTGATCAAGTCCCCAGATGTAGAGATGGAGCCTATTCCATGACCTTAAAACAAAATTTAGAGAAATGTAAGACACAAACAATTGTTTTTAAAAACTGAGTTACAGCCTTCGATTTCTTTTTAGAATTTTGTGTGGATAATTACAAGTAGACAAAGATTGGAACTTAGACTATGTTTAAACACATATTTAACCAAAAGTGTGTAGGTATATTGTATATTATTTTTACAAATATTCCAAGACTTAGTTTAGGTATAAAATGAAACAGAGGCATCTGTTGAAAAATGCCATAACCTTGTGGCAGCTGCTATTAAACCATTAACAGGATCAGGTTTTATTTAAACCAGATTTATCATTTTTTTACAACAGCCTATGGGAAAGCTAAAAACACTAGGCACAAATCACTGACAAAAGAGAACCTTATTCAAGCTGTACTTTTCATTTGGCTAGTTGGCTGTGAGTAACCTTTGTGATACGAGAATAAAAGTTGAATTGGGAGAAGGAGTCAGAATCCTGTTTTGGGCCATCATTTAAAAATCAAGTTGAACTGATACTATCGACAATAATTTCATCTATTTTTAGCCCTGCATTTAGAAGTGAAAACTAGAGCCCCTGTTACACTAAACTCCTATGTATTCAGCTATACATTCAAAGTAGATGAATTAAGAATTTGTCCAGTACTGACTCAATTCTATCATTAATTTTGTTGCGGTCTTAGGAAGTCACTTCTTTTACATACAAGTTTCCATGCATTTGAGTTCTCTCTCAATAAAAAACAAAGCTATAAATATCTTCTTCTCAAAGTTAATGTAATCATCCACTTAGTAAATACAAACGTTCGGCCGGGCACGGTGGCTCAAGCCTGTAATCCCAGCACTTTGGGAGGCCGAGACGGGCGGATCACGAGGTCAGGAGATCGAGACCATCCTGGCTGACACGGTGAAACCCCGTCTCTACTAAAAAATACAAAAAACTAGCCGGGCGAGGTGGCGGGCGCCTGTAGTCCCAGCTACTCGGGAGGCTGAGGCAGGAGAATGGCGTAAACCCGGGAGGCGGAGCTTGCAGTGAGCTGAGATCCGGCCACTGCACTCCAGCCTGGGGGACAGAGCGAGACTCCGTCTCAAAAAAAAAAAAAAAAAAAAAAATACAAACGTTCCCAGAAAATATGACATGTGCCTTTATAAAATTTATTTATTCTAGGACCATCCCAACCACTTCTAAGATGACTTAGTAATAGTTCATTTTAATAAACAGAAAAATAGCATAGTCAAGGTTAAAATACATCTGTGAACATGTAAAGCAGCAGCATCATTTTTTTGAGTATGTGAGAAATAGTTCAAGGCTACCAAGCACAATAATAAATACCATGCAGTCCTGTGTCACCTCAAGAGGAACTCCATCTCAACGTGTTCTACAAGATGGGGGAGTCACATGCAACTACCCTGACAGCCCCTAAAATAGTTAAGCATGTGAACAAGACCACACCTAGTCACCGATACTGAGAAGGAAAATGAAAGCCATAAATTGTTAACTAAAGGAAATGACTTTATCTGATAACAGTTGTAGTTTTTCGTTTGGTGCCTTTCCTTGGCTGCATATTGTAGGAGAAATCTTCTGCCCTGCAGTATGTAGCTTGTAATTCATTCGTTTCCTCTTTGGCGAGAAAGGCCACTAAATTTCAGCGTACTTTGCAGAGGATCCTTTTCACAAATCTGAGTACTTCCATAGCTATCCCATGATGATTTTTCAGTAGCTTTGTAGTTAAATACCATATGTTAAGAAAAATATATGTGTTGGTCTCCCCCAACTATCAATGCCCTCCGTCAGGAGAGTCCTGGTAGGTGGCGATTATAATAGCCTCAGAGTCCCTTAATTTAGTGAATGCCATGAAGAACGCCTCTGTGATGCTGCTCCTCTCCCTCCTCCCACCCTCCACCTTCAAGTACTGGGCTGAATACCTGAGTGATGAAATAATCTGTACAACAAACCCCCACGACACGAGTTTACCTATGTAAAAAATCTTCACATGAACCCCCAAACCTAAAATAAAAGTTAAAAGAGAAGAGTACCCCTCTGGAAGGAAGAGCTGCTGCAAAGCTGAATTCCACTGCATAGCATAAGGGTGATACAGTTGATCTTCCATATTGCAAAAGGTACATGTGAAAGGTGAGTGGAGAAAAAACGGAATCCAAGAAGCAAACGGGAATTTGGAAGTCTTACTGTTAAATGGAGGATTGGAAGAGAAGGTAAAATTCCTTACACTTTAAAAATGTAAAGGATAGGCCGGGTGTGGTGGCTCACACCTGTAATCCCGGCACTTTGGGAGGCCGAGGCAGGGCAGATCATGAGGTCAAGAGATCAAGACCATCCTGGCTAACATGGTGAAATCCCGTCTCTACCAAAAATACAAAAAATTAGCCCAGCGTGGTGGTGGGCACCTGTAGTCCCAGCTACTCGGGAGGCTGAGGCCGAAGAATGGGGTGAACCTGGGAGGCGGAGCTTGCAGTGAGCCGAGATCAGGCCACTGCACTCCAGCCTGGGCAACACAGTAAGACTCCGTCTCAAAAAAAAAAAAAAAAAACTGTAAAGGATACACTTTTAAACTACTTTTAGGTATACTTTTAAATTAAAGCACTCCAGAGAGGACTAGAGTAAATGCAAAAATGATAACCATGCACATTCACAAAACATTGTTCATTTTTCTGGACTTTTGGATTTTTGGTAATGATTATTATTTTTACAGAAAATAAGTATACTAAGTGATTTCAAAAATCAGAGAGCCTTCAAGGTCCTGCTTCCGGTTATGATGAAGATGATCAAAAGTAACCAACACTTCCATCATAAAAAGGAAACAAATCAGTTAAATTACAAAATTGTATTTTTAACCCATTGGGAAACTGGGGACACAAAGAAATTTAGAGGAAACTAAATCTCATAGAGGGATCAGCCCTTCCTATATGAACTAGGATAGAGGCAGCTTTAATCCCAGGAAACAGGTGAGGAAGCAGACCAGTCACTGGGTAGACTACTTTGCAGGGGAAAGAGAAACTGGCTGAACTTTTAACCATCATGGGCTCTTATGGAACACTGAAAACATATCAGCCTCAGACAAAGAGCAAGTTCTCACTATTTACCAATTCTCAACCGTGGGACTTTTAACAAGTGCTCAGCAGCATGTGGGCAATTGAGTCTAGATAGGGAGCAAAAAGAGATTTCCAGTGGCACAGAAATCCTGGGACAGCACTGGAGAGCAGAGCAGAATGTTAGTTACATGGTGCATGGATAAGCAAGCCCAGCTGGAAGGAGGGACCTTTTACAGCTTAAAGCTTTGGAAACTGGTAGTAAATTAAAACTAACTAAAGCTATAAACTCAACCCCAACTAAGCTCAATTCCTAATTTGATCAGAGAGATCAGCCCTTGTGGAGGAGAAATATTTTCCACTCCAGTCTCTGTAATTGGCTTATATACAATATCTGGCATCTAATACACAACTGTGAGACATCCATGGAAGGAGGAAAATGTGATGCATGAACAAAAGAAAACCAATCAATGAAACCAACCCACAAATGGCCGGATGTTGGAACTAACTAAGACTACAATCATTACAAATAGGACCCAAAATTAGAGGAAAAGATAGAAATAACTGAAAAAGTTTTGAATAGCTCAGAAAAGAATTTTTAAAATGTTTAGAACAGAAATCTAAAGTATTTGAAATAATAAAATTATTAAATGGGCATAACAGCAGAAATGGACACAACAGAAAAAGGATATGTGAACTCTAACAGAGGTCAATAGAAATTATTCCAACTGAGGCATAAAGTCAAAAAGAATAAAAAAAGTAAAATAGACTACAGCATGAAAGAATTGTGGGGCAGTAATAAACAGTCTAACACACATACATTTGGAATCCTAAAATGAGAAGAGAAAGATGATAGTTCAGGAAAAAGTATTTGAAGAGATAATGGCTGAGAATTTTCCAAAATTGATGAAAGACATCAATCTACAAAACCAGAAGCTCAGAAAATCTTAAGCAGAAGAAATACAAAGAAAATACCACCCAGGCATATCATAATCAAACTGATTGAAAATCAAAGATAAGGAGAAATCATAAAGACCCATCAATGATACCTAACAAAAAAACTCATTAATGACTGTCAAAGGAACACACTTAGACAAGTATCCATATTTCCTTATCATGAAATTCTGAATTTAATATAAAATATTATAAATCATATGGTAAAATCTAACTTTTACTTCTTTGCCCTGCTTCTTTCCTCTGGTAACATAAAGTTACTTTTATTTCTGGCACTGCACAAAAGGTCTCCAGAAACTTGGTTTATTATAAGTTCTACTTTTGGTTGTTTTTTGCCTGACATCATATATTTACCATATAAATGGTAATTCCTTAGCATCATATTCAGGACCCTAATGCAGTATCATAGCAATCTAAATTTCTAATTTTGTCTCCTCTTAAACACATACTTAAATACATATTAACATGTATAATACATATCATATTAAATATTGTCAAAATTATTTTTCAAATGCCTGTACACATACACACACACACACAGAGAGAGAGAGAAAATTATTTTCTCACGAAAGCCTATTCATCAGGAAATTCTTCTTCCTCCCCCAAGGTATTTTGCTCATTATGATCAAGGAATCTTGTCTTCAGTTTGGACAAGACCTTCGAGGTTATTATTTCTAATCCACAGGTTCTCAAGCAAACACACAGGCAGAGACACTGATAGGACCCAGACACAGACCCAAGGATGGTGTGTCAGACAAGGAGAATCGGAACTAAACTCAAGGATATCTTCCAAGTCTGACATTCTATGAGGAATAGGGATAGTCAACACAGCAAATCAGTATACTTAATGTGCATTAGAAATAACAAAATTTTCTCTTTGAGGCAGACAATTCTGAATACCTGAGTGGGAACTGAAGCCACAGAATAGAGTCATCTAGGTTATCCCCTGAAAGTTTCATAGAACCATTACTGTTTTTTCCATTCTTTCAGTCCAGAAAAATAAATAGGTAACTCAGCTCTAATCTCCAGTCTTTCTGCTATAAGATAAGAAAAAGTAGCTATTCTTAGAAACCTGTCTTGGCCTAGGGATCAAGAACACAGGGTAGTAACAACTACAACTGTCATTGCTTCTAAACAGAAGAGAGAGATTCTTACTTCCTATACCATGGGAAAACCAGCATTCTCATGTCAAATCTAGTAGTTCCCGGTTCCTGTTTTAGGAAATTTACTTTTTTGGTTCCTTAATTTTAAAAATTAGTATAATATCAACAGTTAAGTTTCATTCCCTAAGTGCAAGACACTTTTTGAAAGCATTTTATCCTTATTAACTCAATAGCCACTACAATCCTAGAAAGTAGATTCTATAGACTCAATTTTACAAATAACACAACTGGGGGAAGGTCCAAGGTCATACAAAACGATGTGGAGGTTAGAGCTGGGATCTGATTTTAGGCAATCTGCACCAGTCAGTCATGCTAAGCTTCCTGAATGTAGGAGGAAACAACCCACCTTGGATTCATGGTGAGAGACCTCAAGGTCATTCTGCTCTATCCTATTTACTGCTTTTCCTGATTCCTACAAACTGAGAAGCCGGGGCTCCCCTTCCAGATATTTCTCTCTATCTAGCCAGTTCTCTCCTAAATTGCTCGGTTCGACTGCAGGTAACCAAAACAGACAAATTGCCTATCAAGAAAAAGCATTTTTACTACAATAAAATCCTACTATCAGGGATTCTTAAAGAATAAGTCTTTCTAAAGGGCTAAGTTTACCAGTTAGCTTACAAATGAATAATTCTGAATGAAAATTTTCCTTAAATGAGGGGCACAATTCCATGATCTCTCAAACCTAAAGTCCCGGAATCTAATTTTACAATTTCTCAACAACTAATTTAATTATTTGAGAAGCACCAACAATCATACTGTGATGTTTTCAAGACCCTAAGCTCTCAGTCTCAGAAATTTAGTTTGTAAAACAATTACCCATGAGTCATTATTGAAAGTGTAGACTTCCCAGACCTCACGCTTACCTTGAATTAGTAAGTCTGGGGTGGGGCTTGGTACTCTGAATTTTAACAAGAATGTAAGGTAATTGTGAATCAGATGGTCTTTCAGCCCACACCTTCCTGAGAATCACCACCCAGTATGGACACAAAGATAAGCAAGCCAGGTTTGTGAGTCCTTGATCATATGTTGGATCTCCTACTGCTTACGACAACTACATTTCTGCCTAAAATCTAATTGAGTCATACCTGGATAATTACTGGTTAAGCAATATGACCTTTCCACCATTTTCCATCAAAAATGACTGAAATCAAGAAGAAATATATGATATGTCATCTCATTATATTACAATTCCATTACCTGACCTCAACCTCAGTATGTCATAACTCATCTCTTCACATGCTACTCAGATGTTCAACTACAAATATTTCACTCTAGAGAGATGGAAAAAATCTAATTGAATATTTTAATTTAGAAAGTTCAGTTCTGGGATTCTCCTCCTCTCTCTCACTTTTTTTTTTTTTTTTTTTTTGACTGTGAAAACAAAAAGTCAAATTTTCTTTTAGTTTCTCCTTGTTAGGCAAAAGATAGATCTTTCCCTTCATTGTCCCTGAGACTTGAACACATTGGGGAAAAATTGGGCACAGCCCATTACTTTTACAAACTCCAGTGAGTGAGCCTCAATGCACAAAAAGATGGCATTTTTGAACATCTGCAGCCTGATTAGATCAAAGACCAACAAATTAACCACAAATGGCTTTACAAGGAGCATGGAAATATATCATTTGGAAAGGAGAAAACTTTTGGCAATAATTGCTCATCAACGTTTTCCCTTTAGGCAGCCCACATTGCACCAAAGATATCTAGCAATGAAGTTAATGCCTGTGCAGCATTTTATATTTTACAAAGCTCTTACATGCACATTATCACATTTGATGTGCACGTCAACCTTGTTACGCTGCTGACATTAGCCCATTTTACAGGTGATTGAAAAAAAATGATTTAGGAAAGTAATGACTTGCTCATGTTTCTCCAGCTACTGAATTGAGTTGGCTATATCAAAACCCCCATCTCTGACTTTACTGTTTCCCTCCAATCATTCATGCTCATTTATTAAATCTCAATTTTGCATTTAGACACCACTTTTGGCACTGAGGATAAAAATAATTGAGTGAGACAAAAAGCTTTCTACTCTCACTGAGTATACTCTGATAGGAAAGAGAATACGCAATAGACAAATATATATGAGACCTTATCAGTAGTGATAAATGTTTAGCCTATCACAATTGATATTGAAATAATGAAAATAAATAGCAATGGACTAGAAAATTACTAGAGGAGGGGGCTATTCTGTTAAGAAACTCTTGCCTAAGGAAGCAACCCTTACCCTGAGAACTGCCATGTCAAGGTGTGAGAGAAAACCCTACTAGGCAAGAAGCAGTAATGAATTCAGTGGCCCTGCAGCAAGAAATGAGCTTAGTGTGTTCAGAGAATGACGGTGAGGCTGAAATAAAATACACAAGCAAAAAACTAGAATGCAATGAAAGCAGATAATGGGATAGAGGCCAGATCGTACACTCTTTGAAGGCCCAGGTAAGGCATTTGGATCTTATTATAGATGCAGTGAAGATCTAAATGCAATGGAAAATCTTGAGCAGAGGCTGGATATGACCTGATTTGCAGTTTGCTAAATTGACCTTTATTGGTCCCAGAGTTTAGTGATGATTTTGTTCGAACATAAATCTGTTTTTTGCCACCACCATAAGCTTTGAGAGCCTCATCAGTTCAAAGTCATTGACTATTGCTTTATATATGTATGAGAAAGATGATGGGAAAAGATAGCCAGGCCCATCCTTTGCAATTAACAGGCAGTGTGACCTTGGAAAAATTCTTTGCCCTACTCAGTCCTTCGTGACTTCACTCAGTGTTCATAGGAGAATTAATGCCTTAAAAGTAATTGTAAAGCATTTTGTATGGATGTCGAAATATTAAAGCATATTCCCTCTGAATGTGAGTGAGTTCAAATATAGAAGCAAGTTCCTCCTCTTTAGAGAATTCAGAATGATTTGATTGTTGAATTGCATGCCAAGTGAACAAGAACTACTATTTTGTAACTGGGGCATTCTTAACTCTGAATACATTGGATGTGAACAGATGTAGAGAACAGACACAAAGGACAAAGATGAATTTATGGCATTATAAAAGCATTCCCAATAAAATTAAAAATGTGAATCTGCATAAAACACCAAAGATGTTTTAAAGTAAAAAAAAAAAAAAAATTTCATCTAAAAGGTAGTCAATAGTTGTTTCTTTTACAACTTCAATGTGACTCTGGTAAGTCTTAGAATTGTTCATTTAAAAAATATTTATTAAGACAGATGCCTTTCTAGTTTCTGATGATACAGAAGTTAACAAAACACCAAAGTCCCTGCTCTCAGGAATCTTACATTCTGGTGCTGCCAAGTATTCTTAAGATTGAATGACCACCTGTCAATGTCATGCAATGTGACAGCTTCTTTTCTGAACGTTATTACTACATAATACAGAGCATATCCTTTGAGAGACAGAAAGCAGAGACTGGAAAGGAAGAGAAAGTTGGCTTTAGAAATAGAAAAAAATCTGATAGAAATACAAAGAAAAAGGGTAGAAATTGGTGGGTAATTTGCAGATATGAAAAACCAATATATCAGTGATTTCTGCTTCCTTTAGGGCATGTTGTGAACGTTGATGTTGGGCTGAGGAGTCATTCATATGTGGACTTAAGTTCAGCTTCAAACATCTGAGCAAGTTCTCATTTCTGAAACCTCAGTTTTTCTCACCTGCAAAATGGGTTTAATAATGAATTGGGTCATGTGATGTTAGCATTGATAGTATATATCAAGTGCAGAGTGACGTAATTGGCACACTACAGGCACTCAGTAAATGGTACTCTCTCACTCCTCCCAGAGAATAAGTGATACAGTGACTTTCTGTACCCATTGCCTTGAAACCTCTCACATCACCCAGCAGCAAGTAATGTAGACAAAAGTAGCATCAAATTTAGTGTAAACTGAGTTTTCTCAAAGGCGAGAATTAAGAAAGGATTGACTGAGACTTTTGTAAGAAATGTTTTGAAAGACTGTAGAAAGTTAACATACAGAGGAAGGCAGAGAACATTGTACATGAAGGACTATTGTTATAAAAATAACTATAGCTGCCAGTTATTTCCTACATGCAATCTACTATGCTAAAGAGCTGATACATCACATTATTTGATGCTCATAAAACCCCTATGAATTAGATATTAGATTCTCATTTCACAGATGAGAAAACTGAGGCCAGGGATTTTTTAAAAAAATAATTTTCCTAAAGTATTGATTGCTAGTAAGTAGTAGAACCAGGATTCCAACTCTGGTCAGCCTCACTCTAAAGATGTGCTCTTAATTACTACACTTTGGGTCAAGTTTTCATTTGTTCTCATGGGGGCAAGGGGCAAGAGAGTGGGGTGTCCCTTTGCTTGACCAGAGAGGCACATGTGCAGCAGCAGTTGGAAGCAAGTTGGGGGGTGAGTTGGGAGAGGCCATGGCTGGAAGTAGGATGCCCCATGACTGTCCATGTCATTGACGAAGGGCCACTGGTAATCAAGAGTCTCCCAAGTCCGAGGTCCCCTTAACCAGCAGAAGTGACCCTTTTAAGAACTAACACAAAGGGCCTTCCTCCAACTGATATAATGAAAAACTTTCTAAAGCTGCACAATATAATATATTCAGAGCTCTCCATTATTAATGGTAATAACCAATAATCAATAAAAGCAATCATGTGCCAGTCTAGTTTTACTAAGACTGTTCCTTCCTATGAGTTATTAAAATCATTTCAATTCTTAGATATTAAATGTCACACAGAAAATAACCTCTTGTAAAATGTTGGGTTCATCATATTTTAAGAATTAATACTTTAGGTCATTTTAATCAGTTTCTGATATATGCAGTTTTCAGGAAGCACCTCAGGGAAGAACATGGTGGCCATGACTAATAATGACAAGAATATGAACTATATTCTTCATATACATATTGGACTTGGAGCATTACTGAAGTACTTGACCGTCTTAAGTATTTAGGAAGCTTTAAATAAAAAATAAATTTGCCTATTTCACTGAAATTGAGCATCCTTTTTTCGGGCATAAAACTTCAAACTTATTAATTTTATGGCTATATTTTAAAGTGAGTGCCAGTCCCAGCTAGATGACTATATGATAAGTGTCTTAAAATTTCAAGAAAAGGCACTAAATTTTTCACAGTATTTGTGTTTCATTCTCAGTGTAATAAAAATATGCCACCCTTTTAATAATGAATAATAGATTCTCAGTTTGATTTACATGAATGGATTAAATGTCATGTTTGAAAAGTTGCTATTTTATTCATATTGGATTTCCCTCCAGTAAAACAAAAATGGTACCCATCCACTACTGTAATAATGACACCTTGCCACACTGATATATACATATTAATTGGCTGGTAAACTTTTAAAAAATTCTATAGATCCACAAAATAATCTAACAGCACAGGAAGTTTCAGTAAGATTTTCTCTGAGGTACCTATGTGCCTACAATTACCCAGAACCTCCATTAATGTAGCTAAATGAAAGGAACAGGGGAGCCAGGCACCCCTCCTATCACAGATTAAGTTCATTTCAGCGATGCCAGATTCACATGTTGATTTCTAAAAGGTTGAAGTCTTTTGTGACTCCTCCTTTCTTACCAGAAAATGAACAATTTATTGTCACCAGATTTTCATGAGCCCCTCCTGTATTTGTAAGAAAGGGCTGCCATAACAAAGTACTATACACTGGGTGCCTTAAGTAACAAAAATCTATGTTCTCAAAATTCTAGAAACCAGAATTCCAAGCCCAAGTTGTTGGCAAGGCTGGTTTCTCCTGAGGCCTCTGTCCTTGGCTTGCCGATGGCCATCTTGTTCCTGTCTCCTCACACGGGCTTCCCTCTGTGTGCATCTGTGTCCTAATCTCTTCTTCTACGGGCACCATTCATATCGGATTAGGGCAAAGAAAAGCAAACTTTTCCTTTCTTACTGGGTCTAAAAACTTCACTAGTTTTAGAAAGGAAGGATTTAAGATATCAAAATATAAATATTGTTCATTTACAGCAATTCATATATCCTTTCAAACAATGTAATCATGGACCTGATATGAAGGGGAAGAACAACAACATACTTTAGTTAACCAAAACTTCATTGAAGGTGTATATTAGAGTTTTGTTTATGGTTTTTTAAAGCTAGTTTGTTTTAAGTTAAACATTATTTTACTCCTTCAGCATGTCAGGCACTGAACTGCATTATCACATTTACTCTGACCTAGTACCCTACTGGTGGTGACATCATAAGATTAAGGAGATGGAGCTTATTGTGATGACTATTTTGCAGTTGAGATGGGGGAGGCACAGGTAGATTGAGAAACAGCTGCTGTTACTCACATTGCTAAGTTGGTTTTAGAGCCAGAATTCTAGTCAGGTTATAAAACACACACTGAATCACCATTCTGCCTTATCTCGGACTATAGTGTTTAGCCCTTACATTTAAATATACAAAAATAAACTTCTGTGATAACATTCCCAAAAGATTTTATTAGTAATTAAATTGATTTTATTCTCTTTGTCCAAAGAAAAAGCCTCATCTGATCACAAATAATTAAACAGTAGAACTTCTTGAAAGTTAGAGACTAATAAATCTCCATATTCTGTCATAAGGAAGCCTGGGTGGCCACATTCTGTTCTCTGAGATCTCCGTTCCAGTAACTTCTTTGCTATGGTGTGTGCTTTAATACCATCCATATGATGGCATCTGTTTACTTCTTCCTCAAGGAATCCTCAAGATTGCATAATTTAGTGTAAGCAAAATCATTTTTTGCCTTTAAACTAGCAGTCATTAAATTTCATCATTCACACACTGACATGTGATCCAAAAAAACAGATGTACTTATCAAATAAAATGGGGTTAAGTACCATTAAAATTAAATATTTTTTTTCCTTTGGCTGACATAGGCACTCAATCCAAGACATGATTTTATTTTCTTTGTGGTGTGGGATAATGTGAAAAATGAAATCTGTAACCCTAAATTGAAGGAAATCAGAGTCTTAATGGAATCACTAAAGAAACTGTTCCGGAATTATATATCTTTCCAGAAATAATAACCCTGTAATGTCAGCAAATTTGGAGTCAGCCTGGGTTACCCACTGCATACAGCAGGCTCTGGTCATGTTCATTAAATCTGCCTGAGGCTTAGCCAAACTTGAGTACACGACCTTTAAGAATTTTAAAAAATTCACTAATCAATGTTCTTTGCCTGAATTTTGCTGTTTTTGCTTCTTTAACCTATTATTTGTATCATTGTTTTAGGTTGGCCAATCCTCACACCCATCAAAAATGAGAACTGCAAGCATAACAGGTCTAGCTAACAATTAACAGAAGGTTCTTTCAGCTCAGATACCATTGTCAAAGTTCAATAATGATATTTCAAAATGTCACCAAAAAGCATAATAATGTGAGATAATCAGTTATAAGAAAGTAATCATCACCATTCTTAATTTGTGTCTGACTTTACATTTTAAAAAATGATTTAACACATTTCTCTCTCAATCTTGTGTACTGGTCTAAAAATTCTGTATTTATCCACATTAATGGATAAGTAACCAAATACAGTTGAAGCCAGAGTAAGATCTTTCACCAAACTCTCAAAGGATCTGTGTAATTTTCTCATAAAAATATTTTCCTGTGGTACTATTTTACAGTTATTTATCTTGCAAATTATAAGCAAGACAGATTCTCACACATATTTGAAAGGTTTAACGCTACGCTTTCCAAACTGTGGCATATTTGTCTTGTGAAAACTAAAGATGCTGTAGCCACAACCTTTTGACTTAACTTTGAGTTTTCATTGAGTTAATTAGTTGACTAAACAATCATTTAATTATACAAATTATATGATCATTTTTTTCTTTCATTTGTTATTCAGGGTCTCTTAATTGCCTTATATTTATTAAAATAGAATAGAAAAGGCATGTCTTTCATATTCCTTTGCAAAATTACAAAACATTTCAAATATAGAAATTTAAAAAAAAATACAAAGGTGTTATTTATTTCTGCCTTTTTCCTTGTAATTGAAAACATCCTTTGTAAGTTCTTTTATCATTCCATTGAGGGTATACTTGTTATGTGTCGGGTGGTGTGCTCCAAAATAAGATACGTGGAAATCGTATCCCCCAGTACCTTAGAATGTGACCTCTTTGGGAGACAGAATCTTTTATGATTTAACCAAGTTGAGATGAGGTCACTGGGGTGGACCCTAACCCAATATAACTGGTGTCCGTAGAAAAAGGGGAAATTTGAACACAGAGACGGAAAGGCACAGACAGAAGATGAAGTGAAGACACACAGGGAGAAGGCCATGTGAAGCACTGGATTGATGGATCTGCAAACCAAGGAATGCCAGGGGCTCCCAGAAGCTAGGAGAGAGCCAGGAGCAGGCCCTTCCCTCGCGGCCCCAGAGGGAGCATGGCTGTGCCAGCACCTTGATGTCAGGCTTCTGGCCTCCAGAACCATGAGACAATAAATCTCTGCTGTTTTAAGCCACCAAGTTTGTGGTATTTTTCTGATAGCAGACCTAGGAAACAACTACAATATCCTTAGTCAAAAATGTATTCATTTGTGACACTTCTGATCCACTCTTGAATAATAGGTTAGGTGAGTACAGTTTTTTTCTTTATCAACTTTGTTTCAGAGTTTTGAATATATTTTTCTGTTGTCTTCAGTCCTCTACTGTTGCTGTCTGAAGTGTCACTAGAATGTGTCCAGAAGGGGATTGATTTTACTTTGTCTGCCTCAGAATTTCTGTTCCCTTAATCTGAGAGTTCATGTCTTCCAATGAGTCTTGGAAATTAATAAATAACTGTTAAGCTCTTCATATCTTTCCCTCGTTCTAGCTAGTCTCTGTTCTGGAAATTGTATAAGTTGTATGTTAGACCTGCTCTGTAATCTTTGCAAATCACTACGAATCACTTTTCACTTCACTTTTTTCATCTCTTAGAGATGTAGTCTAGGAAGTTTCCTCAGATCTGGCTTCCAGTTCAGTAGTTCTCTGTTCAGAGGGTCAAATCTCTATGATAAGTATTTTTAATTTTTAACCCTATATATTTTCTATTAAAGAAATTCAATTGTAGATTATTAGGGGAAACAGTATTTTAAATGAAACATTTAAAAAAGTTTTTCTTTCTCCAAAAAAGATTCTTTTATCTCCGTCTAGTGGACATATTTTTTGTCTATCTATCCCTTTCGACACATTTTGAGTATCCAAAATTTATGGAAAAGGCTCTTTCAACACCCTATACCTAAAAGGCCCAAAGTCTCATCTCCTGAATGGTCATTAAAATCCAATGTTTGAGGTGAATGAAGCCCTAAGTATCCTGATTTGATCATTACACATTGTGTGCATATATCAAAATATCACATGTACCCCCAAAACATATACAAATATTATGTATCGATTAAAAATAAGTACATAAAAATAAAAAGATAAAAAAATGCAAACCAAAAACGAATCCAAACCTTTAGATCAAGAAGACTGATGATCTGTTTTTCCCTCTCCCAGGCAGCAACAGCCCCAGTTCACACATTTTCCTCTCTAGTTTTTGATTTCCTCTTCATTCCTGGCACCCAAGGAGATCCTATTCATTCTTGAGTGTTTATGAATTTAAAACCCTTTTGGTTATATCTTATCTAGAATTTCCAGGTGCTTATAGAACAGGATCGGAAAATAAAATGTGCCTTTTGGCTCCTGATCCTGGCAGGATGGGAAACTAAGATAACCTGAACACTTACTTCCTCATCCTGCCACAACTGAAAGTCACAAGGCTTATTCTGGGCATTTTTCTTCCCAGAGATCTAACCCTATTCGTTGTTAATGAACAGCATCAACAAAGGAGGCAATCTTTTCTGTTTGAAATACTTCGGGGTTGCGGGGCGCGGTGGCTCACGCCTGTAATCCCAGCACTTTGGGAGGCCGAGGCGGGCGGATCACAAGGTCAGGAGATCGAGACCACGGTGAAACCCCGTCTCTACTAAAAATACAAAAAATTAGCCGGGCGCGGTTGTGGGCGCCTGTAGTCCCAGCTACTCAGGAGGCTGAGGCAGGAGAATGGCGTGAACCCGGGAGGCGGAGCTTGCAGTGAGCCGAGATCGCGCCACTGCACTCCAGCCTGGGCGACAGAGCGAGACTCCGTCTCAAAAAAAAAAAAAAAAAAAAAAAAGAAATACTTCGGGGTTGAATGTCAGAAGACAAGTAGGCTCCAAATGTCTCTGCCAAAGAATTATTCAAAATCTTTTTAGCAAGATACTCAAAGCGAATGTGCCTAAGCTTAGAGTCCATAATTTAACTTGATTTAAGATGATTCTTACAGTAACTCAAATAAGGGAGTTGCTATTACCTCATTTTACATGAGGGGACTGAGGTAGAGACAATTAACTCACCGTATTTGACCAGCCCCACCTTACAATACTGGAAGACCAACATTACGATGTAGAGTTATTTGGGACAAGATCCAAGCCATAGTATGTGGAAGTGGTGCGTTGGTGTCTGGAGTGATACACCTTTGGGCTTAGTCATATATCCACTGCTTTACTCAGGAGCCAGCTCAAACACTGATAAGTAACCCTTTCACTTAACCTTCGTGTGTTTGCCTCCTAGCCCAGCCTGATGCCAAAGGAAAGCCACCCTTGATGCTATAACACTGTAACCTCATTCCAAGACCCATTAAAACTGTAACCTTACAGGTGTATACAGTGACTTTCCTCCTCACACTCAGTACTTCTCCTGGAATGAAGCCCTGCCCATTCATTTGGGCAGTGCTTCTCGACTCTTTCTTTTTGCACAGGAATAGATAACCATCTCTCTCCAATTACCGTTCATAAGATGCTCTGCACTCTCAAACGACGCTATGGAAGCCAATTTCTCCAAGTCACAGACTGAGAATAAAGATAAACCTGTCTTAGACTTGTGTTTAAAAATGTAATGAAATAAATATCTTAAATGTCCCTATATCATTTATATACACAATGCACATCTATGTGTTTAGTGAATGTATTCCTGTTATTACAAAATTACATTGCTTTAACATTTACTGTCTTAACTGTCAGTCTCCCACAGACTACCAGCAGAGTGACTGGCAGGCAGAATTGTGTGGTTAGTGAAAAAACTTGATGTTATTGGGTAGAGCCCATTGGAATGAGTAGGACTTTGAGCAACAGCATTTTTATTCTGAAAGCAAAAAGCCTCAGTTGACTTCTCTTTCCTGTCAAGTTCTTGATGTTTTGGTGCTTTTCTTGTTTTTGTTTTCACCCTGAATTTTGTACTTTTCTTATATACACTGAATGTGAAATAGCCTAGTGTATTTCTTTGGGGATCCAGGATTTTGCTAGGTGATACCAAGGGATGGATGTAATTCAGTGACATTTTGTCAGGCTGTTAAAGAGTGAATTTTCCTTGACTGTGGCAGGAGGTAATTATTTTTTGTTGGTTTGTTTGGTTCTGACACAGGGGAAAAAAATTGGGGGTTGCTATTTCAACTAGTCCAAGATACTTTCTCTTCTCTTTGGCAGGAAGGGAAAACACATTGTGTTATTGGAACTATTGCCAGCCTTCACTTTTCCCTACAGACTTGATGCAGTTTTTAATACTATGAACATTTTTTTCAACTTTCATTTTAAGTTCCGGAGTACATGTGCAGGATGTACAGGTTTGTTACATAGGTAAACATGTGCCATGGTGGTTTGCTGCACAGATCAACCCATCACCTAGGTATTAAACCCAGTCTATGTTAGCTATTCTTCCTGGTGCTCTCCTTCTCCCCGCACCCTGGACAGGCCCCAGTGTGTATTGTTCCCCACAGTGTGTCTATGTGTTCTCATCATTCAGCTCCCACTTATAAGTGAGAATATGCGGTGTTTGTCTTTCTGTTCCACCGTTAGTTTGCTGAGGATAATGGCTTTCAGCTAGATCCATGTCCCTGTAAAGGACATGATCTTGTTCCTTTTTATGGCTGCATAGTATTCCATAGTGTATATGTACCACATTTGCTTTATCCAGTCTACCATTGATGGGCATTTAGGCTGATTCCATGTCTTTGCTATTGTGAATAGTGCTGCAGTGAACGTGCATGTGCATGCATCTTTATAACTGAATGATTTATATTACTTTGGGTATATACCCAGTAATGGGATTCCTGGGTCAAATGGTAGTTCTGCTTCGAGGTTTTTGAACATTTTGCAACCTCAATGTCTTAGTGCTACTATCCTCTCTCCCTGAAGATGTCCGTGATGCACTTCTTAGTCCTCTGATCCCTTCTGGCATTTTATCTGTAGTGTACCCTGTTACAATCATTCAACAGCTCATGTGGAATGTCTTCTACCTGCCAAACATATTAATAGATGTGGCTTGCACTCTAATGGGCCTATAGAATGGACATCTAAACAAATGATAACAATAATAAAAACATTCTATATTACCTTTTGATATAAATAGTTATTTATGCAGATGGCTCTCAAAAGCAAGCTCTTTGAATGACATTTTTTTGCAGCCCAGCTCCATACTTTAAAATATTAGGTACTTGATTACAATGCACCAAAATAATGTAACTGCCCATTAGGCTGATTGGACTCTTTCTAGAAATTTGTTAATGAAAATTCTTAGCTACCACCTCATTCCTGAAATTTCTTTGAGACCAATGGTGAGGAACAAATCCTCAGTTCGGGGGCTGACCAATACCCAATGCCTTTGTGGTACCTGTCCTCAGATTCTGCTTCTGACAGTAAGTGGGCTCCCCAGGGGAAAAATCATCTTCACAACCGAGACTAACACCCCTCACCTATACTCCAGTATTTTTAACAAGGTCTTCAGGATTCCTTGTTGAAGAAAAAAATTAATAATCTATATTGTTCTCAACAAAAGTTTAATTTGAAGGTTATCTGATGCTGGCAAGGTTACAGGGAACGTAAATGCTTATACACTGTTAGTTGGAATGTAAATTTGTTCAGCCTCTGTGCAAAGCAGTGTGGCAATTCCTCAAAGTATTGAAATCAGAATTACCATTCAACCCAGCAGTCCCATTACTGGGCATATACCCAAAGGAATATAAGTCATTCTACCATAAACACACATGCACATGTATATTTACTGCACCACTGTTCACAATAGCAAAGACTTGGAATCAACCTAAATACCCATCAATAGCAGACTGGATAAAGAAAATGTGGTACACACGTGTTCTCACTCATAGGTGGAAATTGAACAATGAGAACACTTGGACACAGGAAGGAGAACATCACACACCGGGGCCAGTTGTGGGGTGGGGGAAGGGGGGACGGATAGCATTAGGAGATATACCTAATGTAAATGACGAGTTAATGGGTGCAGCACACCAACATGGCTCATGTATACATATGTAACAAACCTGCACGTTGTGCACATGTACCCTAGAACATAAAGTAAAATTTAAAAAAAGAAAATGTGGCACATACACCATGAAATACTATGCAGCCATAAAAAAGAATGAGATCATGTCCTTTGCAGCAACATAGATGGAGACAGAGGCCATTATCCTACGTAAACTAACGGCAGGAACAGAAAACCAAGTACCACATGCTCTCATTTATAAGCGAAAGTTAAAAAACAAGAACACATGTTGACAAAGAGGGGAACTACAGACACTGGGGCTTTCTCAAAGGTGAAGGGTGGGAGGAGGGAGAAGACAAGGAAAAAATACCTTAGTTATGCTTAGTATATGGGTCATAAAATAATCTGTATATCAAACTCCCATGATATACATTTACCTGTATAACAAGCCTCCCCACATGCCCCTGAACCTTAAATAAAAGAAAAAAAAAAGGTCATTTGGAATATACACATTTATCATATTAATTTAAGAAAAATTCCAACAGGTAAGAATTTTTAGGCATCACTAACAAAGAGACATCATAATTATAACAATAATAATTCAAGAAGCTTCTGAATTCTTACTGTGTATTGACACTGTGAATTTCTGCAAGTGTCAGCTCAGTCATTTTTCACATGCCTCTAGTAGGCAGGCATTGTTATACCCATTTCGCAGATAAGCCAGCTGAGGCTTGCCTAGTTTCTGGGTGAATCCTGTCAGAGATCTCTTTTCCTTTAAGAAGAATTCTTTTCCAGAAAGAGTTTTAATGCCCATTTCAAAGAGAGGGCTGGCGTCCCCACCAGTTCTCCAAACTGTCTGAAGGTTGAAGTGGATATGGATTAGGGTTAAACTGTGATAAGATTCAAGATCTGCTAGCCCAAAATATTAAGCGGGAAAGCCACTCTCGCCTTCTCCTCACTGCTCTTCCTTGAGGCAATAAAACCTAGAAAGTTCACTCCCCTCACACTTCTCCCCAGAAGTAGCTCATAAGATCCTCATGTGAGCAGTACCCTTCCCACACCCAGAGGAAAGAAACTGAACACAGACAGTCCAAGAAGGATCTGAACAAATAGCCCTTGCTAAGTTCCCCCAGTGTATTACCATTATATCATACTTTTTTGTCCTCGAATCGTATTTCACCATGACTGTCCACTCTTCATCAAACCTAAGTATAAAAATACGCAAGCTTATCTACTCTTTGGATCTTCGTTTATAAAGGCTCCCATGTCACCTAAAACTTATGTTACAAAAATGTGTATGCTTTTCTCTTGTTAGTCTGTCTTTTGTTACAGGGACCTGAGCCACGCCTCCCGTGGTGGGTCTGGAAAGAGATCTTTTCCTCCCCCAGAGCTGCAACATTCACTAAATGTCTACACAGCATCTGGCCTTTTTGTTTGTTTGTTTTGATTGCTGTTTCTAATCCCTATCAACTTCTTTTTTTTTTTTTTTTTTTTTTTTTGAGACGGAGTCTCGCTCTGTCGCCCAGGCTGGAGTGCAGTGGTGCGATCTCAGCTCACTGCAAGCTCCGCCTCCCAGGTTCACGCCATTCTCCTGCCTCAGCCTCCCGAGTAGCTGGGACTACAGGCGCCCACAACCGCGCCTGGCTAATTTTTTGTATTTTTAGTAGAGACGGGGTTTCACCGTGGTCTCGATCTCCTGACCTTGTGATCCGCCCACCTCGGCCTCCCAAAGTGCTGGGATTACAGGCGTGAGCCACCGCGCCCGGCACCCCTATCAACTTCTAAACAACAAAGTGGTCATCTGGGACTTCACACTTATTTATTCAATGGAGTGGCCTCTATGGACATTATATACTTTTTCCATTTCCTACAATTCACTAGGAAGCTGCTGCTCAGTTTAAAAAAAAGAAAAAGTAGTAGCCACTGTCCTCAAGGGTCTTAGATATCTAAAAAGCCAAGGTGGTGAGAAATGAGAGTTGAAATCTGTTTCTTTCTCACACATTGGAGGTAAATAATGGCAGTATAGGTTTGTTGTTTATAGATCTTTGCAAAATTGTTCATTTTTACAGCCTCATTTTTCACTTAAACTTTTTTATGTGGTCATTCAGTATCCAGAATAAACACAATACATTGTCTGAAAAATATGTTCATGTGAAGAGCCTATTATCACCCTTAGTGAAATACCACAAAATAAAATTAATGAAAAGAACATCTTTTAACACAAGACCTAAAGGAAAATGAGGAAAGAAAGTACACTCCTATTTTAAAGAAAAATTATTTTCTTCTTAAATATCACTTGATTCTCATATTTTTTAAAGAAATTGATGTTAATAGTATAAAAGGCAATTCTAAATTTGTGAACAGTCTGTGCCCTGCCTAGCATCCAAGCCATCTGCATGAGATGAGCCCCCCTTCTTCATTTTCTCTTGGGCTGGAGTTCCCTGGGAGGCACAATCTGTCAAGTCTGACATCCCAAAGAATCCCCTCCCTGTTTCTCCAGGTAACTTGATGCTCTCTGAACCACCCCTAACACTTCCCACCACCCCTGTTTTAATCCCTGAATCCAGGATCGCTTTCTAATCGTACCCATCGCTTCCTTTCCTAGTACCGTCTCCTCTACAATTCCTTTGCATGGTAAACACACTCCCCTATATCCATCATATACTTCCTGAACAGTCCCACCAACAATCTTCTGACCTACAATCTGGTTCTCACCTCAAATCAGTGACCCTCACTTCCTCCACTCATGCACGTGCATTACTTACAACGTACACATCAGTGATCTCTCAGCTTGCACAATCTGAAAAGGGGGAAAATTATACCAAGAAGCCGTAAACTATGTTCTTGATATATAAAAATGGGCTTTCCATTTTACACAGGATTTAGGGTGTCTACCTATGGCCCATACAATGCTTGGCACATAATGGGTGATTACTGGGAATTTGCTGAATGAATGAATGAATGAATGAATGAATGTAGGCATGCATTAAATCCTTTATGTTTATTACACAAAGTGTTTTATCTAAAGTGACATGAACAAAGATAGAAGGTGGAGATAGATAGGAAGAGTGGAGAAGCTGAGTAAAAAGAAGAGATGTAGACAGGCTACTTACCACATAAAGGTTTTCGTGGAAATACAGCCCCACGTCATAAAAGTTTCCGTTGTGCCTGACGGAGCGTGTTCTGGTCTTCAGTTGCTCCATTTGCCGCCACTGCAAGACACAGCCTCCCAGTCGACCAAGCAGGGACACTTTGAGGACATAAGAGCCTGGAGGAGCCTTGTCTTTAAATCCCCTCAGGCATCTGATCCAGATTTGCAGAGGCTGAGGTGGTTGAGGCTGCTCATTCTCCACAAAAGGTGGGGTTCTTGAATTACGCAGGAACTGGGTGAAACCACACAATTAGCAACAATGGGCTTCTCAGGGGGGAAAAAGGTAGACAATTATTTTTATCCAACCTGTAATTGTCAGGTATTAGCCATGATAACAGATGAGGACACAAGATATATAATTAGGGGGTCAAAAGGCAAACCTGCCATTAATGGGAGGGAAAGTTTAGTCATTTTTTCAGCATGGTATGTTAATGATCTGTGACATCAGAAACCAGTCATTTATTATAGTAAGATAGAATTAACAGGAAACCAACACTTCTAAAAACCATACAACATGCCTTCTAAGATATCTAGGGTGGGTGAACATGGGCAGTAAGCTTCAAATTTGGAGTTTGAAATGTGACAGTCCTGACTTTAACACGAACCACTGACCATAATGCCAGGTTGATAAGCAGAGTGCAAAACAGGTCAGACTAACACCTCAGCTGATGTGATACTTCCAGAGTCTCAACAAGATGTTAACTTGCCTCAAAGGCTTCAAAGGAGAGTCAAAAATGGCAGGGGGGAAGGAGTGGTGGGATAGTATCTGTACGTGCTCTTTCCTGAAATTTAGCATGAATTGTGTGTGACTGAGAGACACGACTCAAGAATATTTTACAGGGCATTTGAATGTCATTTTTCACCTACAGCCGAGAGAAGCAGGCCATTTTCATTTTTAATAAGTGCTGAAAAGTTTGTATACACTGATAAGATTTTTAGTGGACTATTTTTTCAGAATAAACAAAAACTAAACTATGATTATTATTAATAATAACTCAAATGTAGTGAAGTCATGTTTTCTGTACTTACAAGTCCCTAATATTTTTCGGGATTATCTGACTTCAAAGGATCCTGTTATTTCGTACTTTAAGCAAAAATAATGTCCTTTTTGGAAGCAAGTTACTACCCTCTTGGCAACCCAAGTTAGTAGCACCACCGGTTAATCTGCAGCCAACAGTAAGCATTTTAAAACCCTGCCTAGACTTTATTTTGTGAGAGATAATATGTATTTCCATATAGATAGTATGCTTCTGGAATTAAATTACAGTTAAATAAACAGTGAAACTTGTTCAGCTTTCTTTGTTTTTTTTTTCACACAAATCATACTTAAAAACTAATCTGAATAACAATTATTTTTGGCTTAATTAGAAAATCTTAATTAACAATAAAGACTTAACCTTAATATTTTGGTTTCCAAAAATATTTTAAAAATTAACACCATGTGAATAAATAAGACAATCTTTTTAAACCTCAAGGCAGGATTACTGATGCAGGCAGAGTGAGTTATTAAACACATTCTAAATTAAACGCCTCCATGAATTTTATACTGAAATATATTGTGATAGTTTTGCATGCCAAATATGACATTTTGTATTTCAGATTCATCTTCTGTAGTAATTTTGGAAATGTCATACAAACAAAGATTTTGTCATTTACCAGTGGAATTACTATGCATGGCCGCTTAGCCATCTCTTCGCTAGTTCTTGTGGTTGTTTCAAGTCAGCAAGCCATAAAAAATCTTTATCTCTCTGAAACACAGCAATTTGGAAGATAATCGAATGGTGACTAGGGGGCAGAAATGCCAGTCTGAGGAATTATACCACAATCTCTCTTGCATTTACAACCTTCCTCAAAGCTAGTGTCAGCCAAGTAGGGAAAGGAGATAGAAGATTCATCAAATCTCAAGCCTTGTCTCATTTGCATGGTGGCAGGCCTGCCTCATTGTCTAGTGAGACAGAGCCTGGCCTTACTGACAACCTGTTTTGAGGAATTTTAGTAGCTTTGTCGAGAGTTTTTGGCCATTCTATTTCAGCATTGAATTCTCTAATACATATATATATATATATATATATATATATATATATATATATATATATATATATATAAAGATCTGCTAAAGTTTCTCTAAAGAGTCCTACAGGAGAAAAAGCACAGCAGGCAGCAGCTGGGTCAATACAATTGATCTCATCATTTAACATTTTGCATCAGAAAAAAGTCAGTGGCAAGAGCCTCACCTTCCAGCGGTGTCCTGCTGCTCCCTTTGAGTCATTAGTTACTTCTGTGAGGGTACCAAGCTGGGCTGCACTGTCCTTTTTACCAATATTTAGGTCTGCAATGAATGGTTGACTTGGAAATCTTGCAGCAGTTAAAAGAAAGAAGGCAGATAAAAGAAAGAGAAATTGACAATGGAGTGTAACAAAAAAGTTTGCCTTTAGACTTACAACACAGTTTGATGTTTTCCTTAAACATTTTGTCAGATTAACTAGAAAGTAGGTAAACACCACATTACAGGTGCTGCAGTTAATTCAAGTCAAGGAGGCGAGTGGCTTCTGAGGTGTGGCCCTACAGGAGGTGAGTGGCTTTTAAGAGATGTGGCCCTATAAAACATGACTCCCTGCATCGGCCGCTGATCTCCCAAGATGTCACTTGCTTCTGAAATCATCAGAAGATCCAGTATTTGATAAGACTTTTTGCCACTTCATTTCCTATCCTCTCTACATTCAACAGACTGTTAGCGAAACTTTGAGGGAAAAAAAATCCATTATATAGATGATGAGCTGATATAACATAAAGTTTTTCTTTTCTTAATGCAGTGGTTAGAGATCGAGATCTATTTCGACTCTCGAAATGTTCCCTAGGCTTTTTTCCTCCTATTAACATTTACTGACTGTATCTTGAGGTTCTTCTTTATTGTTGACTCCTTTCTGTTGCTGTTGTCAGCTTCTCCCATCCTGAGAGGGTTCTTCTGCCTTCCCGAATTCATTTGAATTAAGAAGGATCCGTATCTCACGTCTCCTGACTTAAGCTTAATTCCATCAGCAGGGCCATCTGTGACAACGACTGTACCCTCAGCAGAGGAATAGCCTTTTTGGGTCTTATTGCTGATTTAGTTGCCTGTGATACAAATGATTTCCCTTAATTTGGTTAGAGCTAACACTGACACAAGGGTTCATTAGGACACCCATTTGCTGGCAATTCAATTTCAAATTAAATACACTTTGTTGTAAATTTTATTACTTTTAAACTACTGTATCTATTGTCTTTAATGGCCCTATTATATAGTTATGAAGGTAAACAGATTTCATTAGTAGACATCAAACATTTTATGTTAACCACAGTGAGATGATTTCCTCAGTTTCTTTCTTTGTTCCCTTAGCAAGAATTGTAAAGCACTTGGAAACTTTCTAAACACTTAATCTAAATAATTAGACACTAAATTCATGATTATAATCCTAAAGATAAAAAGAAAAAAACACAGTCCCTGGTTAGAATCTCAGTTCTTTGTAATTAAAGATTTTCTAAAAATACCTTCCTTAAAGTGAAAAAGGAGCACAATGCACTTTGAAAGGTTAAGTCACAGCTGTAACCTGATACCAGGTACCCGGAGACAAGACTAGGGATGTGTGTCCCCTTGGAGCAGCCATATTCTAGGTCAGGAACCAGATCTAGGCATCAGTTCACTTTTGCATTAGGTCCTAAGGCATATTATTATTCTTGTTTTCTCTCTTCTAGAGCACATCTTAATTTTATAACTGTGTATGTCTTTGTGCATTATTTAAAAATGTTTTAATTATACTGAAAAACACCACCACCACTGACACACACAAAAAAAATCACCCAGCCCAGAAATAACCACTGGAAAAATACTGGCTTCTATTCTTTATAGCTGAGTAGAAAGGCACATTTTTTAAAAATTTTTTCTTTACATAACGAGACTGATGCTATACATAATACTATCTTTTAACTTGTATTTTTTGCTTTGTATGTCATGGGCATTTGCCATGAGAGTATTATTATTTTTTTTGCTAACATATAATTTTTAGGTATTATCTAGTATTCTAGGTGTCTACCATAATTTATTTAAATGATCCCTTATCATTGGATATTTAGGTTAGTTCCTATTTTCACTATTGAATGTTAGCCTCTAATGAACTCTGTCACATATAAAGTCTTGTAGGTATCTTAGTATCAAGTCCTATCATTGGAAATGCTCGGCATAGGAGGCACACTGTTCTCCATCTCACTCATCTCTGCCTTGAGCTACCTAATCACTGAAGTGATGCCTTAGTGATCCTCTCTGCACAGCCTATTTTCTCAGACATTAGATAGTCCTCACAGGGAGACAGGTCCAACTCCAGGTGATATCTTATTTGCACTGCTGCTAGGGTTAGAAGTTCAAGAAAATGTCTATGAGTAAGCAGCACTAGTGTACTTCCAACCTGGCACTATGGACATTGTGAATCAGATAATTCTTTGTTGCAGGACTATCTGGCACACTGTAGAATGCTCAGCAGGATTCCTGGTCTCTACTGACTAGATCCCACTAACATCTCTCCAGTCCAAGTCCTAACAATCAAAAATGACTCCAGACATCACCAAATGTTCCCTGGGGGCAACACTGATCCCTGCTGAGGCCCACTGGTATACAATACTAACTAGTATTTATTAAATCCTATATGCTCAAGGCACTCTCTCAAATACATCGTATTTCTTATCTTATTTAATCCTTAAAATAATCCGATACGGTATTCTTATTTCTGATTAACTGACGAGAAACGGATGCTGACTACCTTCTTTTGACTATCATAAGGGTAGAAGCTGAGATTCAAAGTGAGACTGTCCAACTTGAGAACTGTCCGTCACCCTGCAACCTGCTGCTTCTGCGTCTTCTATACATGAATGGAGGAGGGGTGGCTGCCATATCCAGACCTGAAAAGTTCCCACACTGAACCAAGGATTTTGATATTTTCTAGGAGATAAATAAGATATGACTCCCAGCTATATTACCATTCCTATAATGCTCCATTCCCAAATAACATATGGATGACTGGGCCCAGATGTATCCCAGGATGAAATGGGGTCATGCTTCCCAAAAACCTGACCCTTCAGGTGAGGTGAGCTAGGAGGTCTCTATCATCTATAATTGGCCCATACTTAATCAGTAGCAAAACATGTATGCAAAATAAATAAAATGCATTAAATCTAACATTAAGGGACATACTTCTCAAATGTTTTGCCAGTCTTTAAAAGTGACATAGGAATGTATTCGTTGAGTCCTTCCCCTTCGAATTTCAAATCCTGCATGAAATAAAATAGATATAAAATTAAATGGATTCAAAACACACTTGAAACATCTATGTAAAAGTTGGATTTTCTGATACCAGCTATGCTGACTCTCAAGATGAAGCTTCCCAGAGACAAATAAGCACATGAGAATTATACTTTTAACAATCACCTTATTATAGTATCTGATTTTTCTTACTTACCTAGTTACTTTTCAGCCAGAAAGGCAAAGGAAATAGTAAACAGCATAAAAAAAATAGGATGAATACTTCGATCCCAGGACAGCTTTCTCTGTCTTTTCCTGTTTTTATTTTCCTCTCTCTTTCTCACATTCACACACACATCCCACAGTGGTATAGTTTTAGGTTATCTACATGGACATATGGCTAGATGTGTAAGATGCTAGAGATGTTAATAATAATTTTATTCATATAATTTATTATTCAATCCACGGCATTTGGGGGAAAGGGGGAGAAACAATTATGCATGCTAGGATAACAGGCATGAACTTGCACTATGCAAACTATAATATAAAACTGTTAATAATACTATTAATAATAATCCTGTAAGGTTACATACAAGCAAATATCAACATTTTCAGTGAAGGTGAATGATGGGGGTGGGAGTACAGAGAGAGAGAGCATGCACTCAACATGGAAGCAGCAATCTTCAATAACCTAACGTCAAAATGACACACCATGACTTCTGCTGTGTGCTTTGGTCACACAGATCAATGCTGGTTCAACATAAGAGGGAGCGATACAAAGGTGTGAATAACAGGAGACCAAGATCACTGGTTCATAGCAGTTACGATATCCAGACAAGGAAATGTCAAAGGTTGTTTAATGAAGTCTCAAGTCCTGAGAATAATTCTCCACAGCTCTTGCCTCTACCTTCTGTACTCTTGGTTCTGTCATCTGAATCTTCCTTTTTTCATGAAAGGTAGCACATCTTGGAAGCTAAGTCATTTTCTTAACTTGCTTTCTGCCATAGAATTTAAAGGTCCAAAGACCTCTTTTCATCTTGTTTTCTCTGTGTCCCTTTTAGTCAAATAGGTGATTTTTCTGCTTGTATAATTCTTTTAAAAACTTTGTGGGTCTCCTACGAATCTTATTGGAGTCTACTATATTAGACAAAAGACAAATTTATAAATCTTTTCAAAAGAAGACAAGTCTTAGGGCTCCCACCAACAGGATGAAGGGCAATGCCCTTAAGCTCCCTAGAAATCCTACTGCTTGATTGAGAGGAACTGAGGCAACCCTTCATCTCTGTAGAATGCCTTGAGTCTCAATGAATACAATTCTGAGGCACTACCTTTGATATTTCTGAGGTCTTAAAAGATTTGATGGTGTGCTCTCAGCTTCATCCATGAATCATATTTATCTGGCATGTGATCTTTGCTCAGAAGCCACTTCTTCCTTTGAGCATTGTTTGCTATCTTGGGAAGCTGAGAATTCTTAAAACCATAAAGTCATTACTCATTTTATCAGTCCTTTCTTCAGTTTCTCTCTCTTCTCTCACATTTTGCTATAAGCATCAAAAAGAAACCAGGCAGTACTTGAGATTCTGTGGTCAGGGATCTCTTTAGCTAGGTCATCCAGGTTATAAAGCACATTTTCTACTTTTCACATAACTGCAAACGGCAGTGTTGCTAAACACTCTGACACTCCACAAAAAAGATTTCCTCTCCTCCATTTCCCAATGATATTTTCCTCACTTTCTTGAAAGCCCTCACCCCATTTCCTGAAGACCATAAGGTTTCCAGACACATCTTCTTCGAGTACTAGAAGCCTAACACTCTCCTCAAAACCCACTGTGCAGCTTCAATGCACTCCACCTCCAGGTGCCAAAATATACATTAGTAATTTATCACTTTATAATGCATTTCTCCAAAAATTAGACAGTTAAAACAACAAATCTCACATAATTTCTGGAGGTCAGAAATTCAAAAGCCACTTAGCTGTGTTTTCCTGGCTCAGGGTCTCTCATGAATCTGCAATCAAGCTAATAGCTGGGTGGGAAGCCAGGTCAGGGGTCAAATGAGGCCACAGAATCTGTTTCCTGGCTGAGTCACTTGTTTGCTGGAAGGCCTCGGTTTGTGGCTATTGGCTAGAGGCTTTGGTTCCTTATCACATGGGCCTCTCCACAGGTTACTCACAGGATGACAGTTTACTACCCCACAGCAAAAGATGAAATAGGTCTAATAGAAAGTTCTACACATATCCACAAAAAAGGACTAACACATTTACTGAGATGGGAAAGATAGAGGAAGTAATGAACAGGGTTTTGAGAGGTAAAAATGAAGCATCCCAATTGGACATATTAAATTTGAAGTGTTTTTGAGATACTCAAATGAAGTGGTAAGTAGGAGTGAGATACATGGTTCTAGAAGAAAAGATCAGAGCCTTTGGCTATCACCAGCAACAATTACGTGTTGGAAATTAAGGAAATCACCCTGTAAGACACCTCTAAGCACAATTGTATGCATTATATTATTTATTTCTTTGTCTATGTTACATTATTTAATCCCCACAAAAACCCAATGATGTATATGCTTTAGTGTCATAATTATTTCATACATAAGTAAACTGAGGCTTACAAACCTTAAGGCATTTGCCCAAGGTTACAGTATGTGGTAGAAGCTAGAGTTGACTCTCTGTGATTCAGCTCTTATTCAGTGTGACTGGTCTTTCATGTAGTCATTTATTGCCTTCCTGGAAGATACATTCAGAGGGTAACAGATTTTTTGGTGTTTGGGTTTTTTTTTCACTTACTTGACCCCTATATATTTTCTATGACTAGGTCATAACAAGTCCCCTTGTGAAAACAATTAAAGGTTAAACAGTGGATGTATATGGCCCTTTGGAAACAAATAGAAAGGGCTAGATGGTAAAATCTTATTAAATCTTATGACATTTCCCTTTGTACCAATCATTTTCCAAAAAGGGTCAAATACAGCAAGCATGGTTTACAAAGAGAAAGAACTCCTTTACCAAGCCAATTATTTGCAAATCTTCTCAAGTATTTGAGAAGCATCAATTTTTAGTGAACTAAAATGTATCTCTTCATTAAAGAAGATTTTATCACAAACTTTATTATGTAATAATTATTTCATGCAGCTTTAGTCATAGTTCCGCTTTTATATAAAGGTAATTCTTCTGTTATATAAAAATTGACTATGGAGTACTTCGCAGCCTGGACTTTCACTTATCAATCTAAATAAGTGATGGTTGACTATAACTGGGGAACACAAAGGAAACAATTTGGCAAAAATTACCAGTAAATATTGTTGATCAACCAGAAATTAAGATAGTAATGTTCTACTTATTCATGTAACATCCAAACAAAATTCAAAGGATTCCTGGTTATCACTGAGGAAGTTAAATAGTGTTTTCCAAAATTACCTGTCTAGATTTCTCTAGCCTGGATCACCTTTTCCAACAGCAATATGAAGAAATGACACGGAGAGTGCAAGATTGCTCCAGAGGCTTCTTTCTTGAAAAGAAACAAAACAATCCCTCCAAATTTTGCCAGATTTCCCATAAATTGCTATAAATCCTATTTTTAATTCCTTAACTCTCTTTTGGACAAGCAGCAAAAATCATCAAAGAACAGATTAAGTTCTACAAACTAGGTGGTTGCTATTTTTCATTTCATCTACTATTGACTATTTCACTTGGATATTAATATTCATACTCATGATCTTCTTGTTTGTGGTAATGGCTAGTATGGGGTGAAGGAAAAATATAAAGGACATAATTCTAGTAAATATTCACTGACTACCTCTAATGTGCCAGGCATTAATCTAAGGACTTTATATGTACCAATCAACAGAATCCTCACATTAACCTTTCAGGTAGATACATTGTTATCTCCATTTTACAACCAACGAAATGGCAAGAGCAAGGGGACATCAGGCCTAGAGAGCTGACCTCCAAAGCATCGTACCTAACCCCTATATTAATGAGTTCTGAGTTTCATATTCTGATTATATTTTAGATAATTGAACAAACTCTATTCCAAAACAATGGTCTGTGTGCAAACATATAGGAAATCATCCCCACACTGCAATTACTTATTTAGAAATAAAAATAACCTAACCCTATATGGAAAATTATTTCTTCATTGGAACTCCTATCAAATTCATTAAGCCTCATAAAATATCAAAAACAGTAATATTAAAATTATCTTTGAATTCAATGTCAATTCTTCAATTTTCTTGTTAAAACTAAAAACATACATGAACCATGCTATCAAGCAATGTAAACAACATATTTCAGTAAAATATTGTATAACAATAGATAAGAATCTGAATTTCTATGTAGAAATGCTCTCCTTTGTCAATTAAACTTTTTTTATTTTTTCATTTAAATATTTTAATTTTCTCTCTATTTAAAAAAAAAACACATTTAAGTACACAGGTAATAGCAACTTTTATACTTGTCAATCTAATATATATCAAGGATACACATGTGTGGTATAATTAATAACTCTACTACAATGATTGAAAATGTGTATATGTGATTGAAATAAAAATCCAAAGTTTATATCACAGACAAGACTAGATTGTTTCCTTTGAAGAGTAAAACCCTATGAAATAATTCCCCTTAAATATAGCCTCTGTGTTATATGGTTAACAGCACTCACAAAGTAACTTAGATTGAAGAATTAACCTGATAATCATCAAGCTAAAGAATAAATTGCAATAAAGCCTTGGAAAAACTTAAATAGTTGCATTTCCACCAGATGAAAGGAAGTATGTTTACCCAAATCCATAAGTATGTTCAGGACACTTAACGCCTACGGGCGTTTTTCATTCCTAGATGTTTGGAGTCTGGCCTGGAGAAGGAGAAAGAAAAGTTCTAATTGTCAAAAGTTTTTATAAGAGGCTAACTAAAAGAAAGTTTGTCTAAAATAGAGTGTTATTGACTGGAGAAATAGTCTCAGGACATGGTGAGAATTGCAAACTTTAGGACTTTTTTCTAAGTTTTAAAAAGTTCCAGCAATCCCTTAATTTAAAACAGCTACAAGCAATTTGATAATAAGTATCAGAATTAAAACTGAAGAAGGATTAAAGATGGCTGCGTAGATATAGCTGGAATTTGCTTCTTCCACAGAGAGGAAAATATGAAGTTCCTTCACACTTTCAACAGATCTTTTGAGAGAAAATACTGAAATGTAATTAAGAGGAGACAATAGACACTGTGGTTGAAAAAGGAAGCAGCAGCACTGCCTGCTTGGTGCTGCCTCGCATCAGGACCAGATCCCAGACCCAGACTGGACCCAATAAAGGAGCAAGTGAAGGAACCTCAGGATACCACATTCCTGCCACAGACTACTGAGATCCTAGTTACAAGTGTTCTTACAACCTGCAGACCTTTGGACTGGCAGGGGGAACTACCTGGAGAATATGTAGAAGCATTACTTGAACGCCTGCAGAGCCCAGAAAGCTTCAGTGTGCTGGGCAACTGAACCAAAGGTGACTCTGGGCACCTACTCTCCAAGACTCTGCATCCTGCCCTGGGTGACTGCAGCTCCTGCTGTCTGTCCAGCTGGGAGAGAGTGGGGACTGGGATGATCACACACCCAAGAGAGGCCTGGCTGCCACTGCAGTGGGACCTACGTACATCTGAACTGCATGCCCCCATGCCTGCCAGTCCCTCACAAGACTGCCTGCCTGGCCATTCCCAGAGGAGTAGAGGTATGGGGGCCCCACATAGCCTCCATCACACTGCCTGGGTGGTCTGTTGGCAACCTAGGAGCAATTTACTCTCCAAATCACATCCAGTGTTTGACCCTGAGGAGCCAAAGGACCAAACTACTGGCACAGTCCCAGTTCCCCAGGACCCAATCACACCACCTATGGGTATGGGGAAGAGATTTGTGAACTGTCCCAAGGTGGGGAGGAGCTCCCACTGTCAAAACACAGAGAAGAGTGTACAGTGGTGCTCCCTTCACAAAACTGGACTAGGAAGGATGTGGGCTGAAAGCTGCAGTTTCTGCCACAGGAAGCCTTGAGGTCTGGGATGCCTGGGATAGTGCGGTGATCTGGGTGCAGATACCTTGGAACTAGCCTAACAAGTCAGGCCTGTTGCTAGTGACAGAAACCCACCTGCATAGAGGTGTCAGAGCAGAGCTGAACAGGCCCTATGGCCCCTACCTTCTAAGCTGAAAACCATGGCCACCCCTCCTTCCCTGACAGGCCCAGGAGGAGTGCCTCCCTAGAGGGTTGTCCAAGTGGCCTGAGGACTTCCCCGAGACCCCTGCAAGCATGCAGCACTCAGAGAGCCTGGTAATGGGCTTGCACAATCCAGCTCCACCTAGCTAGCCCTGCCTAGCTTTGCCCCCTCCAGCCCCTTAGCAGCAGAGTGCAGAATGAGACCCCTGAGAGCCCCATGTCTGGTCCACTGCCAGGGACACCCTGGTATTGCTCTCATCAACAAAGGCCAAGTAAAAATTCCAGTCATCACTGCAACTGCATCTTACCCACAAGCCCCACTTAATGACATGGATGCCAAACTGCATGACTCATCACAACTTCTGCTGACATCACTGTACAGTGCTCAGCCAGCTCTTACCTGCAAGTGCCACCTCCTGTCCTGACGGTTGAACTGCCCAACCCAATTTAATTTCTGCTGACAGAAGTGCACACTGCTGGGGAATGAGATAGATCTCTTGAGACCTCCAACTCCCCATTGCTATAGGAGACAGTAAGCCTGACCACACACACTTGAGAAAACCACTATACTAAGGATGTCTATAACCGAGGAATTCATACCGTGCCTTAGTCTGCTAAAAACACATAGAAGCAAAACCAAAAGACCCTATGCAACATACGGAGCAGTCATAGCCTTAAGAGGGGAAGAAAAAAAAAATCCCACCTGAATAAAAGTAAATCCAAAAGTAAGAACTGACATATAGGAAAGAACCAGCACAAAAACTCCAGCACCATGAAGAAACAAAATGTTGTGACATCCCCAAAGTGCAACTCTAGCTCTCTAGCAATGGATCCTAACCAAAATGGAAACTTTTAAATGACAGGTAAAAAATTCAAGACACAAATTGCAAAGCAGTTCAGTAAAATCCTAGAGAAAGTTAAAAAGTAATACCAAGAAACACCAAAATAAACCAGGAATTGAAAGACAAGCTAGATATGTTTTTTAAAAACAAAACACAACACAATTTCTGGAAATGAAAAACTTACTGAAGGAATTTCAAAACACAGCTGAAAGCTTTAATAATAGATTATGCCAACCCAGAAGAAAGAATTTCAGAGCTTGAAGAACAGTCTAATTACCCAGTCAGACAAAATAAAGAAAAAAATGTTGAAAGAAAAACAAAGCTTTTAAGAAATATGAGATTATTCAGAGCAACCAAATGTGACTTATAGGCATTCCTGAGGAAAAGAAGAAAAAGAAAGTAACTTGGAAAATATGTTTGAGATAATAATTCAGAAAAATTTCCCTAATTGTGCTACAGATGTAGACACCCAGAAACAAGAAATTCAGAGAACACCTTAAGACCCTATGCAAAATGAACATCACCAAGGCATATAGACGTCAAACTATCCAAGGTCAAAATAAAAGAGCAAATCTTAAAGGCAGCTAGACATAAGTGTCAAATAATCTGTAAAAAGGATCTCACAAGACTGTGAACTTCTCAGAAGAAACCTTACAAGCCAGAAGATGTTGGGGGACTATTTTCAGGCTTGTTAAGGAGAAAAACTGCCAGCCAAGAATTTTTTTTTCCTTTTTTTTTTTTGAGACAGAGTCTCGCTTTGTCTCCCAGGCTGGAGTGCAGTGGCATGATCTCGGATCACTGCAGGCTCTGCCTCCTGGGTTCATGCCATTCTCCTGCCTCAGCCTCCTGAGTAGCTGGGACTATAGGCACCCACCACCACACCTGGCTAATTTTTTTTTTTTTTTTTTGTATTTTTAGTAGAGACGAGGTTTCACCATGTTAGCCAGGATGGTCTCGATCTCCTGGCCTTGTGATCCACCCGCCTCAGCCTCCCAAAGTGCTGGGATTACAGGCATGAGCCACCACATCCAGCCAGCCACGAATTTTATATCCTGCCAAACTAAGCTTCATAAGTAAGGAGAAATAAACTTTTTCTCAGACAAGCAAATGATAATAGAATTCATCACCACTAGACCAGCTCTATAAGAAATGCTCAAAGGAGTTTTAAACATAAAAAACAAAACGATGATACTCACCATCAAAAAAAAGCACATGTAAGTAGAAAGATCACAAATCTTATAAAACAATTACAAAATTGAGACTCCAAGGCAACTCACTAACAATACTGTGACAGAAACAAAATCTCACATACCAATATTCATGTTGAACGTAAATAGCCTAAGAACTGCACTTAAAAGATACAGGCTAGCAAATTGGATCAAAAAACAAGATCCAACCATCTATTGCCTATAAGAGACACTTACAAATTCAAAGTAAAGACGTGGAAAAAGATATATCACACAAATGGAAAACAAACTCAATCAGAAATAGCTATTTTTACATCAGACAAAAACAATTTAAACCAATAACAGTTTTTTAAAAAAAAAAGATAAAGAAGGGCATTATATAGTGATAAGGGGTTCAATGCAATAAGATTCAACTATCATAAATACATATGCACCCAACAACAATCACTGAAATTCATAAAACAAATACTACTAGACGTAAGAAAAGAGATTGGCACTGAAATGTTAGTAGGGGACTTCAACACTCTACTTCACAGTGTGCAGCAAAATGTCAACAAGGAAACTCTGGACTCCACCTGGACTCTAAACCTAGTAGACATTTAGTGAACATTCTAACCAATGACTCCAGAATACACACTTTTCTCATCTGCATGTGGAACATTCTCCAAATTAATCATATGCTTGGCCATAAAACAATGCTCACTAAATTTAAAAAAAAAATCAAAAGCATCACTGGTATCTTCCCAGGCCATAGTAGAGTAAAATTGGAAATCAATACTAAGAGGAACTGTCAAAATTTACACAACGATTGAGGTGATGGCTATCCCATTTACCTTGTTGTGATTATCACACATTGCATGCCTGTATCAAAATATCTCACATACTCTATAAATATATACACCTACTATGTACCCATAAAGCTTTAAAAACTAAATAAAACTACGTAAGTATGTGGAAACTAATTACTTGATATGAATCTAATAAACTTGATCATGAATAACTTTAGAGTAAACAATGAAAGTAAGGCAAAAAAATAAAAAATGAAATAAATGAAAATAGAAATACAACATACCAAAACCTCTGTGATGAAATATAAGCAGTTCAAAGAAAAATGATTATAGCATTAAATGCTCACACCAAAAAGATGGATATAAAATTGACAACCTAACATCACATCACAAGGAACTAGGAAAAACAAGAACAAACCAAACCCAAAGCTAGCAGAAGAAAGGAAGTAACAAAGATTCTTCAAAGCAGAACTCTATGAGATTGAGACCAAAAAAAAAAAATGATACAAAGGATCAACAAAATGAAAGCTTTGTTCACTGAAAAACAAAATCTTTAGACAGCTATCTAGTTTAACCAAGGAAACAAGAGAGAAGATTCAGATAAGCACAATCAGAAATGATAAAGGTGACATCAAAACTGATGCCAGAACTAATGAAAGGTAATCAGAGATTGCTATGAATAGCTCTATAGTCACAAACTAGAAAACCCAGAGGAAATGGTTAAATTTTTGGAAACATACAATCTCCCAAGATGGAACAAGAAAGAAACTGGAATCATGAACAGACCAATAATGTCCTGAAATTAAATCAGTAATTTTAAAAAAACTTTCCAATAAACAAAAGTGCAAGACCAGATGGATTCTGCCAAATTTTACCAGATCTACAAAGAAGAGCTTGTACCAATCTTTCTGAAACTATTCTAAAAACTTGAAGAGGTATTCCACTCTTACCCATTCCACAAAACCAGTGACATCTTGATATCAAAATCAGACAAAGATACCACAGAGAAAGAAAACTATAGGCCAATACTCCTGATGAAGACAGATTTTTTAAATCCTCAAGAAAATACTAGCAAACCAAATCCAATAGCACATCAAAAAGATAGTTTGCCCACTACCTCATGGAAGTGCTTTCACCCAAGGTCCCCATACAACCTCACCAGAAAGCTTTCACCCTCAACCCCCAATGGAGCACTATTGTCAACAGTCTAGGAGCACCTTCCCCTTCACTCACTCCCTACAGAGTGGGGGAAAATACAAAGTATGCATGCAATAAAGGTCTAACATCCAGAATCTATAAGGAAGATAAACAATTGAACAAGCAGAAAACCAAAAACTCTGTTAACAAGTGGGCAAAACGTAGGAACACATACTTCCAAAGGAAGACATACAAGTAGCCAACAAACATGAAAAAATGCACATCACTAATCATCAGAGAAATGCAAATTAAAACCACAATGAGATACCATCTCACATCAGTCAGAATGGTTATTATTAAAAACTCAAAAAAAAAAGCAGATGTTGGTGAGGTTGAAGAAAAATTGGAACACATAAACTGTGGTGGGAATGTAAATTAGTTTATTCACTGTGGAAAGCAGTGTACCCATATGTTTATCATATATCTGTTCACAATAGTGATGTCATGGAAGCAACCTAAGTGTCCATCAATGAATGATTGAATAAACAAAATGTTGTATACATACTCATGGAACACTGTGCAGCCATAAAAATGAAATCATGTCCTTTGCAAAAACATAGATGGAGCTGGAGGTCACTATCTTAAGTGAAATAACTCACAAACAGAAAAGCAAATACCTCATGTTTTCACTTATAAGTGGGAGCTAAATGATGGGTACACATGGATGTAAAGATGGAAATAATGGACACCAGGGACTCCAGAATGGGGAAGGGTAGGAGGGGGTGAGGGTTAAAAGAATTACCTATTGGGTACAATGTTCACTATTTGGGTGATAGGTACATTAGAAGTCAAAATCTCACCAATACTCAATATATCTACGTAACAAATCTGCACATGTACCTTCTAAATCTAAAAGCAAAGCAAAACAAAAAGGATGTTCAAGTACTTTAAACTCCATATTTTTTTTCCTCATACCCCAGAGCAAGGAGCGAAGACTATCACAATCAATGAAGAAACCCCCAAATTCTTTCCCCATACATAGATCACTCTTGACGAGTTTGACACACTGTGGTATGTAATACTTGCCACACATTGGCTCCAATGCTATTTTGTCTTCTAGTAATTTTTAATCTGCTACTTGAAAAGACAAAAAGTATCACAACTTCCAAAGAGAAACAAAATTGAAGTCTGTCATCTTCAAATATAAAAGTGACAATCATGTTTTTAAGTTTTCATAATGAAAAAATGAAAGTATCTCTAAGTTGACTTTTCCTTCTATACTACCTTCTACTTGACACTAATGAAAGTCATATCCCGCACCCAGAGAAGAATGGGTTTTCTATGAGTACACAGGAAACTAGGGGGAAAAACCAGGTTGGGAAGGTATGTGATGTGATTCTAAGAAATGTAAAATCAAGTATGAAACAAATATTCAGGCACAGAGTAGGGAAGATATGCGACCTAAGGAATAATATATCACTTTATAAATTACTGAAAGTTTTCATTAGTGACAAATTCCCTGAATCTATTTAATTTTAAAGCTGTTTTCAAATAGCCACTCTACTGAGTTGCACCTTTGAGCCACGAAAAAAAAGAATGTGTTTTTGACATCAAATATCACATTATGCTTTGTGTCTTTCAACTACAGAAAAGTAACTACCAATGATCTCATGCCATTAAGATTCTTTCTACATATATCCTGTTTTTTAGTAGAAATTATATTTTAGAGAAAACAAAAGATTCAAAAATAAATAACTGCTTCCAGGAGGTAGCAGTGGGACACATCTTTCTGTAAAATGCCTCTGGTACATCCAACCCCGTTAATATGTCAAGCTGACTTACAGGACAGAATATGTAAGGGATGGTCCTGATTGGATTCTGATTTGGACAAACACGCAATCAGCTAGTAAAGGAGATTTCGGGAATAATTGGTGAAATTAGAATATAGAATATAGAGGAAAGTACTATTGTTATTGACTTTGTTGATGTTATTTTGGCCATGTTCTTATTTTTAATGCATAATGAATTATTAACTGCTTTAGCTGACTCTGTATGCCTCTTACAAATACCATCATAGGCACTCATGAGCGCCACCTCCCATGAGGCATGTCTACTGAGAGGTCCAGTAGTTTCTTACGGAGCCGCTGCCATTAGAAAACTGCCCTTAGTAAGGTTAGCTGGACCCCATACTGACCTTCAGAAGCCACTGCTAGAACTTGTCAGGGGAATTGGATCTGTGAGAAGTTGTTCACATATTTTATTTCTGCCTTAACCTTTTAAAATATTTTAAAATGAGTTTGAGATTGTCAGAGTGGAATGTTGAGTCAAGGAATCCCAACAACATTCCTTCATGTTTATTACCCTGAAGTTCAGCATCATTGCTCCAGACGTGAGCCCTGTTTTCATATTTCTCTGCAGTATCCTGCTGCATTAACTCTCTTTATTGAGTTGACCAAAAGTGAAAAAAAAAATGTAGCTGGGAACCTATTGGTGCACTTAGAACTTTTTTTAAAATATGAATTTCCAGAAGAACTAGACACTAGAGTCCCCTATGCATGTTCTTCAACTGAATCCTCTTCGTAGATGTTACCTTCTTGCAAAATAAATGGAAAATTAAACAGACATAAAATAATTGTCCCCAGTGACAATTATTTTATGTTCCAGTGATACTTTCAAAGTTCTTTATCATCTTAGCAAATTTGTTTAATCTGTGAAGCCTGGCCGGGCGCGGTGGCTCAAGCCTGTAATCCCAGCACTCTGGGAGGCCGAGGCGGGCGGATCACGAGGTCAGGAGATCGAGACCATCCTGGCTAACACGGTGAAACCCCGTCTCTACTAGAAAAAATACAAAAAACTAGCTGGGCGAGGTGGCGGGCGCCTGTAGTCCCAGCTACTCCGGAGGCTGAGGCAGGAGAATGGCGTAAACCCGGGAGGCGGAGCTTGCAGTGAGCTGAGATCCGGCCACTGCACTCCAGCCTGGGCGACAGAGCGAGACTCCGTCTCAAAAAAAAAAAAATAAAAATAATAATAATAATAATCTGTGAAGCCTTGTTGAACAGTAAAATGAGACAGGGCATAGCTAATAATTTCATTACCTAAACTAGAAAAATAATATAAAAGATGCAATGCCTCAAATTATTTTCAGAAAACGTCTACGATCCTGTGATAACATATTTTACATGAAATATCATTTTTTAAAAACCCTGAAAACAATTCTAAAATGCAAATTATTCACTACATTTTGAAGATTTTCTTCTTTCATATTCACAAAATCTCAAAATTGGCTCTGTAAATGTCAGCCTACACTAATTACCTTGGGGGTAATGAAGCCAAGAGAAGGTTGTAGAAACATGAAAGTAAAATGACATTTTAGGTGCCAAAAAGCCATTTACCGGGTATTTTTTCTACTAAGAAAAAAAAAATTATACTTTCTGGAGTGAAGCTACTCAATAAAAATGAGAAAAGTTGTTTGGGGAAATTTCTTTAATATTTTTAATTTTCCTCTGGAGTTATTATATATGTGGGGATTTTCAAACATAACGATTATTAATTTATTGCACTCTATTTGTATCTCCATTTGTATTGAGGTTTTTTATCTTAAATCTTCCTTAATATTTTATGTCACATTTTAAAAGAATTCTTCCAAGAAAGACTCTGATCTTCGTCAGGAGGAGAAGTTGCAGCCTTAGATGTAATACCTTTTGAGAGTTTCATATGGGGCAAGGAGACTTGTTGGGAAGCTTCAAGCATGGAGCACTTTCAAGTGAAATTATAGAACTAAAACATAGAGCAAGCTGAACAGAGGAATGGAAAGGTTCTTCAAAATCATAGATGGAGATAGTTTAGAAGTTATTTTATAGAACCAGGTAAAATTCTAAAAGACTTTAGGATTTTAAAAATATATAAAAGAAATACATGTTTATTTAATATGTTTCTTCCTTAACAGTAAATTAACATAAATATGTTTATTGATTAAGTTTTTTCTGTAATGTTAAGATATATTTCTAACCTCCTGTTATATAGGGGATACAAAAAACTCATTTTCCATAAGAAAACTATGATAAAGATACTATTAAAAAAATACACTTTTCTCCTCTCCAAATTTTACTTTAGGTTTAAGGTGCAAAATGCATTTAACAAAGTACAATGCAGTGTAGAAGCAAAGGCAAAATGAGTAGAAGTTAATAGATTACACAGGAATTTCCTGACTAATAAGGATACTGGATTATTATTATATGATTTAATAGCTATTTTTAAACTTATTTTGGCATGCTTTATTGGATAGGCTCTTTAACTATAATTAATAATCATGGCAACATTATATAATATGAATTCTTATCCTCATTTTTTTTTATGAGAAAACTAATAGCCTAAGAGCTTAATTGAATTGTCTGAGTCCACAGATGTCATAAGATATAGATTCTATATGAATCTGTTACTGTCTGTCTCTGAAATCCAAGTTCATTCCACTGCACCATGATGCTTCCCCTGAAACATAATTACCTGGGCAGGAAACATCTGCGAGAAGCTATTTAAAGTTTCTGACCAAGGCAATGAAAATAATGAGAGATATGCCTTAGACACAAATTCTGGAATAAATTGGAGCAAAAATAACAAAATCAGGGAGCTTGGCTAAAATAGTCTTAAAGTAGTTTATGCTTGTTACCTTCTTCATGGCAGGCACTGAACTCCTTTGGTAAGGGACATTTCATTCGTATTTGTACAGTTAACATTTACAGTGTTTAGCAATGAAAAAGATTTTTAAAGGTAAAATAGTGTATTTATGCTAAATTATAATTTTCCTTTAATCACCTGTGGAAAAAACTGGAAAGATAAAATATGTGTGTGTATATATATGATATGTATATATATGTGTGTGTATATATATGTATATACCTATATGTCTATATATATGTATACATATATATTTATGTATACCCCTTTTAATTAAGATTTCTATGAGAAAAATATATATATGTATTCTCTGAGGGCATTTCAGGGGGACTCCAAATGACATGTTCATGGGCTTCCACTTATACTTCATACCCTTTCTTCCTTCACGGCTCACCCCACCATTCCCTCATTCTCAAAATTTCTGCTTCTACATTACTAATTCTCACCATTCATCACCCAGCCCTTCAAAAATGATATAATAGTGACAAAAATGATGGTACTCCAAGTCATTAGAAATTTTTGTAGGTAGTTACAACCATTACAAATGCCAAAGGAAGATGTGGAATTGCATTTGAGAGAGAAGGAAGAAAGAAAAGAGAACGCAAAATATTGGAGTATGCTCCACAAAAAAAGGTTAAAATCTACTGTAATGACAGATTTAATTCTTACAAAAAATTACAAGACAGCTATACTGGAATGTGTATTTTGGAGGTGCCCACTCCTCTCTTACAGACCCCTTACACTTAGGAAACTGAGGCCATTCAGAGGGCTGGGACATGTGGTCCAGGCCCCCACCAACCAGTGTAATCTCAAATTGGAGGATTTCCAGTGAATCACAGTGAGGATTTCCAGAATTGAACGCATGACTTCTGATGTCCAATCAAATGGAAGTACAGGATATTTGAAACATAAATGAGAATAAGGAAATCACACATGAATTTTAGCAACCTAAAGCATTCATTTGTTCATTCATTTACAATTTCATTGTCTGTCTACTGTTGGACAATGCATTGAGTGCTGAGCAAAGATGGAATATAAACTTGAGACAAATAAGCCAACCAAAACTGGCCCTGAGGAGAATTTCAAAAGGTCCTAGATGACTCTAATTTCTCTTAACTTCTGGAGGGCAATCATTACATGGGGCATCCACCCTATAAAAAAAATAAGTCAACACTGGGTGCAATAGTCTGCATTAGTTCTACATCTCTGAAGAAGGAGGAAGAGGAGGATGAAGAATAAGAGGAAGAAGAAAGAAGAAGAGAAGAAGAAGAGGAAGAGGAAGAGGAAGAAGAAGAAGAAGGAGAAGAAGAAGAAGAAGAGGAGGAGGAGGGGGAGGAAGAGGAGGAGGAGGAGGAAAGGGGAAGGGGAAGAAGAGGAAGAAGAAGAAGGAGAAGGAGGAGGACAAGGAGGAGGAGGAGGAGGAGGCAGCGGCAGCCAGTCGTGGTGGCTCACACCTGTAATCCCAGCATTTTGGGAGGCTGAGGTGGGTGGATCATGAGGTCAGGCGTTCAAGACAAGCCTGGTCAACATAGTGAAACCCCATCTCTACTAAAAATACAAAAATTAGCTGGGTGTGGTGGTGGGTGCCTGTAATCCCAGCTACTCTAGAGGCTGAGGCAGGAGAATCGCTTGAAACCACTACGCAGGAGAATTGCTTGAAACCACAAGGCAGAGGTTGCAGTGAGCTGAGATCCTGCCACTGCACTTCAGCCTGGGCTACAAGAGCGATACTCCATTTCAAAAAAAAAAAAAAAAAAAAAAAAGGGAAGAATAAAGAAGATGAAGAAGTAGGGGAGGAGGAGGAAGAGGAAAAGAAAGAATCTTCACCTACCCAGCAGTTATTTTCTATGAACCTTCACTAAGTGCTCATAAGAAAGATTAGGTGCAGGGCAAGAGAGCTGAGAGAAACTACCCATGCCCAAGGCATAAAGCACAGGACCTACTAAATACTGAAGGCACAGCAGGAGAATGAGAACTATCACAGTATATTCTGGATCCTATACTGAGTGATTGGGGAAGAGACAGAAATTCTAGGAGAGACCACTTACCTTACGTTGCAGATACACAGAAACTGCTGAAGGATTAGGGCAGGAAAACTGAGATAAACCTTCTAGGCACTGAAATCACAAGCTCCACTCAAGGGAAGGTTCTGATCTCAGCATCAGATATTTTGAGAAGAGTGGTGAGTTGAATCTACCTAATGTAATGATAAAACCCAGAAACAGGTGATTGAGTGCTTATAGATTGAAATAAATTTGATACTAATAACATGGCAGAGGAAGGGATATACCTTTTTGTGGAGTAAATATTTTTTTATTTCAGTTTCTATTGTTCATTTAGTATTTCAGCATTCAATTTTAAAAGTTACAGATAAAAGGAACCAAGAAAATGTGATGTATTGTCAGGATAGGAAGTAATCAATAGAAGCAGACTCAGAAATGAGTAAGATGCTGAAATTACCAGATGACAACATTAAAATAACTATGAAAAGTAAGTTAAAAGACTATGTTGAAAAAGGTAAATAACCTTCATGAGAAGATAATGAAACTTACAGAAAAGACCCAAATGAACATTCCAAAAGTAAATATATATATATATATATATATATATATATATATATATATATATGATAGTGATAAAAATCCTTTCAAAGGAATTTTCAATAGGCTGGATGAAGCTGAGAGAAAAAAAAATAAGTGAAATTGAGGACAGGTTAATATAACTGCAAACAGAAATACAAAAAGAAAAAGAAGAGTAAAATAAATAAAGTCAGTGTTCAAGATCTGTGAAACAATATGAAATGGCATAACCTACACAGAATCCCAGAAAAAATAAGAAAGAAAGAATGGAGGCATACTTGAATGGGGGAATACTTGAAGGGTAATAGCTAAGGATTTTGCATAATAAACAAAGGACAAAAGCCACAGACCCAAGAAATTCAGCAAACTTCATGTAGTAAATATAAAAAGAAAACCAAACCTAAGGAACATTAGAATCAAAATGATAATTCCAAAGAAAGAGAAAAATCTTGAAAGGGCCCAGACCAAAATACATATAGTTGATTCTTGTTATTTATGATAGGTGGGTTCCACAAACTCATTGCAAACACTGAATTTTTGAATACAGAACTATTGCTTCTGGGGCAAATACAGGGTTAGATTCCTGAGAGTCTCTTGTCATAGCATTTCCAGAAATTAGAATTCTATTTGTGTCATATAGATTTATTTGTCAATATCCTTATAAAACAAACCAATCTCAAAAGCATTAAAAACCTGACCTTCTACATGGCACTTTTCTTGTATAACACTTAGTAGATAATTCCAAAATTCTGACTTACAGAATCTGCCTTACCTGCAAGAGCTTAACTTTTTTCATTTTGAAACTTGCAGCATACCTTATGAAATTTACAAGGCAGCCAGTACTAATTAAGATGGGTTTAACATTTTCCTGAACCTAGGTAACATGACTATAAATTTCTTTTTAGTTTCAGTGCTGCCTTGTATGCCTTGTTAACAATCAGTCATCATCTCACGAAGCCACAAATTTGTCACTTTTCCATTATTCCATCAACAGTACAGATGTTATTCTATGGACATTGCTCAGTGTTTTCTGGAGCAGCCTCATGTGCAAAAGGTGAATTTCCTCTTCCATTTTCTGAATGTACTGTATGTTGATTCAGTAATACTAAACTCATGGGTCTCTGCACTATAACTCAAGCCCAAATGAAGTTTACCTAATACACATATTTTCTCCATAAGGCATGTTACAGTCTTCTTGCTCTTAGAAACAGTAAATGGGCTTAACTACACTTGAAGGCCACCAACAAAAAGCATAAAATTGCAAAAAAAAAAAAAATTGGCATCAAGTAGATCACAAATAAAACCCTCATTCATAGTATGACAGCTGATGAGATAATAGAGCATCAAGTTGTTCAGTTATAGCCAATAATCTGCACATCAGGTTATTAGCTATAATAACTTAAAATTTTGCCCCTCTGCACATGTTAATAAATGATGATAAAAGTTTCATAATTATTTATTTGAACATTACAAATAAATTTTTTGAGTAGACTAATTTACAAATACAAATCTGCAAACAGTGACAATTGACTGGATACTATCTATGAAAAGAAGAGTAAGAATGACGGCTAACTTCACAAATAAAAAATGGAAGCCAGAAGACTATGGAATATCATGTTTAAAGTGTTGCAACCAAAAAACTCTAAGTTTACAAATCTGTATTCAACAAAAATATCTTTCAAAATGAAAACAAAATGAAGACATTTTCAACCAGAAAAAAGTTGACTTTTTCTATAACAGACTTGAACTAAATTTCATTTAGAAATACCAAATGAAGTTCTATAGTTTGAAGAGAAGCGATACCAGATGGAAAGCCAGCCTTTCAGGAAATAATTAAGGATGTCAGAGATAATAATACAATTGTAAACATAAAGCACCTTTAAAAGGTATTCCATTTATATTTTTAAATACATATGTGTCTTTCAATTTGCCTATCGACCATGTAAAAGGTGAAATTTATTTATTTATTTATTTTGAGACAGAGTCTTGCACTGTCACGCAGGCTGGAGTGCAGTGGCAAGATCTCAGCTCACTGAAACCTCTGCCTCCTGGGTTCAAGCAATTCTCCTGTCTCAGCCTCCTGAGTAGCTGGGATTACAGGCACCCACCACCACACCCAGCTAATTTTTGTATTTTTAGTAAAGACGGGATTTCACCATGCTGACCAGGCTGGTCTTGAACTCCTGACCTCAGGGGGCCCACCCACCTCGGCCTCCCAAAGAGCTGAGATTACAGGCATGAGCCACCACAACCAGCTAAAGATAAAATTATACTAAATCCGTGGATTGAAGGTTATAGCATTTATTATAGCATTATAGAAGTAAAATATATAACAGCACAAAGTGTGGGATGTTCATAATTGGAGATATGCTATTATAAAGTTCTTAAAATTTTTGTGAAGCAGTAAAATGCTTTTGAAGGAAGACTGTAAGAAATTAAATATGATATTATAATCTGTAGAACACCATTAAAGAAAAAAATTCCGAGGAAACATAACGAAAAGGTCAATAGAAAATAAATAGGAGAAAACAAACAATCATTTCATTCACCACAAACTAACCCCCCCCACAAAAAGCAAGAAAAGAGAAACAGAGGAACAAAGAGAAGATAAGACAGATAGAAATCAGATAACCAGATGATATGCTTAGAGATAAATTTATTAATTATTTTATTAAATGTAGATGGCCTCAATACCCCAATACAAAGGCAGAAATTGTCAAATTAAATAAAGAACTGAGTCCAAACTGTGTTGTTAACAAGAAATGTACTTTTAACATAACATTTTGGAAAAAAAAAAAAAGAAAGAAAGAAAAATATATAAACCATGCAAACACTAAGCATGAGAAATCAAGTGTGGCTGTATTAACATCAGATAAATTACACCTTAAGATGAAAAATATTACCAGAGATGAAGAGGGGCATTTCATAATGACATAAAAGAAGAAACAACAATATTAAAGGAGTATGTGTAAAATAATAAAGTTTCCAAATACATAAAACAATAGTTAACAGAAATAAAGGGAAAAATAAAAATAAATCCACAATCATACTTAAAGTGTTAAATACCCTTTTCTCAATAATTAATAGGAAAAGACAAAACAGTCAGTATAAATTTAAAAATTTTTAACATTGCTATCAGACAACTTGCTGTATTTGACATTTGTAGCACAATACACCCAACAACAGCATTATATATCATCTTCTCAAGTGCACATAGATCATAAAATAAGATAGTGATAGACTATATAATGGGCCTTAAAACAAGTTATAATAAATTTCAAAGGAATAATATTATACAGAGTATATTCTCTGATCCCAACTGTAGTAAACTAGACATAAACAACAAAAAGGTATCTAGTAAAATTCCCCACATATTTGCAAATTAAAGAGTATATCTCTCAAATATCCACAGGTCAAAAAAGAAATTTACAATATGTTAAAGTAAATGATAATTAAAGCATAATATGTCTAAAAATAGAAAAATAAGTACTTAGAAGAAAAAGTATAGTTTTAAAGTCTACATTGTGGATAGAGAGGAGATATAAAATCAGTGTCGTATGTTTCTACTTTGAATATTTTTTAAAACAAAGCTAATTAACTTCAAAGTAAGCAGAAGACAGGTGTAAGAAAGAGACTTACTCTGTTTTTGATGTTTGACTGCTGAAAGCTTTCAAGCCTATCCCTTTTTTCTCCCCTGTTATGCCTCAGATGGGCAAGCCAATAAGAAACCCCAGGCACTCCCTCCCTTGGTGCCACTGGGAAGTTCAAATTATGCAAGCACTTGTCACACATGGAAAATTTTACCCAAACTTCACTCCCTACTTACAACAAAAACCAATCCAGTCTCCCCTTCTGTATTAGTCTGTTCTCACATTGCTATAAAGAACTACCTGAGACTGGGAAATTTATAAAGAAAACAGATTTAATTGGCTCACACAGTTCCACAGGCTGTACAGGAAGCATGACTGGGGAGGCCTCATGAAACTTACAATCATGGTGGAAGGTGTAAAGGAAGAAGGCATGTCTTCCATGGCTGGAGCAGGAGGAAGAGAGAAGGGGGAAGTGCTACAAATCATTAAACAACCAGATCCTGTGAGAATTCACCCACTATCATGAGAATAGTATCAAAGGTGAATCCTGCCCCCATAATTGAATCACTTTCCAGCAAGCCCCTCCTCCAACATTGGGGATTACAATTCAACATGAGATTTGGGTGGGGAGACAAAGCCAAACCATATCATTCTGCCCTGCCCCCTCCCAAATCTCATGTCCTTCTTATATTGCAAAACAAAATCATCCAGTCTTAACAGTCCCCCAGTCTTAACTCATTTCAGTATTAACTTAAAAGCCTAATTCCAAAGTCTCCTCTGAGATAAAGCAAGTCTCTTTCACCTGTGAGCCTGTAAAATCAAAAATAAGTTAGTTACTTCCAAAATACAATGGGGGTACAGGCATTGACTAAATACTCCCAATCCAAAGGGGAGAAACACAGTCTCCATGTAAGCCCAAAACCCAACAGGGCAGTTATTAAGTCCTAAAGCTCCAAAATAATCTTCTTTGACTCCATGCCTCACATCCAGTCAATATTGATGCAAGGGGTGGGCTCCCAACACCTTGAGCAGTTCCACCCCTGTGACTTTGCAGGGTACATGCCCAATAGCTGCTTTCACGGCCTGGCATTGAGCACCTGTGGCTTTTCCAAGTGCACAATGCAAACAGTTCATGGGTTTATCATTATGGGGTCTGGAGGACAGTGGCCTTCTTCTTACAGCTCCACTAAGCAGTGCCCCAGTGAGGACTCTGTGTAGGGGTTCCAACATCACATTTCCCCTCTGCACTGCTTTAATAGAGGTTCTCTATGAGGGCTCCATCCATGAAGTAGACTTCTGCCTGGACATCCAGGCATTTTCACACATCCTCTGAAATCTAGGTGGAAGCTTTCCCTCTGCACACCTGCAGGTTTAACACTGCATGAACGGTCCCAAAACTTATGGCTTACACCCTCTGAAGCAAAGCCAGAGCTGTACCTTGGCCCTTTTTAGCCACACTTGGAACTGGAGCAGCCTCAAAGCAGGGTGCCATGTCCTCAGGTTGCCAGAACAATGGGGTCCTGGGCCAACAAAACCATTCTTCTCTCCTAGGCCTCCAGGCTTGTGATATGAGGGGCTACCACAAAAGTCTCTGAAAAGCCTTAGAGGCATTTTCCTCATTACCTTAAGTATCAACATTTGGCTCCTCTTTACATATGCAAATTTCTGCAGCCAGCTTGAATATTCCCCCAGAAAATGGGCTTTTCTTTTCTACCACTTGGTTGGGCTGCGAATTTTCCAAACTTTTACGCTCTGCTTCCCTTTTAAATGTATGTTCCAGTTTCAGATCATCTCTATTCTCATAAATAACAAATGTGACCTGACTCCAGTTCACAATAAGTTCCTCCTCTCCATCTGAGACCTCCTCAGCCTGAATTTCATTATCCATATCACTATCAGCACTTTGATCACAACAATTTATCAGGTCACTATGAAGTTCCAAACTCTCTCATCCTGTTGTCTTCTGAGTCCTCCAAACTGTTCCAGCTTCTGCCCATTACCCAGTTCCAAAGTCACTTCCACATTTTCAGGTATAGGTATTGCAATGTCCAACTCCTAAGTACAAATTTTCTGTATTAGTTCATTCTTGCATTGCAATAAAGAACTACCTGAGATTGGGTAATTTATAAAGAAAAGAGGTTTGATGGGCTCATGGTTTCATAGCTGTAGAGGAAGCATGGCTGGGGAAGCCTCAGAAAACTTACAATCATGATGGAAGGCAAAAAGGAAGGAGGCATGTCTTACATGGCCAGAGCAGGAGGAAGAGAGAGGAGGGGAGGTGCCACACACTTTTAAGAAAACAGATCTTGTGAGAACTCATTCACTATCATGAGAACAGCAAGGGAGAAGTCGGCCCCCATGATCCAATCACCTCCCACCAGGTTCCCTCCTCCAACACTGGGGATTACAACTTGACGTGAGATTTGGGCAGGGACACAAATCCAAACCACGTCACCTTCCTTCTCTCTCAAGCCATTTTTGGATGTGCTTGTGAGCCTATCCTCTCTCCTCAGAAAGCCTTATTATGTGAATAATAAACATTTTCATACCCCTTTGTGTGTGTATGTGGCATCACGCAGTCTCAATATCTGAAGTAAATCTGGGTGACAGGTGTCCGCTGTACATCCACCAACAGCAAATAATGAAGACAAGGACAGAAATTAATTAAATAGAAAATGAATAGACAATATACAAAACCAAAACAGTTTTTAAAAGTTATTGAAAAGATTATGAAAATAAGAAAAAAAGAATGGGCTAGGCATGGTGACTCACACCTGTAATCCCAGCACTTTGGGAGGCCAAGGTGGGTGAATCACTTGTCAGGAGTTTGAGACCAGTCTGGCCAGCATGGTGAGACCCTGTCTCTACTAAAAATTCAAACATTAGCCAGGAGTGGTGGCGTGTGACTGTAACCCCAGCTACTCGGGAGGCTGAGGTAGGAGAATTGCTTGAACACAGGAGGTGGAGACTGCAGTGAGTCGAGATCATGCCACTGCACTCCAGTCAAGCATACAGAATCAGACTCTATCTCAAAACAAAACAAAACAAAAACGAATGAACAACTGGTTTAGAATGGCACATGAGGAAAATGGGGAATTTGAAAAGTGGTGGAGAGTTATGAAACAGAGTAAAAAAGGCTGAATTTGTTTCAGGATCAGGGATACTTCTTCACTGGAAAAGATTCCTTGCTTTTCTTTTCTCTCTATAAATGTTTTACAATATAATATGCTCATTGAGTCGAAATAACTTTACTTTGTTATACAGTGCTTCATAGATATAATCATAGTATTTAAATCATTGGTTCTTGACCACAGAGGGAGTCAAATGCCCTTCCAACAACTCTTTCAGCCTCCACCATAGAGCCATTTCAGAGTCACCTACAAGGCTGTTCAACTTATACTCCCCTAATATTTTTATAGTGACCACTTTGTCACTCCTACATGGACAGGACCCTCTTACAAGGGGAGAATCAGTGCGATAGCGACCATCTATTAAACAGTGCAAGAAAGCCTGTTCCCTGCACCTTAATATGCATGTCAGGTGGTTTTAATGCTCAAAAAATTTAAGAAATACTGATGTAAAGGATAATTAACTCAAAAAGGAAGAAATTCACACCAAAAAATAATTATATTACCCAAAACATAGATTTGGGGGTTACCTGCTATGTTTTTAATAACGATTGTATTTAACTATAAGGTAGTATCATTGAAATTTTAGAACTGAAAAGAATCTTAGTAATGATCAAATTCTGCCCTCTATGCAAATGTGAAAACCAAAGCCCAGATTGCTTGCATATTTTGCCCAAGTAACATGCAGTTCATCAGAGCTTTGGGACCCAGAACTCAGATCTCCTAACCCCTGGAGGTAGAGTTTTCATCCCCCAGATCATGTTTACTTTTCAAATTATGAAAAGGTTGACTCACACCAACTACAATTAGAATATTTTACTTGTGATTTTATGCTGCCACAAATAATGGAATTGAAACCAAATAAACACTAAATTAACTAAAGAACTGAAAGATAAGATATTTCTCATGCGACTGGCAGCTAAGCACTGCTGGAAATCATATGGTCCATCAGAAGAGAGCTTTTGGCAGCCTGAAGGGAAGATATCAACTTTTTTTCACGTTCTGTAAGGTAACGCTGAGTTACTAAACCTTTACTTAATGGGACACATGCAAAGCTTTAACCCATGAACTGCTACCTTTTTATTTTCATTTTCTGGCTTTCCACCAAAGGAATGTGTGGAAGATGGCTATTAGAGTCATTTGCTCTGCCCGGGGGCTAATTATTCTATTTGGTTCATTTTTGAAAATATTATGTTTCATCCAAGGGCAAAAAATTGATGAAGACTTGTTTCAGGTTTGCTTATGTAATTTTGTACAGATTAAATTAGTTAATCAGAAATTATGCTAGCTACAAGAGATCAGTTGTTTCTAAATCTACAGTAGAAAATTGCTTTTTAAAAAATAATTTGAATGGCATGCTGCTTAAATCTATTTTAGTCAATTCTCTCAGATGTGAGACTTAAGTTTTAATGACCCTAAAGCAAAACTATGAGGAATGAAAGAATCCACAGATACAAGATTGGAAAGAGTATTCATGTGTGACCCCCTAGAACAAAATGCTACAGGATCAAAGAACGGTGATATGGTTTGACTCTGTGCCCTCACCCAAATCTCGTCTTGTAGCTTCTATAATTCCCACGTGTTGTGGGAGACAGCGGGCGGGAGATGACTGAATCATGGGGGCGGGGCTTTCCCCTGCTGCTGTTGTGATAGTGAATGGGTCCCATGAGATCTGATGGTTTTAAAAAACAGGAGTTTCTCTGCACATGCTCTCTGCCTGCTGCTATTCACATAAGACGTGACTTGCTCCTCCTTGCCTTCTGCCATGATTGTGAGACCTCCCCAGCCATGTGGAACTGTAAGTCCAATAAACCTCTTTCTTTTGTAAATTGCCCAGTCTCCAGTATGTCTTTATCAGCAGCGTGAAAGCGGACTAATACAAATGGAATAAGTGAAACTCTGAGGAGACAAGGAAAAAGGTAAGTGGCACCTGGGGATTGCGGGTGAAAAATCAGGAGACAATAACAACCTCTAAGCTTCAATTTCTTCATCTGAAATGGCAGGATCATTATATCCACCTCCCACGGTTTTATGCAAAAAAAAAAAAAATTAATGATGTGACATGAAAATTCCTGTCCCAATGTCTGGCACATGATAGGTACTCAATAAATATAAGCTCAAGTAAATTAAATATTATGGTTTATCTATCTACCTCTCATATATAATCTTGTCAGTGAGAATGTTTTATGACTCCTCAGAGTTTGAGAAGCAGAGACTCTCACAGCATTGTTTGCACTATGGTTAGAAAATGGTGATAATTATGTATTTGAGCCTGTAGGTGCCTTAAAAAGTCGTTCATTACATCATTTTTAAAAAAAAAAACTTCCAGAAACCAGGAATAGAGGCACTAGACCTGTGGTTCTCAATTCTCGATGTGTATTGGAGCTTCTAAAAAGTACTAATGCCCAGGTCCCACTTCCCTCTCCCACTCAGAAATGGACTCAATTCATCCCCAGATAATTCTAATGTTCTGTCAACAGTGAGCCCTGAAGAATTAGATGGTCTAAGCTGACAGATATGCCAAAATAAATTAATATAAGGTAATCAAAACAAAAGTGTTTATGTTTACTTTTAATTGTGAGCAAGACCAAACATATAAAAACACAAGAGAGAATTATATAATGATATCACTAGATATCCATTATCTAAATGTAATAATTAAACTTCAGCATATTTGTGCTATAGATGATAGATAGATAGATAGATGATAGATAGATAGATAGATAGATAGATAGATAGATAGATAGATAGATATTCAAAGGCTGAAAAAGCTTCAAATAAATCACAGATTTTAACATTTAACCATGAAATTTTGCAGTATCCATCTCTTATAATGGAGGCATTTTCTTGAAAGCCATAATATTGTTATTACACCTCAAAAGTTAGTACTTATGGGTTTTTTTTTTAATTTTTTAAATTTTACTTTAAGTTCCAGGATAAAGGTGCAGAATGTGCAGGTTTGTTACATAGTTATACATGTGCCATTCTACACATGGTTTGCTGCACCTATCAACCCGTCATCTAGGTTTGGTTTGGTTTGGTTTGGTTGTTTTTGAGACGGAGTCTCGCTCTGTCACCAGGCTGGAGTGCAGGGGTGCAATCTCAGCTCACTGGGACTTCCGCCTCCCAGGTTCAAGCGATTATCCTGCCTCAGCCTCCTGAATAGCTGGGATCACAGGTGGCCACCACCACACCTGGCTAGCTTTTGTATTTTAGTAGAGATGGGGTTTCACCATGTTGTCCAGGATGGTCTCGATCTCCTGACCTCGTGATCTGCCCGCCTCGGCCTCCCAAAGTGCTGAGATTACAGGTGTGACATCATTTAGGTTTTAAGCCCTGCATAAGCCCCACATCTCCGCATTCCCTCCCCTTGTCCCCATCCCCCTACACAGGCCCTGTTATGTTGTTCCCCTCCCTGCGTTCATGTGTTCTCATTCTTCAACTCCCACTTATGAGTGAGATGATGCGCTGCTTGGTTTTCTATTTCTGTGTTAGTTTGCTGAGAATGATGGCTTCCAGCTTCATCCATGTCCCTGTAAAGGACATTATCTCATTCTTTTTTATGCCTGCATAGTATTCCATGGAACATATGTGCCACATTTTCTTTATCCAGTCTCTCATTGATAGGCATTTGGGTTGGTTCCAAGTCTTTGCTATTATAAATAGTGCTGCAGTATACACACGTGTGCGTGTGTTTTTATACTAGAATGATTTATAATCCTTTGGGTGTAAACCCAGTAATGGGATTGCTGGGTCAAATGGCATTTCTGGTTCTAGATCCTTGAGAAATTGTCACACTGTCTTCCACAATGGTTGAACTAATTTACACTCCCATCAACAGTGTAAAAACCTTATTTCCCCACAGCCTTGCTAGCATCTATTGTTTCCTGACTTTTTAATAATCACCATTCTGACTGGCAGGAGATGGTATCTCATTGTGGTTTTGATTTGCGTTTCTCTAATGATCAGTAATGATGAGCTTTTTTCCGTATGTTTGTTGGCTGCATAAATATCTTGTTTTGAGGAGTGTCTGTTCATATCCTTTGCCCACTTTTTGATGGGGTTGTTCGTTTTTTTCCTGTAAATTTGTTTAAGTTCTTTGTAGATTCTGGATATTAGACCTTTGTCAGATGGATAGATTGCAAAAATGTTCTCCCTTTCTGTAAGTTGCCTGTTCACTCTGATGCTAGTTTCTTTTGCTATGCAGAAGCTCAATTAGTTTAATTAGATCCCATTTGTCAATTTTGGCTTTTGTTGCAATTGCTTTTGGTGTTTTAGTCATGAAGTCTTTGCCCATGCCTATGTCCTGATCTTGGGCAAACCTGACAAAAGCAAGCAATGGGGAAAGGATTCCCTATTCAATAAATGGTGCTGGGGAAACTGGCTAGCCATACGCAGAAGACTGAAACTGGACCCCTTCCTTACACATTATACAAATATTAACTCAAGGTGGATTAAAGACTTAAATGTAAAACCAAAAACTTTACTTATGTTTTTTAAAGACTTTATTATATATTTTAGAGGAGTTTTAGGTTCATAGAAAAATTGAACAGATAATACAGGGAGTTCCCATATAGTCCCTACCAATCCCCACCCCTCAGCATCCCCCACTATCGACATTCTACACCAGAGTGGTACATTTGTTAAGGTTAATGAACCTACATTGACATATCATTATCACTCAAAGTCCATAGTCTACATTACAGTCCATTGGGGTTGTACATTCTATAGATATGAACAAATGTATAATAACCCATACCCAACACAGTATTATTTCAAAGTACTTTCACTGCACTGAAAAATCATCTATGCTCCACCTGTTCATTCCTCCCTCCCCCCAACCCTTGGAAAACACTGATCTTTTGACTGTCTCCATTGTTTTGCCTTTTCTGGAATGTCATGTAATTGGAATCATAAATTATGTAGATTTTTATATTAAATTTTTTCAGTGCGAAATAATATTCCACTGTCTTTATGCATTAATATTATCCCACAGTTTATTTGCCCATTCACCTATCAAAGGGCATCTTGATTGCTTCCAAGTTTTGGCACTTATGAATAAAGCTGCTATAAACATCTATGCTGAAGTTTTTCCATAAACATAAATGTTTAATTCATGTAAATAAATACCAAGGGGTATAATAGCTCTATCATATGATAAGAGTATGTTTAATTTGTAAGAAATTGCCAACATAGCTTCCAAAGTAGCAATACCATTTTGAATCCCTGCCAGCAATGAATGACAATTCCTGTTGCTTCTCATCCTCACCAGCATTTGATATTGTCAGTGTTATACTGGACTTTCACCATTCTAATAGGTGTATGGTGGTATCCCAGTGTTGTTTTAATTTGCAATTCCCTAATGATGTATGATATTGAACATCTTTTCACATACTCATCTGGTTATTTGTTTTCCTGTTGTCGAGTTTTAAGAGTTCTTTTTACGTTTTGGATGACAGTCCTTCATCAGATACATCTTGTGCAAATATTTTCTCCCAGTCTATGGCTTGTCTTCTCATCCTCTTGAGTCTTTTTCAGAGCAGATTTTGTTTTAATGAAGTCCAGTTTAGCAGTTATTTGTTTTGTACACTGCGCCTTTGTTGTTGTATCTTGAAAATCATCATCACACTTGAGGTCATCTAGATTTTCTCCTATGTTATCTTCCAGAAGTGTTATAGTTTTGCATTTTACGTTTATGTTTATAATTCATTCCTCAGTTAATTTTGGAGATGAGCCCAAAGTCTGTGTCTAGAATCATTTTTTTGGTTTTTGCATGTGGATGGTGCCCAGCTGTCTTACCACCATTTGTTTATATATATATATATTTCACTGCATTGCCTCTGCTCCTTTGTCAAAAACATTAATTGGCTATATTTGTGTGGATCTATTTTTGGGCTCCCTATTCTGTTTCATTGATCAGTTTGTATATTTTTTCACCAATATCATGCTGTCTTGATTACTGTGGCAGCATTAATTTGTTTTCTATATTTTATAATCCTTTTTCATAATCAACAGTTTCCCTAATTATTCAAAAAAAGTCCTTGGAGAAAATTGTTGTTGGTTTTCTTGAGATAATTATTGGTGGGCAAATGTTAAGAACCTATTAAAGAAAACTTACAATGGAACAATGACAATAAATTCCAAAACTTTCATAAACATATTCCATTCCGGAAGAGTCCTAAAGATAGACTGAATAAATTTAGCCAACCATAGAAAAAGATCACGATGAAATAACCACTCTAGTGATAATTTTTTAAAAATAAATCAATATGTGGTAAGGATAATCAGGGCTTCTCTATATTATGTTTGCAATTTCCTATCAATTAAATTTAAACTCCTGCCTCTTGTATTGTAGAACTTATGTTGTCTTCTTATATACAATTAGTACATTCTAAATATATACAGAGAGTAGGAATTTGTGTTCTTGGCAGGATAGTACTTTTTGTCATAACATCTCAAATCTTTGTGAGAATTAAATACATTACTAAACATAAAGCACTTAAAACAATGCCTGGCATGTAGTAAGTGCTACAGAAGTATTAACTCTTATTATAAGACAGGAAGAGGTCTTTAATGTGTATAAGAAAATCTCAGAGGGTTGATGTTAAATCATACATTCTAGGGCTCCTATCATTACTGAGATTATGAGACAGTAAATACGTGTTTGTACTCAGGAACATGCATTTTAATTAGCACCTCAGTTATTCTGATAGAGGTTAATGGATGACATTTAACTGGAAGTGGCACTGGACTTCATGTGAGGAACACCAGAGATAATAATAGGAGAGCCGTGGTGTACCATAAAAGCAAAACAGTATGAGAAACGAAAGCCCTCAGCCAAATAACAAAGAGATCAATGGGCAATCTTGAAGATCTACTGCATATAAAACTGTTACTTATATACTAGGATATGGGGAATGTGGACAAAGACATAAAATACAAAATTCTTTCTCTCTCTCTGTGTGTGTGCATGTGTGTGTGTGTATGTGCATGAGCAAATAATGTAATCTCTGCCTTTATAGACTCTGTCACTCCACAGGGATCCTTAGGCATTAACCTTTGAAAATTTAAGTAACCATAACAGAGTAAAGGGGTAATGAAAAATAATTATTTAAAAAATAATTTTTTATTTTTCTAATAAACCTCACAATGAGTTATTTCCTTAGATACTTGTTTGGAAAAGCATGTGCTTTGCTCTCTTCTGACTGTCATTTCTGAATGAAGCTGAGTTGGCTTTTGAAAAAATAATAATAACAATGTTGCAGGGTCTATGCTCTTAACCTATATTCATATGAAAATTGCAATGAAGTAGAGTACAACATCTCTTTTACAATTTTCTTCAAAATCAATGCATGATTGGGTAGATTTATGTTTAACTGACTAAACACATATAGATGTGGAGATGTAAATAGATAAATAGAGAGAAAGGTATAGAGCCACATAGATATATGCTTATATATATACACATATAATTACTTTTGCCTTTTCTTCTATTGGTAATTAAATTATTTCACAGGAAAAGTACACTACTTCTTCACATAAAAGATACAAAAAAAAAAAGAAGTTATTAGGAAATGTCCCAATATTAAGTGATACTAATGGGAAGTTGTAAACAGCTCTTCATTACTAAATAGAAGAAATAATTAAAAATAAAAAATAAATGAAAATGTTTTTTAAAGCAATGTGGTTTTTTATCATAGTTTCCCTGAAATTTCTCAGAAGCTACTGGTTTATGTTGAGCACTGTTCATCTTTGCCTTAACCATCTCCGGTTTTTACATTATATTCCTCATTCTGACATCAAATCATTGAGGGACCTTGGGAGAGTTTCTTGCAAACACCTCAGTTTCTCTGTTTAAAAATAAAGGTAGTAATTCTTGACACTGTTATATTTCATGGAGGTATTTCAAAGATTAATGAGCCACAAAAACTCTGAGCTGCTCTGATCAAAGACATTGTATAACTACAAAGGCTTGTTATTATTTACCAGTAGCTCCTTTTTATTGTGCCACTAATGAACATTGTGGTCAGCAATAACTTATTAAAGAAAAGAATGAAAAGTGAAAGTTAAGGAGGCTGTTTCTCTTCGTATTCAAATATAATTCTTGTTAATATTAATTGGTGTTATGCAGACATTTTGAAAATTGGCTTCCTGCAGCCTACCAGATTCTGTTGTAGAAGTCTGTAAATATATCAATATCCTCAGTTAGAGGATTGAGCATACTGGGAGTTTTCCTTGGATTTGTGCAAATTCTACATGGAACTCACATTTTAACAGACATGGAGATGAGACCTAGCATCAAAGCATTTGCAGTGAGATTATTTTCTCAAATATCTCCTTTTTTATTTTTCATGATCCTCAAGCAATTTTACTGACAAATTCTCTCTCTCTCATATATTCAGACATAGACACACAAACAGACATACATACACACACATACACACACACACACACACACACACGTTTCACCTCATTTTTCTTTGAGAATTAAATTAACCAAAATTATTATTTAGAGGAGCTAAGAATTGAATCATTGGTTTTGCTGAAAATTTTCAATCAGGGGAATAAAAATTTATTCTCTGTTTCTTCTCAAACTATTTTCCATTATACCATCATATACTCTGGCACATTAAACATTCAATGTGAGCAATCTAAATAGTAGCAATAGTAGATATTCAGTACATGTTTGAAAATAGTTCACCTTTCCCAGATTGATGAATGAAACAGAATCATTATGGTACAAATCAGCTTTCAAATGACTGAAAAAAAATTATAAATATTAGTGAAAAAATAAGTAGTTTTATTTTACTTTGTCCTTCCTAAAAGTGCATGTCAAAATCTTCCGGGAATATTTAGAAGCACTTTAGGTCTTTGATAGCAAGACGGAGTACAACTTCACAAGGTTTTGGCAGTGCACCCATCTCTGAGCAGTATTCTTTCTCAGCCTCAGGCTTCTTTCCTATCCAAAGCCCTATCTTAAAATAAACAAAGCACTCAGCAACTAGAAGCACTTCAGCTGAAATGCCTGTGAAACAAGTACATCCTTCAGTACTCGGGGTAAATAAATTTTTCATGAGCTAAGATCTATGTAGAAAAGTTTTCACTAAAATCTAGTGTTTTTTAAGAAAGAGTGCTGGGAACTGAATTTTGCTCCTCCAAAATTCATATGTTGAAGCCCTAACCTCCAATGCAATGGTGTTTGGAGATGAGGCCTTTGGGAGATAATTAAGTTTAGATGAGATCATGAGGGTGGGTCTTTATGAGAAGAGACACCAGAGAACGTGCTCCCTTTCTCTCCCCACCACGTGAAGATAGCCATCTACCCACAACAAAGAGAGCACTCACCAGAAACTCACCATGCAGGTACCCTGATCTTGGACTTTCAGCCTCCAGAACTGTTGTTTAAGGCCCCCAGTCTGTGGATATTTGTTATGGCAGCCCAAGATGATAAATACAAACACCAATATCAACAATGCCATAATAACAATATAGAGACTGGTGGTTCACATTGTTGAGTTATATAACATTTGAAAACTCTAAGTGAATTTATAACTTCGCAAAGATAGAAGTATGTAAGTAAATGGCTCATATTTTCTGCAATTATCTCTTCATTCAGTATGTTACATATCAAACACTTGATACATAACAATAAATATCTGCAATTATTTCTGCAAAATGACAGTAAGATGTGACCAGTTAGACTTTATACAAAAGCAATGTGTTTTTTTAAATGTGGCATACATTTTGGGAATGATAGTCTTTTTTAAAGTAGGGGAATGTATATACGGTATAAACTCAATGGTAGGTAAGGAAAGGAAGTCAGTCAAAATTTTTTAATGGTCTGTATTTTTGAAAATAAAGGAATAGAGAAGTGATATCAGTAAATAGTGAAACAGAAATTATCTGGCTTCATGCCCCCAACAGAAATCCATCTAGCAACTATCTATAGGCAAGAATACCATCATGAATACCCCAGAACTCAGGTATAAGGCTGAGACATCCCCTCAGACAACAGAACCAAGAAAGCCACAATCAAATGTCAAGACAAATGGTTCTCTTTAGCTGCGCCACTCCTCCCAAGGCTGGCACAGCATTACATACAGAGAATTTCTCTGGATTCACAGTTTATCATTATTATTATTATTATTATTATACTTTAAGTTCTAGGGTGCATGTGCACAACATACAGGTTTGTTACATATGTATACATGTGCCATGTTGGTTTGCTGCACCCATCAACTCATCATTTACATTAGGTATTTCTCCTAATGCTATCCCTCCCCAAGCCCCCAACCCCTGAACAGGCCCCAGTGTGTGATGTTCCCCTCCCTGTGTCCATATGTTCTCATTGTTCAGCTCACACTTATGAGGGAGAACATGCGGTGTTTGGTTTTCTGTCCTTGGGATATTTTGTTGAGAATGATGGTTTCCATCTTCATCCATGTCCCCGCAAAGGACATGAACTCATCCTTTTGAATGGCTGCATAGTATTCCATGGTGTTTATGTGCCACATTTTCTTTATCCAGTCTATTACTGATGGACATTTGGGTTGGTTCCAAGTCTTTGCTATTATGAATAGTGCTACAATAAACATACATGTGCATGTGTCTCTATAGTAGCATAATTTATAATCCTTTGGGTATATACCCAGTAATGGGATTACTGGGTCAAATGGTATTTCTAGTTCTAGATCCTTTAGGAACTGCCACACTGTCTTCCACAATGGTTGAACTAATTTACACTCCCACCAACAGTGTAAAAGTGTTCCTATTTCTCCACATGCTCTCTAGTATCTGTTGTTTCCTAACTTTTTAATGATTGCCATTCTAACTGGCATGTGGACTCACAGTTTCTACAGAAAGAACTGTGTCTTATCCACGGGATGAGTCAGAGTGAGTTTCCTGCAAAGTGACCCTTTGTAAAAGCCAGGTAAAACATTGAGAGTACTGCCAGGGCTAGACCACCTGGAAACAAGGAACAAGGGTGGGCCTCACGATGACCAGCATGCAGATTTTGATGGTTGCTCTGCATTCCAGCCAACGGAGGCACCACACCAGAGAAAACAGCCAACAGCATCATGTTAGAGGAAACAAGGTCCATAGGTCTAACAGGTTTGAATTCCCAGCCAGCTTCCTTATGCAACCTGGCTATTCTTGCTAAGTCTTCCCCAGGTCAGCAACTTCTGGCCTTTTTCTCTGTTTTCCAGCATCTGCTGCTGCCCAAACCTTCCCAAGCAGTGGAGAGATGATCCAGCTAAGTCTTAGTGGTCTTGTTAAGTCTTTTCCAAGTCAAGAGGCAACTGCAGGTTAGTGGATACTCTTGGAAGTGTTACAGAATCTGTGCACCGCCCCCCCCGCCCACTTCCCAGCTGCTGGGTGATAACTGCATCAAACCTCAGTACTCTGCTTAAGCCTATCCTAGTTCTGGAGGCAAGCCCAAGTCCACATGTATCTGGGGAGCACAGCCTCTGACCCTACTCACTCTGTATGGCCAAGCAGTGACCCCAGAGTCCTCATATAGACTCAAAGCCCATCCCACAACCCTGCCCAACTACAGATTACAAACAGCAGTACTAGCCAGCCAAGGAAAACAATCTGATCAGAGAAGACTGCAGAGCCTACCCAGCAGTCTCCCCTAACTACAAAGCACAGCATTCAGTACCATTCAATCTCAGAGCAGATAAAGCAACCCAGCCCAACTTGAGAACCCAACACTAAGGTCTCACTATCTGAGATTTTACCAGCTGACCCATCCAGAATCCCATGCTAGACTAAATACTAAAGGTCTATCACCATTAAAGAATACCTGCAAGAGCCAAAGAGGTGGCAATGTACATTCATCAAGATACGAATAAAAGGATTATAAAAAATCAGTGAATTATGACATCACCAAAATAAACTAGTAAAGTTCCAGCAGTTGAAACCAGCTTTGTAAAATTATGACAGTGGAGAAATCTGACATAACCAACTCCATATTGCTTCTAGCACCACAGGTTGGCTATCTTTGCTCTTTCTGGGCCGAGGCAAGCTAATTTTGGGAGAAATTTTGTTTATAGGTTAAATGAAAATAGCCCTTCTCCAAAACTTAACTGTTGTTCTGAAACTAATGAAAGGCCACCAAGTGACAAGGATGCAAAGGGCTTGAATTCTCAATAATTACCAGCCATTGTTCCAGAGGTCATAAAATTTGCAACTTCACCAATTACTCTTGCATATAACATCACTATTGTAGAAGCTAAGATTGGCCTTTTGAGATACCTTTTCAGGTTTTTGCATTTCTGACAATCCAATGACCTCACTTGGACCTAGCAACCAGTTCTGTGGCCCCCACCCAGGAACTCACTTTTGCACAATAGGACAGCAGTGATTCCCTATCATTTCATCTCTAACTCAATCAATCAGCATATCCCCTACCCTAGTCCCCTGACCACCAAACTATCTTTGAAAAATCCCTAATCTATGAGACTTTGGGAAGAGTAATTTGAGTAATAACTCCATCTTCCATGTGGCATGGCCACCCTTGCATCAATTAAACTCTTTACTGCAGTGCCTTAGTCTCAGTGAGTCATTTTTGTGCAGTGGGCAGGAAAAACCCATAGTGTGGTTATATAATGAACCCAGAAAAAAGTGAAGATCCATGAAATGACTAACAAAGAAGTTCAGAGAACTAACTACCAAAAAATACAAATACAAAATTAAATAAAATTTGGAAAACAATTCATAGACAAAATAAGAAGTTTAATGAATATAAACAACTTTAAAAATTTGAAATCTTAGAGGTAAAGAATATAATAATTAAACTGAAACATTCAATAGAAAACTTCAACAGCTGACTTTATCAAGCACTGATGCTTTCTTGAATCAGTGAGCTCAAAGACAGGACATTTGAAATTATCCAATTAGCAGGGCAAAAATAAAATAAATATTAAAAAGAATAAGGAAGGCATAAAAGAATTATGAGACACCATCAAGTAATTAACCTTTGCATAAGAATTCCTGAAGGAAGATAGAGAGAAAAGGGCCTTGAAAACATTTAAGAAAATAATGGCAGAAAACTTCCCAAATCTGGGGAAAGAAGACAACATACAGATACTAAAAACCCAGAGGTTTCCAATCAAATTCAATCCAGGGGGAGTTTCCAACACACATCATAATACAATTGTCAAAAATCAAAGACAAAGAAAAGGATCTCACATTCAACAATGGATAGATCATCTAGACAGAAAAGTAATATATAAAAAATTGGACTTGAATTACACTTTAGAGCAAATGGATCTAGCAGACATATATAGAACATTTGATCCCATAACAGCAGAATATACATTTTTCTCAAGTACACAGAAAACATTCTCAGGATAGATCATATGTTTGGTCACAAAACAAATTTTAACGAATTTAGGAGCATTGAAATCATATCAAGTATCTTTTTGGATTACAATGGCATAAAACTAGAAATCAGTAACAGAAGAAATCTTAAAAAATACACAAATATGTGGAAATTAAACATGTTCCTAAACAAGCAATGGATCACAGCAAAAATCAAAAAGAAAATTTAAAAGTATCTTGAGAAAAAAGAAAGTGAAAACAAAACATGCCAAAAGTTATGAAATGTAGCAAAAGTTGTCCTAAGGGGGAAATTTATAGTATAAACACCTACATCAAAAAAAAGAAGATTATAAATAAACAATCTAATGTTACACTTTAAGAAATTAGGGGTAAAAACAACAAACTAAGCTCAAAGTTAGCAGATCAAAGGAAATAAAAGTCAGAGCAGAATTAAATAAAATAGATACTAGAGAAACAATTTTAAAAAATCAACCAAACTGAGTTGGTTTTTTGAAAAGATAAACAAAATCAACAAACCCTTAGCTAGACTAACTAGGGCAAAAAAGAGAAGACTCAAATAAATGAGATCAGAAGGAAAGAGGAGACATTACAAGTTGTATCACAGAAATACAAAGAATCATTTATAATTACTATAAAAAATTATATACCAAGAAGTTAAATAACCTAGAAGAAATCAATGAACTCTTAAACACATGCAATCTACTAAAACTGAATCATGAAAAAATAAAAAATCTGAAAAGACCAGTAACTACTAAAGAGATTGAATCAGTAATAATAAGTCTCCTATCAAAGAAAAACCCAGGACTGATGGCTTCATTTTTGAATTCTACCAAACATTTAAAGAAATAAAACTCTTCCAAAAACTTGAAGTAAAGAAAGTACTTCCAAACTTATTTTCTGAGGCTAACATAACCTTAATATGAGGCACAGATAAGGACATCACAAAAAAAGACAATTATAGGCTGATATCGCTAATTAACATTGATGCAAAAATCCTCAACAAAATAGTAGTAAACTGAATTCAATAACACATTAAAACAATCTTTCACCATAATCAAGTGGGATTTATCCCTGGAATGCAAGAATGGTTCAACATACACAAATCAATAAATGTGATACACCATATTAACACAGTGAAGGATAAAAACCATATAATTATCTCAGTAGATGCAGAAAAACCTTTTAAAAAAATTAACATCCTTTTATGGTTGAAAACTCTGAACAGATAGGTATAAATGGAATGTACTTCAAGACAATAAAGCCCATATATGATAAACCTGTAACTAGCATTATTCCAGTGATGAAAAGCTAAAAGCTTTTTACCTAAGATCAACGACAAGGATGCCCACTCTCACCACTTCTTTTCTACATAGTACTGGAAGTCCTAGCCAGAACAATTAAGCAGCAGAAAGAAATAAAAGTCATCTTAATAGGAAAAGAAGAAGTAAAATTATCTCTATTTGCTGATATTATATATAGTAAACCCTAAAGACTCCACCAAAAATCTGTTAAAACTGATAAACAATTTCAGTAAACTTGCAGGATATAAAATCAACATACGAAAATCAGTTGTGCTTCTACATATTAATAATGACCTATCAAAAAAAAGACATTAGAAAACAATTTCATTTATAATAGCAACAAAAAATTAAACACTTGGACATAAATTTAACCAAAGGTACAAAGACACATGTACTGAAACCTACAAAAAACTGATGAAAGAAATTAAAGAAAACATGAACAAATGGAAAGATATACCATGTTTATGGACATAAAGAATTAATATTGAAAAAATGTCTATACTACCCAAAGTAATATACAGATGCTATGAAATCCCTATCAAAATTATAATGTCATTTGGGTGTGGTGTTGCATGCCTGTAGTCCCAGCTATTTGGGAGGCTGAGGTGGGAGGATTGCCTGAGCCCAGAAGGTTGAGGCTGCAATGAGCCAAAATTGCACCACAGTACTTCAGCCTTGGCACCAGAGCAAGACTGTGTATTAAAAAAAAATTCAATGTCATTTGTTACAGAAATAGAAATGTTCATGGAACCACAAAAGACTTCACATAGCCAGACAATCAAAATAAATAAATAAAAAGCTGGAGGCATCATACTCCCTGATTTTAAAACATATTGTAAAGTGGTTGTAATCAAAACAGCATGGTACTAGCATAAAAACAGACACATTAAACAATGGAACAGGACAAAAAACCTTAGAAATAAACCTATGTATTTTATGTCAACTGATTTTTTAAAAAGGTGCTAAGAACACACAATGAAGAAAGGACAGTCTATTCAATAGATGGTATTGGGAAACCTGGATATCCATATGCAGAAGAATAAAATTAAACACTTATCTTGAACTGTATATAAAAATCAACCCAAAATAGATTAAAGACTTAAATGTAAAACCTGCAACTATAAAACTACTAGAAGAAAACATAGGGGAAATTCTCCACACCATTGGTCTGGGCAATGATTTTTTGGATATGACCCTGAAAGCACAAGAGCACAGGCAACAAAAGAAAAAACAGACAAATGAGATGGCATCAAACTAAAAAGCTCCTGCACAGCAAAGGAAACAACCAAGTGAAGAGACAACCCATACAACAGACATAAATATTTGCAAGCCATATATCTGATAAGGACTTAACAGATAAGAATGTAAACTAGTACAACCATTACAGAAACCTCAAAAAACTAAAATCAGAATTACCATATGATTAAATAATCTCACTTCTGGGTATATATTACAAAGAAACTGAAATCACTATTTTGAAGATATATCTGTAGTCTCAGGTTTATTGCAACATTCTTCACAATAGCCAAGAAGTGGCATCAACCTAAGTGTCCATCAATGAATAAATGGACTATAAAAATGTGGTATATATACACAATAGAATACTATTCAGCCTTAAAAAAAAAAGGGAAATTCTGTCATTTGTGACAAGCTGGCAGAAGCAGAAGGACATTATGCTAAGTGGAATAAGCCAGGTACAGAAATTCAAATACTACATGGTATCACCTTTATGAAAGTAAAACACATAAAAGTAGAAAGTTGAATAGTGGTTACCAGAAGGTCCAGGAGATGAAGAATGGGGGAGACATGTTGATCAAAGGGTACAAGTTTTCAAATACGCAGGAGGAATAGGTTTTGAGATGTATTGTACAGCAGGGTAACTATTGTCAATAATAAGATATTATATATTTCAAAATAAGAGCAAATTTCAAATGTATCACCATTAAAAAATATAGGTAAGCTACAGCATAGCTATGTTAATTAGCCTTGTTTAATTCTGTCGTGTAGTATTCACATATCGAAATATCACGTTGAACCCCATAAATATAAAATTTGTTTGTTAATCAAAAATAATGTTAATAATATTTTTTAAATAAAGGGATGATTATTTTGTAACATAGTCTGCATTGGGCATTGTTTTCCCAGTTTAATTGCTAAGAATACCACTGAGTCTTGAGCTGTTGTAAATATTTCCCAACTTTGTTTTTCTTGGTTTGTGATGGCTAAATTCATGTGTCAACTTGACTGGGCTATGGGATGCCCTGATAGCTGGTAAAACATTATTTCTGAGTGTGTCTGTCAGCGTATTTTCAGAAGAGGTTAACATTTGAATCAGTTGGCTGAGTTATAAAGATATCCTTCACTAACGTGGGTGGTCAGCATCTAATCCATTGAGGGCTGGAATAGAACAACAAAACAAAATAGAACAAAGAGGAAGAGTGAATTCACTCTGTTAGAGCTAGGACATCCATATTTTCTTGCTCTGGGACAACAGAGCTCCTGGTTTCGGGGTCTCTGAACTCCCAGACTTACTTGGGGACTCCAGCAGCACCACCACCACTATCCCTGGTTCTCAGCATTTTGACTCAAACTGGGAGTTACACCATCAGCTTCCTCTGATTCCAGGTTGCAGACAGCACTTGGTGGGACTTTTTGGCCTCCATAATTGTGTGAGCAAATTCCTATAATAAATCTCCCCATAGAGTGTGTGTGTGTGTGTGTGTGTGTGTGTGTGTGTGTGTATTCTACTGGTTTTGTTTCTCCATAGAACCCTGGCACATACATGGTTTACCAAATACAAGATGAAACAGTATTATCACTTGCCTCATAAAATATGTTGGTCCATATTCTACTATAATTTCAAGTATGTGAAAACCATTTAACTGGCCTGAGAATGTCACTTCCTCCAAAGAGTAAAGTGGCAGATGATTGATCGAAAATTTTGTATTAAAAAGCCGTATTTTTAAAAACTGTGTGCCCTCATTAGCTGTGATGATTAAGATGAAGTTATAGTCCTAACTCAGCAACTTATTAGCTGTAAAACGTTTCCCAAGCTAGTTGGCCTTTCTGTGCCTTAGGTTGCTCTTCTATAAGATGGGAGTGATAACACTATTCACGTATGGGAGCCATGAGGTTAAATTATGCAAAGTGCTTAAATGATGTCAGTAGGTATGCAATGAATGTTAGCTATTATATTATTAAATGGCCCTTTTCTCTATTCTATGACACTTAAATATTTTAAAAAGTAATTTAGTTGATATACATGAAAGTACCAAATCATAACACTCCACGTAATGACATTATAACAGCATTAGAGAAAATGAATACCACAGAACATTTGTAAGCCAACGATATCCACGATAATTTTGCCATACTAGTTATCTGCAGCATGTACTCATTCCTTCATTCATTCACAGAACAAACATTCAATGAAGGTAAACTTTGTTTTCTGCCAGGCCCTGTTCTTGGTGCTGTAAAAAGATACAGCCCTTTCTCTGAAGGAACTCATGGAATATAGCATAAGTATCTTGATTTTATTATCGAAGTGTTATTAGATTTGTTTGATGTCAAATATGGGCGTTTCTTTCTCCTGAAAGCAATGCAGTTTCTCACTTCTGTCTTACACAGCCCGAGTTTTCAGTTTGAGGCTCATAAATCCATTGCTGATAAATAAATGAGGGCTGAGTTTCTCAAGAAAGTTTAGTTATACCAGAAACTTTATAAGGGAATAGAAATAAGTAATCAAAGAGGAGGGCGAAATTATTCAGTCCTTTGTCAAAATGGTGATGTTTTGTTTTTAAATTACACATAATAAAATAATGTTGAGTGTGGCATACTCAGTATGGTGAAACTGCAGCAAAGTTTTTTTTTTTTTTTTTTTTTTTTTTTTTTTTTTTTTTTTTTTTTTTGAGACGGAGTCTTGCTCTGTCACCCAGGCTGGAGTGCAGTGGCCGGATCTCAGCTCACTGCAAGCTCCGCCTCCCGGGTTTACGCCATTCTCCTGCCTCAGCCTCCCGAGTAGCTGGGACTACAGGCGCCCGCCACCGCGCCCGGCTAGTTTTTTTTTTTTTGTATTTTTAGTAGAGACGGGGTTTCACCGTGTTAGCCAGGATGGTCTCGATCTCCTGACCTCGTGATCCGCCCGCCTCGGCCTCCCAAAGTGCTGGGATTACAGGCTTGAGCCACCGCGCCCGGCCGCAAAGTTTTATAAAAAGTAGATGCTTTGCTCTGAAACAAAACCCCAAAATTCATGCATTAATATTATTTCAGAAATGTTTATTTGGTTTATTAAAGCTCAGAAGACTTCTCACCAAAAGGCTAATTGGCAGCCAATTGAGCTTGCCTTGAACTTTGAGGAAATATTTTGATCATTGTTGGTGGCAACCCATAAATAAATGAAAAATAAAAAAGAGCTGGAGGTAAGTCAAGAACTATTTTACCGTACTTTTAAATATCTAGCTTTCAGGATCTGCAAGTTTACTCGAATATGCAAATCTACTAACAATTATTCCGTTCTCCTATTTTGCGTTTTCCTCCGTGTGGTTTTATAAGCACGTGGAAACCTACACAGCAGTTTCGCCAAACAATGCTTCAGTCAACGTCATTTCATTACAACAAGGACAAAGAAAATCAATTCCCTGCCATGGCCACTGCCTGTGTGGAATCTGCACGTTCTCCTCATGTCTGTGTGGGTTCTCTCTGGGTCCTCCGGTTTCCTTTCACATCCCAAAGATGTGCCCACTAGGTTCACTGGTGTGTCTACACTGTCCCAGTGTGGATGAGTGTGGGTGTGTGTGAATGCAGCCTGCAATGGGGTGGCGTCTTGTCCAGGGCTGGGTCCTACCTTGTACCCTGAGCTGCTGGGACAGACTCCAGCCACCTTCCACCCTAAACTGGAATCAGTGGGTAATACTTTTTCTTATTTAGCCAATATTTCTCATTTTTAATAATTTTTCTTAAACATATATAAAGGCTACATTTATTTCAATGCTGAAAATTAGAAGCATTTTGATCTTTATTTAGATGTTTGGTGATGTATTTGTGACTAGAAATATGCCATAGGAACTTAACTCTTGTTTATATCAATTAGCCTATGGTAAATTAATTTTTTATACATTATTTCACTTACAGTCACAGTTTCCAAGAACCTATCAACAACATAAGTGAGGACTTACTCTACTCCCAATAATGACAACACACATTCTTCTTTCACCCCAGTCCACGCAGAGCTAGGCAGCTTCCTATTGTGGTTCCTGTTCTGTCTGGCTCCTGAATTTCCGTAAGAACCCATGAACCAACCATCCCCTAAGGCTTAGTTGAGTAGTAAAGAAAAGGTAACTGCCCAAATCGCAAATAAAGAATTTCTGCCCTTCTGATTCTTATTTAATAATACAAACTTAAATTATCTGACAATCTATTTGTACTGAATTTCAGTTCTAAGAAATTATGTTTGCTGAATAATAATCAGCCCATCTCGTCTATAAATACATAAAATGTTATCCTTGGACCATACTTGACCACCAGGGATATATGCTTGGACCACCATATTTTGAAAGATTGTGGAATCAATTGCTTTACTCATTCACGGATTGCTGTTATGCTGTGAACCCACACGTTTTTTTCATCTTAAATTCGACTTTTAACTCTTTTTAAAGTTTATTTATTTATTTATTATACTTTAAGTTCTAGGGTACATGTGCACAATGTGCAGGTTTGTTACATGTGTATACATGTGCCATGTTGGTGTGCCACACCCATTAACTCATCATTTACATTAGGTCTCCTGTTGTTATCCCTCCTCCCTCCCCCCATCCCACAATAGGCCCCCGTGTGTGATATTCCTCTTCCTGTGCCCAAGTGATCTCATTGTTCAATTCCCACCTGTGAGTGAGAACATGCGGTGTTTGGTTTTCTGTTCTTGCAATAGGTTGCTGAGAATGATGGTTTCCAGCTGCATCCATGTCCCTACAAAGGACGCAAACTCATCCTTTTTTATGGCTGCATAGTATTCCATGGTGTATATGTGCCACATTTTCTTAATCCAGTCTGTCACTGACGGACATTTGTGAACCCACACATTTTTAAAAATGATATAAAATTTATTCAGTAACCTCAGTTGCCTCAACTCCTCAACTGCCTCAACAGCTCCTAGTATTGGAAAGGAGAATAGAGACTATTTTGTGTTCCTGCATTAACTAAAAATACTACCAATGGCAGAAGAAAAAAAAAGATGGTATATAAAATAAATCATAATGAAAAAAGTAACAAAATAGCATCATTTTTGTTTTCCAAATGAAACAAAAACTTTTCACCTAGAGGTGCTTATAGAATGTGACCTGATACTAAGTAAATACAAAATTGTCACTGCTAAATAATTTTCCAAGCAAAGATAATGTCACTAAAATATGTTTATTCATTCTCAACAGTGGCCTGCTTCTCTTGGAATTCCAGTCAACTTTGGCAAGAAAGTCTCTATCCAGGTGTCTCCAGAATATTCTGGGCAGCTCAAAAAGTATGCCAAATAGGCCAGGCACGGTGGCTTACACCTGTAATCCCAGCACTTTGGGAGGCCAAGACAGGCAGATTACTTGAAATCAGGATTTCAAGACCATCCTGGCCAACATGGTGAAACCCCATCTTTACTTAAAAAAAAAAAAAAAGCCAAAATTAGCCGGACATGGTGGTGGGCGCCTGTAATCCCAGCTACTTGGGAGGCTGAGGCAGGAGAATCACTTGAACCTGGGAGGCAGAGGTTGCAAGGAGCTGAGATTATGTCACTGCACTCCAGCCTGGGTAACAGAGCGAGACTCTGGGGAAAAAAAAAAAAAAAGGAAAAAAGGTATGTTAAGTAGCTAACAAGGAATTTAAAAATATAAATAAAATAATAAATGAAAAGAAAGCCAAGTGTTAAAATCTTTCAGTTCAAATTCTGTGAGTCTTTTAAGCATAAAATGATATTTCTGTCCTCTAGAGTTTTTTTCATATTTATAATAACAGGGCACTTTTCTTGTTCATCCCACAAAAGCAAAGAATATGACAGAAACTTGCAAACTGTAAAGAACGGCAGTGTCATTATCATTTCCCTTAAAGTAAAATATGGACAATCACCACTGTTTTTTTTTTCCATAAAATATTTGTGCTCCTGCTTTTTTGCCTTTTATAGTTTTATTAACTAAATTTTTAAATTATATCGGCATTTATACTTAATATAATGTTTAGGGGATGGTATAAGAGCTACTGTATTAGTTAAGGAAATCATGTAAATGTCTCAAGTGATTTCCGAAAATCAATTTTCCCTCCAAAATGTTTTCTATACTAACCACAGAGTAGAATATATGTTTCTGGCTTACAGAAAATATAATGATTAATCTGTTAAAGTACCTTATGAAATTCATTTTGAATTTACATAGATTTTAGTATGGATTTTACATTTTTAAATGTCTCTCATATCCAAGTATCTGATCTCAAACTTGACATTCACTCACTTCACAATCTTAGATTTGAATCACGCCTACTGTCAAATGCCAGGAAGTTATGAAGAATTTGGAAAAGTAGGGTTAATTGCCAGTATATGCTAGTTTGTTTTTCAGAATGTTTCTCTGGCATCTGCTTAGTCTGGGCTAGCATATTTATTCCACCATTAGCCTAAATGCTATATTTTATTTATTAAATCAAGACAAAACCTTAAAAAACATTACTCATTAATCGCAAAAAAACCTCCTTAAATCATGGTGTCCTAATTGAATAAACTAAATGTATGGATTGTTTACAATTAAAATTCAGACGAAAACCTAGTTATCTGCAACTGATTAGGAACAGGTACATAGCATACAGTAGATACTAGGGAATGTCCAGGAAAACATTTCCTCCTGGTAGCTAACATGCAAAATAAAATTATTTTATATCTAATTCAATACATATTTCAAAAACAATGTATTATTGTTTTCCTGAATTTCCTCTGTGACTAAATTTATTAAAGCTATGCACTTAATCAGTGAATTTTATTCTTCACTAGACAATTTTCAGACCTAAGTCATTTCGTAAAACCCTTCCTACAAGCTTTCCAATGTCAGTGGGATATAAAAAGTCAGCACAAATATTTCTAAAGTAGCTTTCTATATTTAGGCAATTCAATTGCCCTATGATAAGAATAAAAATGGTATTTCATCATTTGCATGGCCCTTGAAGTGGGATGTTCTCAGTTGACTCTGAGAGTGTTACCTCCCCACTTCTCCTCTCATCCTCCCCACTCTTGGTTTTGTTCCTTCTACTCTCATCATGCTCTGGGATACTGTATTAGTCCATTTTCACACTGCTATAAAGACATACTTGACACTGGGTCATTTACAAAGAAAAAAAGGTTTAATAGATTTACAGTTCCACATGGCTGGGGAGGCCTCAGGAAACTTACAATCTTGTTGGAAGGTGAAGGAGAACAAGTCATGTTTTATCATGTCAAAGCATGAGAGACAGAGCTGGGGAGAACTGCTAAACACCTTTAAAGCATAAGATCTCATGAGAACTCACTCACTATCACAAGAACAGCATGGGGGAAATCGTCCCCATGATCCAATCACCTCCCACCAGCTCCCTCCCTTGACATGTGGGGATTCCAATTATGGATGAGATTTGGGTGGGGATACAGGCCCAAACCATATCAGGTGATACGCTGCTGCTTTGATGGCCTTAGACAGGAAGCATCAGTCACAGCACCTTTTCAAGATATTTACAGAACCAGCCTATCCCATGTAGGCTGATACCTGTCTCTTCTGAAGTTGCAAATGATATCTCCACTTGTGACCTGTTGTTATAAAAGATCTCATTGATAATAGTCTTTTTCACCTGATGAATTTTTTCCTCTTTAGCCTGAATCTACTTACCTTTCACAAAACAACAACAACAACAACACACACACACACACACACACACACACACACACACACACACACACACACATATGCCTGGAGCTAGACATATAAGATTCTTGTATTTTTATCACTTCTCTCTCTGGTGGGTCAGAGCACATAATGCCACATTACACATAAATAGAACCAAAGATACAGAAATCAGAAGATAAATCAGATTGTCTCTGAAGCCAAGATAGTCTAACAGCTAAAGACTGTTATGTGGTACAAGTCCAACGGTTAGAATGCCCAAGTTCCTTAAATAGTGACTTTAGAAATGCTAGAATATTCGCGTAGTAATACAGTGCTTGTGCAAACAAGTCCAAGCAGGTTCTTAATTTTTCCAAGTAAGTGTATGCTGCTTTCGGGTTTTATTATCAGTAATTCACAATATGCTAGAAATGAGCACTCTAACACAAAATAAACCAGATAATGAAACTAAATTGTACAAACTAAATGTCACGTAAAATGTAAAATGCGTAGGCAGTAATTATGCTCCTTATCAATATCCAGGATGGGTAAGGATATTGATAAGGAGCATAACTTCTGCCTACACATTTTACAATGTGTATAAAAAATAAGGAAAGGACTCAATGAAGTCCTAAATCGTGTGTTCTAGGAAGAGTGTGCTGGTAAGCAAAATCAGTAGACCATGTGTAGGCCTGAAACTTCAACTTGTCATTTGAAAAAGAGAAATTATCTTACATTTCTCAAGATACTCTTAATGCTGACCTGTTCTAGTGGAGAACTCCCAAGCAGAATTACATTTTTTTGAGCATAGCTTTGGAACTCCTCAAGGTAAGCAGGGGAGGCTTCGCTGGCTTCTTGGTGGATTTCGTGACTCTGATTGGAACTCCCAGGTGCTTCGGAATTCAGATTCTCCTCCCGGCCACTCTCATCTGTTTACCCCAAGAGAATCACATGGAATTCCACTTGTTTTTGCCAATTTAATGTTGACTAAGCACACAGTAGACTAATCACTGATTTTCTTATATGCAATAAAGTTCGGTTTTTCATAATCGACCAACTAACAAATTATTTTCTATTTCATGTACTGGAAAACAACTAAAGCACAGAAGTTTGAAGATGAAAAAACAACCACCACCACCTTTGTTTATCCCATAATGTTTACAGACTCAACAAAGTACAGCTGTACATTTAAGCCCTTTTCCCAGTTACCAAATATATCTTGAAATGTGGATACTGTGCTTTTCTGTGTGTTAATATTACATGTTGTTTACTTCAATATCTTACGACTTACTCGCTGTGTTGCTGTAACCTGTTTAGGAGAGGAATAGGCTTAGAAGAAGCCAGAGCTCTTTGGTTCATTTTCCCACCTTAGGATCTCTGAGAACATTTCCTGAGCTCTGCACACGAGGCACTTTATTTGGGCTACCTTGTTTATTTGCATAGAAATGCCAGCATTTATATAAATGGTATGCGTACTTTACTTCTCTATCACCTGAATACAGTGTCATCTACAAAAGATATCTATTCATCTAGCCAGATGCATGCTGTAAATATAAAATGATCTTCCCTCTTCCAGTCTGTAAAAAATGCTGGAATGTATAATACAAAATTTTCCACATCTCCTATTCTAGAATTTTAACGAGAATCATCAGAAGAGAGCTTCTTCTACAGGAGGAAATGAGCTGGCATGCTGGAGAAAGCACTGAGTTATAGTGTCCAGAGGCCCACTAGCCTTGTTCTTTGCGCCCTGATGCACTATATTACTCTGCATAAGTATACTTTCTAAGTCTCAGCTACATCCTTTTCTATAAAATAGTTCACAAAATGCCTATTCTATAAATTCTATGAGACTTAAGTCCATAAATGATTTCCAAAGATCTATTAGATGCTATCTGTAAATGTGTGACTTGGGTGGTTTCAAAGGATCCAAGCTGAAAAAGCCATCAGAATGGAAAAGAAACAGCAGGCATAAAAGTGCACTATTCAGTGTCTAGCACTAAAAGGTATTCAATAGGTTTGCTGAGTCAGAAGTTAGACTAAACACAGAGAGGCCTGACTTACGCATAACCATTTATGATGCTTCATTTTAAGCATCAGCTTGAACAGGGTATGGTGCCCACCTGTTTGCCCAACCACCAGTCTCGATGTTGTTGGGAAGGTGTATTTAGATGTGACTAATATTTAAATCAGTTGAGTTTGAGTAAAGCGGATTACTCTTCACAATGTGTGTGGGCCTCATCCAATCAGTCGAAGTTCTTAAACATATAGATTGGGGCTTTCCAAAGAAGAGGGAATTCAGTCTCAAAGCCACAGCATAGACACTCTGGTTGCGTTTCCAGCCTGCTGGGCTGCCCCACACATTTCAGTCTCAAGACTGCAACATCAACTCCTACCTGAGTTTCCAGACTGCTGCCCTGTGGAATTCAGACGCAAGACTGCAATTTCAACTCCTGCCTGAATTTCACATCAACTCTCACCTGATTCTCCAGGTTGCCAGCCTGTCCGAAGGATTTCAGACTTGCTATCCCAGCTACAGAGTGAAGCAATTTCTTAAAATAAATGCCTCTCTATATATTGTCAAACCAACTGGATTCTGCTTCTCTGGATAATTCTGATACACCATTTGAACTTGGGATCCCTCAGAATGAGCTGGCTTGAAAAATGAGTTTGCTTTGTTTATAAAGGCAAAAAGTAATAAATGGTTGACCACACAAACTGATAGCAAAAAAGCAAAGGAGAAGTGTATCCAAGCAGGAATAAAATTTTAAGGGTATTATACTGTAAATGGGGATAAAAATGAGGACTAACCTTTAAAGGTTGTTATGAAGTTTAAACAAGTGAATTATTTAGAACAGCGTTTAGGACAGTTCCAGGCACCTAGGAAGCACTCGAATGTTTAACTGGCATTAATATTTTCACCAGCAGGATTATTGTTATTATTTTTATTATTCTAGGTACGCGCTTGTCACATCTGCTCATGTAATAATAATTTAGTCATCATAACTACTGCATGTAACAGGTGTTACATGTTCATTTGGCAAAAATGACAAAGAAAGGTTAATTAATTGGTCCAGGGTCACACAGCTAGTAAATGATGAAGTCTAAGCATAAATTTAATAGAAATAATAACTATTAGAAGACATTATCATGATCAGCCCTCTCCTCTTATATACTTTGAGGAGTTATTATAATAAGGAAGACAAAATTATTGAGAAGCACTAGGCACACATGGTAAAATAATAATAATAATAGAATTATTCCCCATGAAATACACAGCAACTTGTATTTAATTTTTTGGCAAAAACTACAATATGGTTCTGGCATGAATTTATATATATGTTCAACGAAGAATTTAGAATTGAGTTTTTTAAAGGTTACCTTTAAATTATTAGTTTAATACATAAAATACGTTTTCACTTAAAAGCATAACTTACAAGTATGAATTTCCATGCTAAGGTTGAGAACAGTATACTACTTGTCTTCTACCACTCCAAAGCATTTGTTCAAAAGCTAAGACACAGTCTTTAAAAAGAGTAGAACATAGTCTCATAACTTAGTGAATCCAAGTATGCCATATGCCATTTTAAGATCCTTCAACAGTAAATCTTAAATCATTTTCACCATTCAGGGTTATAAATTATATGCAATTATAGGAAATTGGGTCATAATTACTTTTCCCCTAAACTTCAGCTACATTTAAATATGTACAACCATGGAAAGCTCACATAGGTAATCAGTGAATTGTTATATTTAGAAAAGATAGGTGAGCATTTGCAAGAAACCATTTCAATCAATTTACAACTAATGTTAAAATAAAAGAGTGAAGATATTTGGTCTCTTACCTTGGGGTTCTCCTTGTCCGCTCTCATCAAAAAGCTTCGTTAATCGATTATAGAAAATTCTCTCGTCATCTTGTAGGAGTGTTAAAAGAACATGTGCATGATAACTTTCTCATCAATTAATTTACAGATATGCAAACATAATTACAAAAAAATTATTAATCACTATGGCTATTTAATTACATTCTGGGTCATACACACAATTTCTACTCAATTTGCTGCCTTGTTCTGAAAAAGAAAAACCTTTTGTAAATAAATGATAATTAGAACAATGATTTTTAAATGTATATTGCAAGACATGCATAATAGGATACTTCTCCATTAAAACTGATCTCATGTTGAATGAATTATGCCATCTATTACTCAAGAATCATTTCAGAATAAGCCATTTTGGTTTGTTACAACATACAATAGAATATAGAAGTGATCAAAATGAATGAGTGTTTTCCATTAGCTACTCTCTATATATCATTTTTTAAATATTTATGTATAAGGAACAACAAATTTAGATGGTTCTGGATTATTTTGTATGTGCTATTGCAATATAGTAGGAAATACAGGGATTCTAAGTTCTTTTGTGAATGTAAAGCATTAAGGCTATGTCATTACCTACTGCAAAACACACACACACACACACACACACACACACACACATTATAAAAACATTATTCTGGAAGAGGGCCAAAAGGTCATCCAGCTGGTTATCCCTCTTTGGAGAATTCTGACTAATCCACAAGCTATTGTAACCTACATATATAACCTATACGCAAAATTGGAAAATAATAAAATGTTACGCACTTACTACATAGTAGCACTGAAATCTGTATTCTATATAACTAAAAGGCATTTAATAATAAAGTATTTTACGATTTCTACTCTCTACCATACAAAAATGAACATCATATTACCCTTCCAAAATTTAGTGTAAAAAATAAAATCGTGGTGGTGGTGGTGGGTTATTTACACTGAAAAACAGAATATAATTTATATTAAACATCAAAAGTAACCTACTTAGGGCCTTCCTCTTTATACCATTACTTCCAGGAAGCTCAGTGTAAAAATGAGTGCTTAATTAGGTAATAATATTGTCCTGTGTTTTTTGCACATTAACTTGTCCCTTTTTGCAGGTGTTCTCAAATTCCCCTTCCATCTTTACTCAAACTTTCCTATAATTATGTGCATTTATGTTTCTGTTGTAGGCTACCTCAAATTGTTTTGGAAGTAAAGTATAGATTACAAACAAATAAATATTAGAACAGCTGCAGTGGCTCATAATACCAGCACTTTGGGAGGCTGAGGCAGGCAGATTGCTTGAGCCCAGGAGTCTGAGACCAGCCTGAATAACACAGCAAGACCCCATCTCTACAAAAAATACAAAATTTAGCCAGGCATGGTGGCATGTGCCTGTAGTCTCTGCTACTCAAGAGACTGAGGTGGGAGGATCACTTGAACTTACGAGATGGAGGTTGCAGTGAGCTGAGATCATGGCACTGCAACTCCAGGCTGTTTTTTAAAAAAAAAAAAAAAAAAAAAAAAAAAAAAAGCACCTCAACTGCTCAACTACTCAACTAAAGTGAAGACAGATGGGTGCAAGCAAGACTTCTGGGGTGTTCCCAAAATTCTGCCACATGAAATGCTGTGAACTTTAGCTTGCTTCAGACTGCCCCTCTCTGGAACCATCCCAGCAGCTCTGGTGTTGTGTCTGCGTAACCTTTACCCCATGTGACAGAGAAAGTGGAAAGGTTGCTAATTAGCACTGGTTGACCCCTAAATGGAATAACTGTGAAGGTGTGAGTATCAAGCAAAAAGAAAAAGAGGACATTATGAATTGCAGACTGAAGGCTGAGGACTCATCTTATCAGGGGGCGCTGAGCTGAGCTCTCTTTCTGCATACCCGCATCTTCTTGTTTCTTCTGTTCTCCTATTACAACTCCAAAAGATACTGTCATGTGATTGAGACGTTTCATATTTTGCCACCACTTGGACAACGGGACTGAATCTCAAGACTGGCCAATAAAAGGCTTTTGGTCAATAGCTGTGTTATTACACTGAAGGAATTCACCAGTGGGAGCCATTATCAGAAGAAATCCCAAGTGACCACGAATACTTGATCCCACCTCAAATATGTCCCTTTTTTATTTTTATTTTTTGACAGAATTTCACCGTGTTTTCCTGGCTGGAGTGCAATGGTGCGATCTCAGCTCACCACAACCTCTGCCTCCCGGGTTCAAGTGATTCTTCTGTCTCAGCTTCCTGAATAGCTGGGATTACAGATGCATGCCACCACACCCAGCTGGTTTTGTATTCTTAGTAGAGATGGGTTCCACCATGTCGGCCAGGCTGGTCTCGAATTCCTGACCTCAGGTGATCCACCCGCCTCAGCCTCCCAAAGTGCTGGGATTACAGGTGTAAGCCACCATATCCAGCCAAATATGTCCTCTTTTTAAAAAGTATTATAATATTACTATATTACTATGTTATATATTACTTATATATTACAAGTGACAATATATGATATATAAGTAGATTATATATTATATATTATATATATTAATATATGTATATTACAATAGTTCTGGAAATAAGACACTTTAAGTGGATTTACAAAAACTAATTTCCACTAGTGAAACAGGTCAGTGTACAATTTAAAGCCAATTTATCAAGACAGCAGCTTATAGAAAGTCAGATATGATCCAGGGAAAGTTAGCACATCACAAAACACCCTTCTCAGAGAGTAACTACTTATTTTCCCCCAAAATAGTTTCTTCTTTCTTTCTTTTTTTTTTTTGAAATGGAGTCTGGCTTTGTCACCAGGCTAGAGCACAGTGGCATGATCTCGGCTCACTGCAACCTCCGCCACCCAGGTTCAAGCGATTCTCCTGCCTCAGCCTCCCATGTAGCTGGGATTACAGACACGCGCCACCACGCCCAGCTAAATTTGTGTATTTTAGTAGAGAAGAGGTTTCACAATGTTGGCCAGCATGGTCTCGATCTCCTGACCTCGCATGATCCGCCCACCTCGGCCTCCCAAAGTGCTGGGATTACAGACGTAAGCCACCGCGCCCAGCCTATATTTTCAAATATCCGATGTGAACTTGTTATCTTTAATAATGGAATGTTAGAAAATGGAGCTTACTGTATGATGCATATCAGACTAATCTTGACAGATCTCGTATCTGGTCACACGAAGTTTATGGGTTAATATGAAAGTGCAGGACTCTACATTATTCACTGGGTTTTGGACAAATATGTATCACATACATATTATGTGTGAGACACTAAGTGCTGGATATACAGCATCCAATGAATAAGATGCATAGAACTCCTTCCTCATGGAGTTTTCATTATATTTTCTTTTCTTGATACCATAAACAGAGTAGAGCTTAGCTATTAGGAGTGATCCTTTGGTTCGTGGAAACACCCTAGAAGGTGGTAGAAATATATAGCAGACTGATCTTTTACCAGTCATATTTGGCCCAGTGCATCTCATTTATATCATATGAATACACAGGGTTCCAGGGTAACAAAACATAACTTACAGAAGATGTAGGAGAATGGAGAAAACCTATTTTTCAACCATGAGTTCCTAAGCCATAGCATGTGTAACAAAGAGCCTAGATAGATGAAATGAAGATACATAAATCCTTACCTATTTTGAGAGAAAAAGAAATCTAAAGGCCAGGTATGGTGGCTTACCCCCCGTAATCCCTGCACTTCAAGAGGCCGAGATAGGTGGATTGCTTGAGCCCAGGAGTTTGAGATCAGCCTGGGCAACATGATGAAACTCCATCTCAATTAAAAAAAAACAAAACAAAATTAGCTGGGCGTCGTGGTGCACATCTGTAGCCCAGCTACTCAGGAGGCTGAAGTGGGACAATCACCCGAGCCCAGGAAGTTGAGGCAGCAGAAAGCCGTGATCATGCCACTGCACTCCATCCTGGGTAAAGGAAGTGAGACGCTGCCTCAAAAAAATCTAAAATCTCTTTCCAATATACATAAAATGTATCTTGTAGTGAAGAAGGAACTTCAGAAAGAAGAGGAAAAAAATGCTGAGGAAGAAATGAAGGGAAAAATGAAAGCAGAAGAGAAGAAAAAGTGGGAAGGCAATTAGAAGGAAGTGGAGGAAATAAAAAACAATTGTGAAGGAGTTCATTAGAAAGGAGGCTCATTAGAAAGGTGGAACCCGCAGCTGGTAAGAGGGCCAGCCCCCACCTCCCGCCGCACACACCAGCACGGATCTGGCTACAGGTAAACACACAGAAAGAGCTAGCTTCCTGCTCTGAAACGGGGGACCCCATGTTAGCTGCGGGAGTCAGACAATAGTAACTGACTAGGGAAGGGAAAAGGTGACCAGCAATATTTTATAAAACTTACCTGTCTGTAGTTAGAACCATTCCTTATTCATTGAACACAACTTATTAAGTTACCTTTCCCAAATTAGGGAGTCCTCGCATTACAAACATTCCACCAAATATAACTATATATTGTGATTCCTAAGAAATTTAAACAGACTTCAATGGTAATTCAATCAACACCCCTCCCCAGAAATCACTAGAATTGTCTCTTTCTCCCCAAGTGTGTTTGGGTATATAGAAGGTCGAACTTTTCCAGCCTCACATCCACCCTGGCTTTTGAGCTACCCGTGAAAACTGACTCTGAGAGTAAGTCCTTGTCTTATCTTGCACATAGGTCTTTAGATAATATCTGTGGATGCTGCATCATTTAAAAATAGGTTATCGAGAGCTACTTTGTAAAATAATCTTTGCACTATGCTTGAGTCCTTTTTGTGAGAATTTACCCTAGTGTTTTATGAAAAAGTGCAGACTCAATGACTGGCACCCACTGGTGGGATATGATCTAGACTGCAGCTGATTCTAAGTAACATTTGTCATTGTCAATATCACATCAATAACCTTTATAAAAACGCTATTTTGTAAACTATAAAATATGTATAATACTATGCACTTAAGGAGCAATTTTGAATTATTATTTTACAACCACAACTAGTATTCAAGATTATAGAAGAGGAAATTGCTATCATATCACTTCCCTTTCATAATTCTCAAAAGTGAGGTGGTGGTACCATGAATTCAAGGAAAGAACTTCAATCATCACAGGATATGGAAATCTCACATGCTAGATGCAGTTTGTTGAAGAATGCTCATTTTAAATTCAAAAAGCAGAGATGCATTTGAAGGTGATGACGCTCCTCAGACACATACATGGGCCTTATGATGGCATCAAACTGCTCACAGTAGCATCAGATGAAAGCACATCGCTGTTTCTTCCATCTGACCAGCCCACTGTCCTTGATGAAAAATTACCTTCGCTGCCCATCATGTTGTTAGTGGTTAAAACTTATCATTTAAATTGTAAGCTGCAAAATCTAAATGGAACTGCATGGGTGATCTTTGTCACCTCACTTTCATGAATGGAAAAGAGTATTCTGACACAAAAATTACATACTTAATTCTAGCTCACCTTCTCTGCTGACCTCCATCGCACACTGCCTTGGGTTTATTTCCTCATCCATCAGTGGGTCAAAGTAATTTCTGCCGTATTCATTTCCTGTGGAAAGTACACGAGGTAAGGGTCAGTGATTATTAGAAGCACATGAACCAAAATGTTAATTTTGAAATCGACACCAGCAAAGAAGGACCATTTTAGCTCTTTTATAAGCTTAATTTTTTTACAAGTCTTCCAGGCCTCCCTTTTTTGTAATTATCATCTTGCAAAAGGTCAGAAAGGTAATTCAAGAAACAAGTTCATGCTATCTTTCTGTTGCTAAAAAGTTAATGAGAAAATTATCAAATGTAGACTTTAGAATAATAATAAAAATCTTAAGCCAAACTATATTGGGATATACTCATGAAATGGAAGTAGTTGGATTATAATGATGTGTAGAACTCACTGATGATTATATTTGCTTACTTATATTTCACTAAGTGTATCATGATGTTGTGTCCAGAATTCCACAGGCCATTTAGTACTATCTTAATTATGAAAAACTACAGCAGAATGTACATGTTGCTAGTTAGGTGAAAAGAAAGAGAGAGAGAAAGAAAGGGAGAGAGGGAGGGAGAAAAGAAGGAAGGAAGGAAGGAAGGAAGGAAGGAAGGAAGGAAGGAAGGAAGGAAGGAAGGAAGGAAGGAAGGAAGGAAGGAAGGAAGGGAGAGGCTTGCTTATAGATCTTTTTTATGTCAACTTCAGTAACATGAAGGGAAGATACAAATGACTTAGCCATAAATTTATCCCACACACATCAACAATCTCAACACCACTAACCAAAATTTCTCACATCACGTCTCCCACTTACTCTGTCCTTATCTTCATGATCAAACTGTAGCATGAGGTATAACTTTGTAATAGAAGAAAGGGTCTGCTATTAATTTTCCAAATCTAGTCTCATACTTCCTGCAGACTGAAATGTATATGTCTGTGGCTAGCAAAATGAACGCTACTCTAATGATAATTCAAGTTGCCTCAAACATTGCAAAAGAAATAAAGCCTTGTAGAATGAAAACAACAACTTTGAAAGTATGGTTTGCAGGGAAGGTTTAATACATAATAGGATTAATACATATTAGGTATACTGTGATATTCTTTAGTATATTTGTTTTAGGATCAAAAGTAATCCAAATGGCAGCCCCTTTTCCAAGGCTAAATGAAATTTTGATGTGAACCTAGGTTTAATTTCTATTTCTGGACTGACACATTTTTGTGTCAGTCTCTGTTCTATCAATGCAGTTAAGTACAAAAACTGAAAATCTGCTTTACCTTGAGGTCTCAATAAGGAAAGAATAAATGAGTTTCATTTCTGTTACTCTATCTGTCAACAACTACTAGGCTGATAGGAATCTTGGTGGTATGTAATCAGAGTCTTATGTACTGCAATAACACCATTCTTCCTCATTCACTGTAATTGGTTTTTTTTTTCTCTCTCTACCACAAAGCACTGTGATACTCTATGCCCTTCCATATGCTGGTAAAATAATTCACCTATATTAGCACAAAGATGGTAGCATAGTCCTTATATTGTCAATCAACTACTGGTACCCATAGTCTGGAAGGTTCTCCAATCCAATACAAAACTCAAATTATTTGTCTTCTATAACTGACTAGCAAATATTACCAAGATAATCAAAACCTTGGAGGGTGAAAAAAGTTAAGTCATGTTTAACCAAAAGTCTGGAGTAGTGTATTTAGTTTTTAGGTTCTCAAACCATTTGCATCCCTGTTGTCAGTGGAGATGTTGGGGTCTTGTCCAGCTGCACATGAATGGGGCCTGCACCCTGGGAGCCTTCAGACCACCATTTCCCTTCAGAGCTCGATACCTCCACACACAACTGGAAACAGGGCCCCTTAAGGTCTACACAGATTGTTCCTTCTGTGTTTCATGTGGGTTGACATACATGTGTTAGGTTACAAGTGCCAATACTGGAGGGATTCATTTTGCGTGTCCCATTCTGGGATCCCATGTACAGCATTTTACAAGGAAAGAATTCTGAGGTCACTTGAGCAAAGAGACAGCTTTGACACTCTTAGTTCTGAAATCCTTTAAACATCCCCAAGTTCTATACTGTAATACATATCTAGAATTTATGTCTTTTTATAATTTAAATGCATTTTATATTAATTTTACATTCTGTTAAGCATTGTTTTACAAATATAGTTTATACTCAACTATTGTCTGTCTTCCCCACTAAAATATAACCTCTGTGAATGCAAAGACATTATCTCTTAGCTCACTGGAGCACCCTCAGTGCCTAGAATATTACCTGCCTTATAATATGACCTGAATTCCTTAGTTAAATAAACTTCTCTTGGAAACCTATTGTAATACCCTAATCCTTTCATTGCCTAGATGTTCTCTCTTGATTAAACAACCTTTCATCACCTTTTATTCATATTTTTTCTCTATTCCCCCATCCCATCTCTCCTCCCCATCATCACCACCTACCCCCACACTTTTATTTTTAATTGAGTGCCTTCTAGGAACTGAGCACTGTCTGAATTTGAAAAACAAACACAACAACAACAACAACAGGAAAACTATGACCCCTGCCTTCAGAGCGGGAAGAAGAAGGAAGCTAAACATATACAATCTGGTATGATTTAGAATGGAATTCTGATCGAGAATATCAGAGAAGCATCTACCCCATATTGGGGGTGTCAAAGAAGACTTCTTGGAGAAATGGCTACTGGAAATAAGTTTTTGGAAAGGTGATTAGGAATTAGCCAGTCAGAAATACAGGGGAAAGAAATTTTTGACATCTGGGCAAAGGAGAAAAGACTCCAGGTCATAAAGTCATGGAAAGTACAATTTGTTGGTAGATGTTCCTCAATTTTTCTTGACCTCCTAAAGCTACAGTTTAATAAAGTGAATAATGGAACCCAAACTTCTTCACTAGCCCCAGAATCAGCGTTAACTAATGATTTTGCTGAAATTCCTAGTGCACTGTTGTACAGTGTCACCTTCCAATGTTTCATATTCATTCATTCATTCAACCAATACTCACTGAGTGCTTATTATGGGACTATAGCAGTAAAATGAAATACCCAAAAATCTCTCTCCTCACAGACCTTACATTCTGTGAGTGGAAGAATAAGCACAATAAATATGTATATTTTATAGTTTATTAGATAGTGAAAAGTGATGAGAAAAAAGTGCCAGGTAAGGATGGTCAGACCCCCAGGAAGGGGTGGGAGCTGCATCTCTTGCTTCCACCTTTGTGTCAAACAAAGGGTGCCACTTAGGATTAAGCCACTATGCTTTCAAGACAATTGAGAAAGTAAAGCTATAATGTATTTATTATTATTTTAATAAGCTATCCTTCTAATTGCTTGCATAACATAAGTCAGCCTATGAATCAAATAAAAACACACTCTCAAATATTAAAATGATTGTTTCTTTCTATTGCTATTCCTTGTCTTAATAAACCAATAATTTAAACACAGCAGGTAGAATTTAGAAGAGTAAACCCACGGAACCTGTTATAAATTTAGAAACAATGGACTCCATCATAACAGTAGCTCCTTTTGCGGCCTTTCATTGGGTGGAGTCAGGATTTAATGAAGTAGGATGGTTTTAAGGATATGGTGTATATTACCAGAAGGTAGATAGCTAATAGAATCAATTCCTAAAGTGTCCTAATCATTCAGAGTATGCTTTTGGATATATCTAAAATCATCTCACAGGAAAATTAACAGACCCACTGAGAAATTCAAAGTAGGGCATTTAGCAATACCAAAACGATAGATTTTAATATGGCTGATATTTAACTCCTTGTAATACTCAGATGAATATATGCCAATCCCATGTGTGTGTGTATACACATATATATGTTGAAGTATGGTTCTACATTGAAGCAAACAGATGTGATATATAAACGAATAAATCAGTAAATTGGTCTTCTCAATATTCTTGATACTCTATTTTTGCTTCCAACTTCCTAGTATTAGCTGCTTAGTCTCTAGAATTGCATTAGTTAATTCATTTCTCGTGCTATCTTTTATTGAACTAGGAGAGGAAAACACACACACTTGCCTTCTGCCCTTCCACACATATCAGGTTTTCCTATCATTTAACTCAGAGCAGCACAGAACATAATCAGAGCTTTTACTTAAATTACACTGTACATGAACTTTGGTCAGGAAACCCTCTAGTGTGCACCCATGCAGTTCCTTGGGGGCTATAAGAGTGACAATGAAATTGCCCACCAGAGGAAGGTTAGTAACAATCATCGAAGTGTCTTGACTCAACGAAGCAATCACTTCCTTTCAAATCAGCTACATTAGCTAGAGAGGAAGAAAACCCTAATGCATTTGTGTGTTTCTCAGGAGTTTTTTTGTTTTGTTTTGTGTTGGCCCCATTCTTGTTCTTTTCCTGTAAATCCACCTGCTTCAGCTCAGCTTTTCCTCGCCGATAACTGTGTTTTCTGTAATATACTATAAACTAAATAACTAAACAATTCGTATTTTATGATTACAACCATGCACCAAAATTTTACCACAGAGGACATTCTCCTGAACAGCATTCTTTTTAAAGGCATAAAGCCTGGAAAAATAAAATTAAGTTTGATTCCTATGAACTTTATAAATAAATTTGGGAAAACGTCATATTTTTTCCCACTTTGAAAATCCAATACAAGTATCTCCAGCTGAAATGTCCATGGGGCCAGAAAGTCTGCATAAATACAAAAACATAAGTTTAGAAATCAGGGGACTGCACTAGAATATAAGGGAATAGGGACAATGTCAAATCTAAACACACTGTACCATACTAAAATCCAAATACTATTTTTATAAAGTTGATTTACAAAACTATTTTGTAAATAAAAGGCAACTAAAAACACAAGAATATTTCTTAATGAAAAAAATAGTTATCCTAAACTAAGTCTTCATGTACTAAATATCAAAACAAAGCAACGACAACAACAACAAAAAAGCTCTCTTTTTTTTTTTAAACTTTAAGTTCCGGGATACATGTCCAGAATGTGCACGTTTGTCACATAGATATGTGTGTGTCATAGTGGTTTGCTGCACTTATCAACCAATCACCTAGGTTTTAAGCCCCGCATGCATTAGCTGTTTGTCCTGATGCTCTCCCTTCCCTTACCCCGCCCTCAACAGGCCTTGGTGTGTGATGTTCCCCTCCCTGTGTCCATATGTTCTCATTGTTCACCTCCCACTTATGAGTGAGAACATGCAGTGTTTGGTTATCTGTTTCTGCGTTAGTTTGCCGAAAATCATGGCTTCCAGTTTCATCCTTGTCCCTGCAAAGGACATGATCCCATTCCTTTTTGTGGCTGCACAGCATTCCATGGTATACATGCACATTTTCTTTATCCAGTCTCAAAAAAATTAGTACAATGAAGACTTCGTTTAAAATAACTAACTCTTAAATATCAAAACAAAACAACAACCAAAAAACAACCAAAAAAACAGTTATCTTAAACTAAGTCTTCACTGTATTAAATATCAAACACACCAACACAAAACAACCAAACAAATAAAAAACGAATGACCAAAATATGAACTGTGACTTGGATATCCATCATGAATCTGATTATATAACATTCTCCTAGAAATCTTGGCCAAAGCATAACTGGGGAAAAATAAGGAAAATATGTGCCAAAGTTATTGAAAAAATCCTATGTTGCATACACATAGAACGACAAAGTGATTTCATGCCATGAAAACAAGAGATTTGACTTAAAATCTTTCAGGACAGAGAAGATGTTATTTGAATAATATCTTGGTAAACAACCATATACATAAAGAATCATTAACTTTTCTAAATACCAACCATAGCCACTTTGAAGATATAATGATAAGTAACAAATCAAAACCTATTACAAAGCTCCAGATAACACTCAATAATTAATTAATTAATATTAGACTTTCATAGGAATCTATAGGTGGTGATCAACATTATTAATCTTATTCAGAAACCCAAACTAAAAGGCACATGAGTAACAACATAATTAAAAACAGAGTCAGAGATAGAAGAAAAATCTATACCATTTTTCTTTCCTTTTTTTAATTTTTGAGACAGAGTCACATTCTGTCACCCAGGTTTGAATGCAGTGCCACCATCATAGCTCACTACATCCTTGAGCCTCACACTCCTGGGCTCAAGGGATCCCTTCACCTCAGCCACCTAAGTAGCTGGGACTACAGTCATGCACCAACATGCCCAGCTAAATTTTTTATTCTTCATAGAGGGGGAAATCTTGCCATGTTGCCCAGGCTTGTCTCAAACTCCTGGACTCAAGTGATCCTCTCACCTCAGCCTCCCAAGGTGCTGGGATTACAGGTATGCGCCACTGTAACTGGCCTTCTTCTTCTTCTTTATAGAAAGGCTAATATGTGAAAATTGGTCAGTTGCTAACAGAATATTCAAGAACTGGTACCATGTCAGACAAATTAACTTTCTAAACTTTTTGTTTTTACTTCCTTCCCAAATCTTGTGGGTATTTGATATATCAGTGATTTGAAAATCTGAATAGGATAACAGTTGAAGTTTGCTAACAAATTCTAATCAATTGATCCATATTCTTTCTTCCCCAAGGCCCTCCCTCATGGTAAATTATGAAGCACTTTAACTTGCAAACCACCAGAGTGCTGTGGAGTGCCTAACTGCTGCTGGACTTTATCCCATGGTACCCCCAAGGCATTCATGCATCATGCACTCACTGGACCTAGAATCCTCAAGGAGCTGAAGCACGTCCTTAACTTCTAAACAGGAAGATGCTACCAGTACGTAAGTAATTGTGGTAATTCAAAGGTTAAATATAAGTATATTGTTTTTTCTCATATTTAAAAGTTCCTCAAAAGTCATATCAAAGTAGGGTTTCTTTCCTGCGAGTTTGAAGCTTGACAACATTAGCTTACATGTAAATAAGTTAATGAGTAGAGTTTGGAAAGTTGCCTTTCAGATTATGAAGTACCTGATTTTAGACATCAATCACCCTTCCAATCTTTTCAATTTTGCCTTCATTCATTTAACAATTCATGCTCCTCGTGGATCTAAGATTACTTATATGTATGTATCGCATTTAAGGGCTCATTCCGGTAATAGTGTCTTTCAGCACACTGAAACACACTTCGATATGAAACAATCAATATAATGGGCTTTTGGGTTTAGTTTAATCAAAATAATCTTTTTTCTTAAAAATCTTGTAATTTATAGACAAAATCTATCTCATGAAGCAAAGGATTCAGGACTTCCCGTGTTTCTTTTTTTCTTTTTATATTGGGTTTTTGGTCAATTATTCTGATAAAAGCTATGGAAAGCTTATTTTCTTGTTAATTTTTTTAACTTGATTTAAATTTTTAAAGCAACTTGCTGAAGGTCCAAGAAAGCTTATTTCCTACTAAATTGTTTTTGACAGCAAACAAAAAGTGTCCAAAAGAAACTCTAAATGAAATTATTTGGAGATTAAAGACTAATCTAAATTATGCTAAAAGCATAAAATACTAAGCATAGAAAACATATGCCGAAAGCATAAAATACTAAAGTCATGAGAAATTTTTCCAGTAAAATTTTTGTTTTACTAAAATTGCAACTACTCACTTTGGGAGGCCGAGGAGGGTGTATTAACTGATGTCAGGAGTTCAAGACCAGCCTGGCCAACATGGCAAAACTCCATCTCTACTAAAAATACAAAAATTAGCTGGGCATCATGGTGCATGCCTGTAGTCCCAGCTACCCGGGAGGCTGAGACAGGAGAATGACTTGAACCTGAGAAGTGGAGCTTGTAGTGAGCCGAGATAGTGCCACTGCACTCCAGCCTGGGCGACAGAGCAAGACTCTGTCTCAAAAACATAAAATAAAAATAAAAATGGAACTATTGAATTCCAGCTAAAATGGTGACCAAATGAAGTTTGAAATTGATATGGAAATTAATTGATATAGTGAAACTTCATATTCTAGTAGCAAAAAAAAAAAAGTCCTTTTGAAATTTTTATGTAATATTTAAGCAGAAGTAGGTACAATTTGGTAATCTGACCAACTGCTTAGACACTGACTGCATCACTAATATATTGGAAAACTGAAGTCTTTCCCAGGTTTTTTTTTCCCCTACATAGCTATGTTTATATTAAGAAAGTCATTGGACCTCTAAAAAAATCACCTATATCATCTCTAGTTTTACTGTTTCTATGAGTCTAAGATTCTCAAGCATCCTTTTTACTATCATATAGATTCTTGTGCTCACATTTTTATTTTAAAGGTATATAAATTTGAATGACATATAAACCCACTGGTTTAAATGTATGAATCCATCTGTCATCAATGAACTGGAATAGTAATGTCTTTGGAAGTTAAAATAATTCTTACAAAGATTGTTTCTTCAATGACCTATGGCAGATTTTATAAAACATTGTTTGCAAAATCATACATTGGAGGTGTCATTAACATGGATTCGAAGCGACAATGTAAAACTAACTATGCTTAAGAGTTAGTTAAGTGTCAACACTGGCATCAATTTCAGCATTAACAGAAACAGAAAAGGACAACACAAACAGATATTCTGCTAATTTCCTGGGCAAATCTGTCTGATTACCTGGGGGTAGGCAGTTCCCCTGAGAAAAAACAAATAAATAAATAAATAAGTTTTTTCTTATTCTGCTGACATTTCCAAAACTCAAATGTTTGATTAAAATGCTCCTTCTCCAGCTGGACAAGCACTGTCCTGGAACTCTGCTGTTCCATTTTTTCATTTGTTTGTTTTTGTTGTTGTTGTTGTTGTTTAAACCAAAAAAAGACAGGAAAGGAAACAAATTTATTTTTATAAACTGACCAAATATTTTATACATCTAATATCTATATAAAATATTTCTGTATTTCAGTAAAAAGGGTGCTTTCCTGAGGATTTATTTTTAGCCTTCCAAATCAATGAAAGAGATTGAAACCACTTAGGACCCCAATGGTTTCTGAAGACACAAATCCAGGTCAGTTCAATAAACCTAAAGAAAATGATTTTCCTATATATTTTCTTTTTCTTAATAATTGTTTAAATGTCTCAAAGCAAAAAAAAAACTATTTTGTAAATGGTCTATAAATGTTATTTAGCACTTGTTTTCCATCTTAAGGGAAAAACAGCTATAAATGAAAAAAACAAACAGTTTTATACAATATCACTTCTAAAATAATCTAGGCTATGTGCACTACTGGGAAAAACAATTCTCATCACATATTTGCTCAGACAATTTGAATTATGCACTTAACACAAGTGCTTATGTTATTTCTATTACAAATTTTTGTACATGTGTATTTCTAATGGCCATAGTGGTCTCAAGGTAAATTTAGGGTCACAGTTATTACCCTAACCCAGGATTTCTCTACCTCAGGCACAACCACTATGGATCCCTATCCTTTATTCTAACTACCTCTCATCTCTTCCAGAAGGATCTAAGTCCTGAGATCACATATGCTCAGAACTCATTCCTCTCCACATTTCTGGAATGTCTGCCATTTTCCTTCCCTACTCTCAGCCTTCAGCATTGCTGCCTGCTGTCAAGGATCCTATGCTGACCACCATGCTCTACAAACCACCAGCGTCTCCACATCCATCATGAAACAACTGGTGGCACCTCCAGTTCACAAAGCCACATGGATAACACTTCCTGTCAGTGCCAGAGCTGCTGCTGGGGTCACCTCCATTGACTACTGTCGCCTCTAACACTGATTCTTGCTGGTGCCCATTGCAGGCCATGCCACATTCTCTCCAGTATCTTCCTGGTTCTGATCAAACCTTGCACTCACACCTCTGTCCATCCAATGTTCTATCAGCAATGCTAAGTGAAGGGGTCCAGTATATGTCATCTCCCAGCTCCTACCCACCACATGCTGCTCCTCCATGTTACACAGAGGCCCCCTACAACTGATGGAGATCTCAGTTTTTACTTCAAGCCCCTCCCACTAACTCCCCAGAATAACTGCCTGAGGATTAGACCACAGGACAATACAATTGGCAAACATTGTACTGTAATCAAAATTACCTTTCCTCTCTGGCCCTGAGATATTGGCATGAGATCAAGCTTGTGTGCCTGACTGTCTCTTTCCTTAGAATTAGTCTCTTCCCAGGAGGCATCTTAGTCTTTCTTCAAATGAAAAATGCAACAAATGAACTAGTCGAATGGTGACAAAAACAGCTTAGTGAAGTTGAATTTAATATGAAATTTCATTAATATAGTACAGCTTCTTATTCTAATTGCCAAAAAGTATTTCTTTTTAATTTCACCCAATATTTAAAGGGAACTAAGTTTAAAAAAGACAGCATTTTTGGGGTCCAAGTGCTAAGATATTGACCACATCATTGATGTATCAGAAAACCTAAATTTCTGTCTCAGATTTTTCATTGCAAGCCTGTGTTCATTTTAGGCCCCTTTAATCCACAAATCCTCAGATGTGCTCAGTCCTAAACTGAACATGGCTTAACTTAACTGAACTGGAATCCCAATTATACTATTATGGTATGTCTATACACACACACACACACACACACACACACACACACACACACGCTTTTGTTTTGGCCATATATCTACAAATTCATTCTTTTATTCATTGAATGAAAGAAAAGGTATTTATAAAATAGATGTCAAAATTGTATATGAGCACATATTATGTGTTTGAGAGTGCCAGATGAATCTTGATCAACTGTAATTTTTTTTTTTTTTTTTTTTTTTTGAGATGGAGTCTCTCTCTGTCGCCCAGGCTGGAGTAGAGTGGCGCAATCTCAGCTCACTGCAATGTCTGCCTCCCGGGTTCAAGCAATTGTCCTGCCTCAGCCTACCGAGTAGCTGGGATTTCAGGCATGCACCACCACGCCTGGCTAATTTTTGTATTTTTAGTAGAGATGGGGTTTCGTCATGTTGGCCAGACTGGTCTCAAACTCCTGACCTCAGGTGATCCAACCACCTTGGCCTCCCAAAGCGTTGGGATTACAGGCGTGAGCCACCGCGCTCAGCCTGATCAACTGTAATCTAAACACAGGAACATCTTGTTTGATTGCTCTTCACTTTATTGTGCTTTGCAGATAACGTGTTTTTCACAAATTGAAGGCTTTTGGCAACGTGCATGAAGCAACTCTATCAATGCCATTGTTCCAACAGTATGTGCTCACTTCATGTCTCTGTGTCACCTTTTGGTAATTCTCTCAATATTTCAAACTTTTTCATTACGTTGTCTGTTACAGTGATCTGTGATCAGTGATAGTTGACATTACTGTTATAACTGTTTTGTGGCACCATAAACCATGCCCATATAAGGCAGCAAGCTTAATAGATAAATGTGTGTGTTCTGACTGCTCCACTGACCAGCTATTCTCTTTATCCCCTATCTTTCTCCCTCTACTCAGGCCCCCTATTCCCTGAAACACAATATAGAAACTAAACCAATGAATAACCCTACAGTGGCCTCTACGTGTTCAAGTGAATAAAAGAGTCATACATCTGTCACTTTATTCAAAAGCTAGAAATGATTAAACTTAGTGAGGAAGGCATGTCGAAAGGTGAGACAGATGGAAAGCTAGACTTCTTGTACCTACCCAACCTCCTCATTGCAAATGCAAAGGAAAAGCTCTTTACAGAAATTAAAAGTGCTACTCCAGTGAGCACATGAATTATAAGAAAGCAAAAGAGCCTTGCTAATATGGAGAAAGTTCTAGTGGTGTGGATAGAAGATGGAATCAGCCACAATATTCCCTTAAACCAAAGCCTAATCCAGAGCAAGACCCTAGCTTTCTTCAATTCTGTGAAGGCTGGGAGAGGTGAGAAAACTGCAGAAGAAAAAAAATGAAGCTAGCAGAGGTTGGCTGGTGAGGTTTCAAGAAAGAAGCCATTTCCATAACAGAAAAGGGCAAGGTGAAATAGTAAGTGCTGATGCAGAAGCTGCAGCAAGTTATCCAGAAGATCTAGCTAAGATTATTGATGAAGGTGGCTGTGTGAAAGAATAGATTTTCCATGCAGATGAAATCACCTTCTGTTGGAAGAAAATGCCATCGAGAACTTTCACAGCTAGAGAGAAGTCAGTGCCTGTCTTCAAAGCTTCAAAGAACAGTTGGACTCACTTCTTAGGGGCTAATGCAGCTGATCACTTTAAGCTGAAGCCAATACTATGTACCATTCTGAAAATCTTAGGGCCCTTAGGAATTATACTACATCTGCCTGTGCTCCATAAGTGGAACAAGAAAGCCTGGATGACAGCACATCTGTTAACAACTTGTTTTACTGAATATATTAAGCACACCGTTGAGACCACTGCTCAGAAAAAGAGATTTTTTTCAAAATATTACTTCTCATTGACAGTGCACCTGGTCCCCAAGAGCTCCTGATGGAGAAGCACAAGGAGATGAATGTTGTTTTCATGCTTGCTAACACAACATCCATTCTGCAGTCCATGGATCAAGGAGTAGTTTTGACTTTCAAATCTTATTATTTCAGAAATACATTTCATAAAGGTACGGATCCCATAGGTAGAAATTCCTCTGTTGGATCTAGGCAAAGGAAATTAAAAACCTTCTAGAAAGGATTCACAATTATAGTTGTCATTAAGAACATTTGTGATTCATGGGAGGAGGTCAAAATATCAACATTAACAGGAGTTTGGAAGAAATTGATTCTGACCCCCATGGGTAACTTTGAGGGGTTCGAGACTTCCGTGGAAGAATTAACCGCAGATGTGGTAGAAATATCAAGAGAACTAGAGTTAGAAGTAGAGGCTGAAATAGACAGAAACGCTGCAATCTCCTGATAAAACCTGAATGGATAAGAAGTTGCTTTCTATGAATGAGCAAAGAAAGTGGTTTTTTAAGATGGAGTCTTCTCCCAGTGAAGATGCTGTGAACATTGTTTGAAATGATGGCAAAGGATTTAGAATATTACATAAACTTAGTTGACAAAGCAGCTATAGAGTTTGAGAGGACTGACTCCAATTTTGAAAGTTCTAATGTGAGTGAAAGGCTATCCAACAGCATCACATGCTACAGAGAAATCTTTTGTGAAAGGAAGAGTCAATTGCTGTGGCAAACTTCATTGTTGTATTATTTTAAGAAATTTCCACAGCCACCCCAACTTCAGCAACCACCACTGACCAGTCAGCAGCCATCAACATCTAGACAACACACCCCACTAGCAAAGATTATGACTCACTGAAGGCTCAGAGGATTGTTGCAATTTTTAGCAGCAAAGTATTTTTTAAATTAGGGCACATACATATTTTTGAACATAATGCTACTGCACACTTTATAGACTACAGTGGAGTGTAAACGTAAGTTTTATACACACTGGGAAACCAATACATTTACGTGTGTCACTGTTTTGTGATATTCATGTTATGGTGGTGGTCTAGACTAGCTCTGCAATATCTCTAAAGTATGCCTGCAGTTACCTTCATTGTAACTCTGCTTACACAGTATATTTCATAAACATAGAAATCCTTTATGTCTTTTCTGTTTATTTTTATATTTCTCATACCTGGCATAGTGCCTGAAAAATAGGAAATGTTCAGTAAACATACTTTTCAACGAATGAGGAGGAAGAAATGGAGAGACACATCAAGCATTTTTGATGTTTTATATATCTAACTTCTGATCAAAACGTTGAATAAATTATGTCCCACTCATCATGCATATACCACTTCTGTTTTCAATGATGTTGTACTGACATTATTAGCAATAGGAGGCAGCCAGTAAATAATCCAAGCCATATAAACCATAGGAACATTTATCAGATTTTTGTTTGGCTTATTTGTCATTGTTGTCTTGCATCCATTTCCCCTCCCTAATGGCATTACAATTTCCTAGTTTCATTGTGTACAGGCTCGGTATCCTAGTAACTCCAGATTCCTCTCTCCAACTACAGAAGCCAAGGAGGGCTTGACAGAACCTACTTCTCCTACCCTGTGATAGAGCCAGGAGGCAAGCAAGTGGCCTACGCATGGCGAGTCAAATGTTCTGCCCCTAAGACTTAGAATTTTGGATAAGTGAAGCAAGGATGGAAAGAACACTTGGCATTTACTCATCACAGTGGTAAGAGCTGTTTCAAAATCAGACTGCTCCTGCTATGGAACAGTTACTGTGTTTCCAACTTCCTGTACCTGTAGGCATCTTGGGTTTTGCCCATTTCCACTATTGAATCTCAGAGCTCATGAAATCATTCTGCTTGAATTAGTAAGAGATGGTTTCTGTTGTTACCACCAAGGAGCTCTAAGTGGCACATAGCAGCCAGTCTGCATCCTTGGAAGATGCCACCGAGTGATGTCCAGCAAAAGAGTACAGAAACAACTGCAATGCACAACTCCCAGGAGAAAAGAGGGAAAAGCAGGGTTGTATTCCTTGATATTGTCAATTCTGCTTTTTTTAGTAAGTATAGCTATGCCAGGCTTAAGCAATAATGTACACAATTAATCACATTCGTTTCTTTTCCACTTAGTTTTGAAATAACCTCAACAAAAGTTAAAAATTAAAAGGGAAAAACTTCCCAAGTGCAATTTTTAAAATTCACCATAAGGCTGGGCACGGTGGCTCATGCCTGTAATCCGAGCACTTTGGGAGGCTGAGGCGGGTGGATCACCTGAGGTGAGGAGTTCGAGATCAACCTGGCCAACGTGGTGAAACCCCGTCTCTACTAAAAATACAAAACTTAGTGAGGTGTGGTGGTGGGTTCCTGTAATCCCAGCTACTTAGGCTGCTGAGGCAGGAGAATCGCTTGAACCCAGGAGGCAGAGGTTGCAGTGAGCCGAGATTGTGTCACTGCACTCTACCCTGTGCGACAAGAGTAAGACTCCGTCTCAAAAACAAAAACAAACAAACAAAAAACTTACCATGAGTTTACCTGTTCCACTATTCACGTCTATAATTATTTCTTTTTCTTCCTATCTGGAATCTTCCTATAGCCCCTTCTCACATCTGTCCCACATTACATTTTATTGCCATTTAGAATTTAGACCAGGAGTTAGAGGCCAGCCTAGGCAACGTCGTGAGACTCTGTTTCTATAAAAAAAATAGATATAAAAAATAAAAAAGAGAACTCAGGTATTAACTCTATTTTTAGTATCACCATATTATACATTTGGAATAGTAAAGGTGCCCTTTCTCCCCACCCGGGTTAGGAACAAAAAACCAACTCTCTTTGTGAAGTTCTAAGCAGTTATGGCTTCTCTACGCACCTCTTTTCAACTATGATAATTCCGGATATGCTGTTATCATCTAGCAAATCATCTTCAGGCAGGATGTGAGGGGCAGTGAGCACTGAGGATGAGCTGAGACAGTGCAGTCAGGGAAGCAGTGTGCACACAACAAACACTGGTTCTGGGCAAGATGGAGCAGAAGACGTGCAGCCCAGCAAAGGACACGAACAGACACTTCTGAAAAGAAGGCGTTCATGCAGCCAATAGGCACAGGAAAAAACCCTCAATATCACTGATCATTAGAGAAATGCAAATCACAATGAGATACCATCCCACACCAGTCAGAAAGGCTGTTACTAAAAAGTCAAAAAATAAATAAATAAATAGCAGATGCTGGTGGGGTTGCAGAGAAAAGGGAACACTTATGCACTGTTGGTGGGTGGGTAAATTAGTTCAACCCCTGCGGAAAACAGTATGGCAATTCCTCAGAGCTAAAGGCAGAACTACCATTTGACCCAGCAATCCCATTATTCGGCATATACACAGAGGAATATAAATCATTCTACCATAAAGATACATGCACGCAAAAGTTCATGGTAGCACTATTCACAATAGTGAAGACATGGAATCAACCAAAATGCCCATCAGTGACAGATTGGATAAAGAAAATGTGGTTCATATACACCATGGAATACTATGCAGTCGTAAAAAAGAATGATGTCATGTCTTTTGCGGGACCATGGATGGAGCTGGAGGCTATTATCCGTAGCAAATTAAATACTGCATGATCTCACGTATGAGTAGGAGCCAAATGATAAGAACTTACAAACACAAAGAAGAAAACAACAGACACCACTGTCTATTTGAGGGTGGAGGATGGGAGGAGGGAGAGGAGCAGAAAAGGTAACTATTGGATACTGGGCTTAATACTTGGGTGATGAATTAATACCTGGGTAATGAAATAATCTGTACAACAAACTCCTGTGACATGTGTTTACCTAAGTAACAAACGTTCACATGTACCCCCAAACCTAAAATAAGTGTTAAAAAGTTGTATGACTTTTAAAAATCCTTCTAATAAATCTTTGCATTCATACTTTAAAAAATTACATATATGCAAATTTGTCTGGGAATGTACAGCATGGGGTGTTTAATGTTTCTGCTAATTGTCTGCTTACAAGTGCAAGGCCAGTGGGAATTGAAAGAAAAGTGTGATGCAGAGCCTGGCAGACTTTCATCAGAAGTGGGGGAGCAAAGGCAGAGCAGGCCAGGCGGGGGATACAGCCACAGTGAGAAGGAAGGACTGAGAGTTCAATTCTGTTCTGTTGTTTTCCATTTGCACCTTGCAAAAGTGACTATTACTATCCGGGCATGGTGGCTCACGTCTGTTACTCTTGGTCCCAAGCAATCCGCCTGGCACCAGGAGTTTGAGACCAGCCTGGTCAACATGGGGAAACCCCATCTCTACTGAAAATACAAAAATTAGCCAGGTGTGGTGACGTGTACCCGTAGTCCCAGCTACTCGGGAGCCTGAAGCATGAGAATTGCTTGAACTCGTGGGGTGGAGGCTGCAGTGAGCTGAGATAGTGCCACTGCACTCCAGCCTGGGCAACAGAGGAAGCTAGACTCTGTCTCAAAAAAAAAAAAAAAAAAACAAGGCTGATATCAACTTATAGTGTCAGCTCTGCTGCACATTGTCATTTTCCCTGAAGAATGTTTAGATGAATAAGTTTCTAAGGATGCCTTAACATTGGAGTCTCCAGGTGGGATTTGAGGATATACGAAGGCCTTCCAAATGATCTCGAAATCACAGCAATTGGTAGTTGCCTACTTTGGCTATTCCTGAAGATCAGTGTGTCCTTACTTTAATTACTTTTCTACTATACAAGGAGACTCAATCCATCATAAACTTGAAATCTTTTTTATAAAGATTTGGTTCTAGAAAATCCCTCTCCTAGACATTTCCTTCATAATTTAAATTGCTATTTGGCAAATAATTTTTCATTTCCTTGAGGGAATTTGAATAAAGTCATGTTGGAATTCTGCCATTACATACAATGCATTTCTTTAAAAAGCATCTTAAAGGAAGAAATGTATTCATATTTACTTACCAGATGATAATTTGTGCTAATTGTAATATTACTGTGGGGAAAATTTGTAACTACTCTATTTTCTCTAAGTAACCACATTGCCAGTTAATATAAATGTCCTTTTAAAAATTGTATTAACAAGAAATACTGTTCTATGATATCTAGTGGTTTCTACACGCACGTATTTCAAATATTCTTCTTTGTTCACAGACCATAAAATTGCATGTATCATTTGCAATTGAATTTTTTCAGAAGTCCCCTCAAAGGGAATAGGGAAAGGTGAAAATGCATCAAATAATTTTTTTAAGTTGGCTATATTCCAGAATACAGAGAATGTAACTCCTGCCTCTGTCAGTAACTGGCTGGATTTGTAAGGATGATAAATCATTCCTGGATTTTTCATCCAAAGTGCCTTCTCTTTGGTTTCTTCCTCTCTGCTTTATTTTTGGCTTACAAATTTGGCTCCTCCCATCTTCCCAAACCAAACTGATGATCACTCGTGAAAATAACTACCTTCATGCCTAGTCTTTCCTAAGACACAGGGACTAAACCTATAACAGTATGCCTATAGAGCACTTGAAATGGGGCTAACTCACATTGAGGGTTGCTGTCAGTGTAATGATTCACACTGTGTTTTAAAGGTTTCATACAAAAAAGGGAAAATATTTGTTTTACATTGGTTATAAGTTGAAATGATAATATTTTAGAGATCTTGGTTTAAATAAAATACATTATTAGAATTAATTGAGCGTTTTGAAAAAATCTTGTTATGGTAGCTCTCAGAAATTGTATTTCTTTATTTTTTACTTTAGAGACGGGGTCTTGCTCTGTAGGTTAGGCTGAAGTGCAGTGACATGATCATAGCTCACTGCAGCCTCTGACTTCCTGGGCTTAAGTGATCCTCCCACCTCATCCTACCGAGTAGCTGGAATTACAGGTGCCTGCCACCACCCCTGACTAACTTCTTTTTTGGGGGGGATGGGGTCTCACTTTGTTGCCCAGGTTGATCTCAAACTCCTGGCTTTAAGTGATCCTCCAGCCTCAGCTTCCTAAACGGAGAAAATTTAAAATTATGTATGTGGCTCTCTTTACTTTCTATTAGATAGTGCTTGCCTGTAACATGTACTTACATCCTAAGACACAGATGCCATCCTTCTTATAACCTCACTTTTCTCTCTCTCTCTAACACCTGATATATCATAAGTGTAATTATTCACCATGCCTCATTTTATTGAGTTTCAAACAGCTAAGTCATCAAGTAGTACTCTACTTCCGACCTGAATATCAATCTAAAAACTTAAAAATTTGAGATTTTTCACAAAGGTTTCCTAGTCTTTTTCAGCCCCCAGGGAATAAGAATTCTTACTGAAGAAATCTGAATACCTCTGCTAAATATAAATTTGTAAAGAAGGGCTGCTCCATCTTCCATTTGGGCTAAAGGACACATTTTTACCTCCAGGATCTAGCTGGGAAATACTCTAGCTCAATAAGAAGACCATTTCTGTCAAGGGAACCAAAGAGCTAAAATGTGCCTGCCCCAGGACTGACGATACCAGAAGTTCGTCTTCGGAGTCAAGAGTTGACTGAGAGGCCAAATGGATGCCAAGGGACTCTAACCCTCCCTTCCTGTTCCTGTGCATTCATCTTCTTTCCTGCATCTTCTCCCTCAGTCTATGGATTTGCTGACCTTGCATGTCTGGCCAAGCTCTAGAATTTCCTTTCTGATTACGTCATGCAGCCACACTAGATGTCATGCTGACATTCCCACACAATGCCCTGTCCTTTTATCAGGTGACATCACCCCTAATAAAGAGAGAGAGAGATGCAACAGAGGAGTAAAATGCATACACCACAGAACCAAACAAGTCCTCCTTTAAATCTCTCATCATAGCACACATTGTATGCTTTACCTTAGCCAAGTTACAACCTTGATTTCCTCATCTATAGGATGAGGATAATAATAAAATGTACGTTGGGCAGGGCCTGCTAGTTGACCCCAATATACATTCTCTTATTTAATAATAGAAACCGGCCAGGCACAGTGGCTCATGCCTATAATCCTAGCATTTTGGGAGGCCAAGGCGGGCAGATGACTTGAGGTTAGGAGTTCAAGACCAGCCTGGCCAACATGGAGAAACTCCATCTCTACTAAAAATACAAAAATTAGCCAGGCGAGGTGGCAGGCACCTGTAATCCCAGCTACTTGGGAGGCTGAGGCAGGAGAATCACTTGAACTCAGGAGGCAGATGTTGCAGTGAGCCGAGCTCATACCGCTGCACTCCAGCCTGGGCTACAGAGCAAGACTCCATCTCACATAATAATAACAATAATAATAATAATAATAATAATAATAATAGAAACCTTCCAACTTCACCTTGAAACTTGGTTACCAGCTAAGGACTTCATTTCCCAGCCTCTGTGGCAGCTCCATGTGGCAAAAGGCATACAAACAGAAATGGTATATCTATCTCTCTCTCTGGCAAAAGGCATAGAAACAGAAATGGCATATCTAACTACCTGTATGTGGCCTTTTTCTTTTCTGCAAGTGCCTGAAACATAAAAGTGACATCAAGTCATCTTGGACCATGCAGATGAGAACAACAGCTTGGGGATTACAGAGTAATAAAATGGAAAGAAGACAAGAAATAACCAAAATCAGAGCTGAACTGAGGGAAACTGAGACACAGGAAACCATTCAAAAGATCAATGAATCCAGGAGCTGGTTGAAAACATCAATAAGATAGCTAGAATGCTAGCTAGACTAATAAAGAATAAAAGAGAGAAAATCCAAATAAACACAATCCAAAACAAGAAGGATATTACCACAGACTCCACCGAAACACAAACAACCATCAGAGAATGTTATGAACATCTCTATGCGTATAAGCTAGAAAATCTAGAAGAAATAGATAAATTCCTGGACTCCCAAGACTGAACCAGGAAGAATTTAAATCCCTGACCAGACCAATAACAAGCTCTGAAATTCAATCAGTTATAAATAGCCTACCAACAAAGAAAAGCCCAGGACCAGATGGATTCACAACTGAGTTCTACCAGATGTACAAAGAATAGCTGGTACCATTCCTACTGAAGGTATTTTTTTAAAAAAATGAGGAAGAGAGAATCCTCCCCTAACTTATTCTGTAGTCCAGCATCATCCCACTACTAAAACCTAGCAGAAGCACAATAACGAAAAACCTTCAGGCCAATATTCTTGATGAACATAGATGTAAAACTCCTCAGCAAAATATTGGAAAACTGAATCTAGCAGCACATCAAAAATCTTATCCAACAAAATCAAGTAGGCTTTATACCTGGGATGCAAGATTGGTTCAGCATACACAAATCAAAACATGTGATTCATCACATAAACAGAACTAAAGACAAAAACTATATAATTATCTCAATAGATGCAGAAAAGGCTTTTAGTAAAATTCCACACCCCTTCATGTTAAAAACTCTCAATAAACTAGGTATTGAAGGAATATACCTCAAAATAATAAGAGCCATCTATGACTAACCTACAGCCAACATACCGAGGGCAAAAGCTGGAAGCATTCCCTTTGAAAACTGGAACGAGACCAAGATGCCCTCTCTCACCACTCCTATTCAACATAGTATTGGAAGTCCTGACCAGAGCAAACAGGCAAGAGAAAGAAATAAAGGGCATCAAAATAGGAAAAGAGGAAGTCAAACTATCCCTGTTTACAGATGACATGATCCTATAACTAGAAAACCCCATGGTCTCAGCCCAGAAGCTCCTTAAGCTAATAAAACAACTACAGCAAAGTCTCAGGATACAAAATCAATGTGCAAAAACCACTAGCATGCCTATATACCAATAACAGTCAAACTGAGAGCAGAATCAGGAACGCAATCCCACTCACAATTGCCACACATGCACGCAAATAAAATACTTAGAAATACCAGCTAACCAGAGAAGTGAAAGATCTCTACAACGAGGGCTACAAAACACTACTCAAAGAAATCAGAGATGACACAAACAAATGGAAAAACATTCCATGCTCATGAATAGGAAGAATATGTCCTTAAAATGGTCATACTGCCCAAAGCAATTTATAAATTCAATGCTATTCCTATTAAACTACCAATGACATTCTTCACAGAACTAGAAAAAAAATTTTTAAATTCATACATTACCAAAAAAGAGCCTAAATAGCCAAAGCAATCTTAAGCAAAAAGTACAAAGCTGGAGGCAGCATGCTACACAACTTCAAACTATATTATAGGACTACAGTAACCAAAACAGCATGGTACTGGTACAAAAACAGACACCTAAACAAATTGAACAGAATAGAAACTCCAGAAATAAGGCCACACACCTAAAACTGTCTGATCTTTGACAAACCTGACAAAAACAAGCAAAGGGGAAAGGACTTCCTATTTAATCTTTAGGACTTCCTAAAGATTGAAACTGGATCCCTTTCTTACACTGTATACAAAAATCAACTCAAGATGGATTAAAGACTTAAATGTAAAACCCAAAACTACAAAAACCCTGGAAGATAACCTAGGCAATATCATTCTGAACACAGGCATGGGCAAAGATTTAATTACAAAGACACCAAAAGCAATTACAACGAAAGCAAAAATTGACAAATGAGATGCACTTAAACTAAAGAATTTCTGGACAGCAAAAGAAACTATCAGCAGAGTAAGCAGACAACCTACAGAACGGGAGAAAAATTTTGCAGACTATGCATCTAACAAAGGAATAATATTCAGCATCGATAAGGAACTTAAACAAATTTACAAGAATAAAACAAACAACCCTGTTAAAAAGTGGGAAAAGGACATGAACAGACACTTCTCAAAAAAGAATATCATGCGGTCAACAATTATATGAAAAAAAAGCTCAACATAACTGATTATTAGAGAAATACAAATCAAAACCACAGAGAGATACCATCTCACGCCAGTCAGAATGGCTATTATTAAAAAATCAAAAATAACAGGTGCTGGTGAAGTTGTGGAGAAAAAGGAATACTTACACACAGTTGGTAGAAGTGTAAATTAGTTCAACCATTGCAGAAGACAGTGTGACGATTTCTCAAAGACCTAAAATCAGAAATACTATTTGACCCAGCAATCCCTTTAGGGGGAACATAACCAAAGGAATATAAACTGTTCTACCATAAAGACACATCCACGCATATGGTCATTGAAGCACTATTCACAATAGCAAAGATGTGGAATCAACCTAAATGCCCATCTATGGTAGACTGCATAAAGAAAATTTGGTAGATATACACCATGGAATACTATGTAGCCATAATAAAATAAGATCATGTCCTTTGCAAAAACAGGGATGGAGTTGGAGGTCATTATCCTTAGCAAACTAATGCAGGAATAGAAAACCAAATACCACATCTTCTCACTTATAAGTGGGAGCTAAATGATGAGAACACATGGACACATAAAGGGGAACAACATACACTGGGGCCTATTGGAGGGTAGAAGGTGGGAGGAGGGAAAGGATCAGGAAAAATACCTAATGGGTACTAGGTTTAATACCTGG